>NW_027121073.1:0-600000 GCF_030686945.1 Centruroides vittatus
AAGCATGAAACCCATCGGACGTGCGCATACTCAGGTAAGAGTGTTATTTTCAGGTTACGGTGTTACTATCAGGACGTGGTGGGATGGCGAATGGCCTCGCTGTTTCTAGAAAATGCCACAAGAGTCCTTCGACGGTAACACAACGTGGCGAGATCATGCCGCCACTAAAATAAGCATGAAACCCATCGGACGTGCGCATACTCAGGTAAGAGTGTTATTTTCAGGTTACGGTGTTACTATCAGGACGTGGTGGGATGGCGAATGGCCTCGCTGTTTCTAGAAAATGCCACAAGAGTCCTTCGACGGTAACACAACGTGGCGAGATCATGCCGCCACTAAAATAAGCATGAAACCCATCGGACGTGCGCATACTCAGGTAAGAGTGTTATTTTCAGGTTACGGTGTTACTATCAGGACGTGGTGGGATGGCGAATGGCCTCGCTGTTTCTAGAAAATGCCACAAGAGTCCTTCGACGGTAACACAACGTGGCGAGATCATGCCGCCACTAAAATAAGCATGAAACCCATCGGACGTGCGCATACTCAGGTAAGAGTGTTATTTTCAGGTTACGGTGTTACTATCAGGACGTGGTGGGATGGCGAATGGCCTCGCTGTTTCTAGAAAATGCCACAAGAGTCCTTCGACGGTAACACAACGTGGCGAGATCATGCCGCCACTAAAATAAGCATGAAACCCATCGGACGTGCGCATACTCAGGTAAGAGTGTTATTTTCAGGTTACGGTGTTACTATCAGGACGTGGTGGGATGGCGAATGGCCTCGCTGTTTCTAGAAAATGCCACAAGAGTCCTTCGACGGTAACACAACGTGGCGAGATCATGCCGCCACTAAAATAAGCATGAAACCCATCGGACGTGCGCATACTCAGGTAAGAGTGTTATTTTCAGGTTACGGTGTTACTATCAGGACGTGGTGGGATGGCGAATGGCCTCGCTGTTTCTAGAAAATGCCACAAGAGTCCTTCGACGGTAACACAACGTGGCGAGATCATGCCGCCACTAAAATAAGCATGAAACCCATCGGACGTGCGCATACTCAGGTAAGAGTGTTATTTTCAGGTTACGGTGTTACTATCAGGACGTGGTGGGATGGCGAATGGCCTCGCTGTTTCTAGAAAATGCCACAAGAGTCCTTCGACGGTAACACAACGTGGCGAGATCATGCCGCCACTAAAATAAGCATGAAACCCATCGGACGTGCGCATACTCAGGTAAGAGTGTTATTTTCAGGTTACGGTGTTACTATCAGGACGTGGTGGGATGGCGAATGGCCTCGCTGTTTCTAGAAAATGCCACAAGAGTCCTTCGACGGTAACACAACGTGGCGAGATCATGCCGCCACTAAAATAAGCATGAAACCCATCGGACGTGCGCATACTCAGGTAAGAGTGTTATTTTCAGGTTACGGTGTTACTATCAGGACGTGGTGGGATGGCGAATGGCCTCGCTGTTTCTAGAAAATGCCACAAGAGTCCTTCGACGGTAACACAACGTGGCGAGATCATGCCGCCACTAAAATAAGCATGAAACCCATCGGACGTGCGCATACTCAGGTAAGAGTGTTATTTTCAGGTTACGGTGTTACTATCAGGACGTGGTGGGATGGCGAATGGCCTCGCTGTTTCTAGAAAATGCCACAAGAGTCCTTCGACGGTAACACAACGTGGCGAGATCATGCCGCCACTAAAATAAGCATGAAACCCATCGGACGTGCGCATACTCAGGTAAGAGTGTTATTTTCAGGTTACGGTGTTACTATCAGGACGTGGTGGGATGGCGAATGGCCTCGCTGTTTCTAGAAAATGCCACAAGAGTCCTTCGACGGTAACACAACGTGGCGAGATCATGCCGCCACTAAAATAAGCATGAAACCCATCGGACGTGCGCATACTCAGGTAAGAGTGTTATTTTCAGGTTACGGTGTTACTATCAGGACGTGGTGGGATGGCGAATGGCCTCGCTGTTTCTAGAAAATGCCACAAGAGTCCTTCGACGGTAACACAACGTGGCGAGATCATGCCGCCACTAAAATAAGCATGAAACCCATCGGACGTGCGCATACTCAGGTAAGAGTGTTATTTTCAGGTTACGGTGTTACTATCAGGACGTGGTGGGATGGCGAATGGCCTCGCTGTTTCTAGAAAATGCCACAAGAGTCCTTCGACGGTAACACAACGTGGCGAGATCATGCCGCCACTAAAATAAGCATGAAACCCATCGGACGTGCGCATACTCAGGTAAGAGTGTTATTTTCAGGTTACGGTGTTACTATCAGGACGTGGTGGGATGGCGAATGGCCTCGCTGTTTCTAGAAAATGCCACAAGAGTCCTTCGACGGTAACACAACGTGGCGAGATCATGCCGCCACTAAAATAAGCATGAAACCCATCGGACGTGCGCATACTCAGGTAAGAGTGTTATTTTCAGGTTACGGTGTTACTATCAGGACGTGGTGGGATGGCGAATGGCCTCGCTGTTTCTAGAAAATGCCACAAGAGTCCTTCGACGGTAACACAACGTGGCGAGATCATGCCGCCACTAAAATAAGCATGAAACCCATCGGACGTGCGCATACTCAGGTAAGAGTGTTATTTTCAGGTTACGGTGTTACTATCAGGACGTGGTGGGATGGCGAATGGCCTCGCTGTTTCTAGAAAATGCCACAAGAGTCCTTCGACGGTAACACAACGTGGCGAGATCATGCCGCCACTAAAATAAGCATGAAACCCATCGGACGTGCGCATACTCAGGTAAGAGTGTTATTTTCAGGTTACGGTGTTACTATCAGGACGTGGTGGGATGGCGAATGGCCTCGCTGTTTCTAGAAAATGCCACAAGAGTCCTTCGACGGTAACACAACGTGGCGAGATCATGCCGCCACTAAAATAAGCATGAAACCCATCGGACGTGCGCATACTCAGGTAAGAGTGTTATTTTCAGGTTACGGTGTTACTATCAGGACGTGGTGGGATGGCGAATGGCCTCGCTGTTTCTAGAAAATGCCACAAGAGTCCTTCGACGGTAACACAACGTGGCGAGATCATGCCGCCACTAAAATAAGCATGAAACCCATCGGACGTGCGCATACTCAGGTAAGAGTGTTATTTTCAGGTTACGGTGTTACTATCAGGACGTGGTGGGATGGCGAATGGCCTCGCTGTTTCTAGAAAATGCCACAAGAGTCCTTCGACGGTAACACAACGTGGCGAGATCATGCCGCCACTAAAATAAGCATGAAACCCATCGGACGTGCGCATACTCAGGTAAGAGTGTTATTTTCAGGTTACGGTGTTACTATCAGGACGTGGTGGGATGGCGAATGGCCTCGCTGTTTCTAGAAAATGCCACAAGAGTCCTTCGACGGTAACACAACGTGGCGAGATCATGCCGCCACTAAAATAAGCATGAAACCCATCGGACGTGCGCATACTCAGGTAAGAGTGTTATTTTCAGGTTACGGTGTTACTATCAGGACGTGGTGGGATGGCGAATGGCCTCGCTGTTTCTAGAAAATGCCACAAGAGTCCTTCGACGGTAACACAACGTGGCGAGATCATGCCGCCACTAAAATAAGCATGAAACCCATCGGACGTGCGCATACTCAGGTAAGAGTGTTATTTTCAGGTTACGGTGTTACTATCAGGACGTGGTGGGATGGCGAATGGCCTCGCTGTTTCTAGAAAATGCCACAAGAGTCCTTCGACGGTAACACAACGTGGCGAGATCATGCCGCCACTAAAATAAGCATGAAACCCATCGGACGTGCGCATACTCAGGTAAGAGTGTTATTTTCAGGTTACGGTGTTACTATCAGGACGTGGTGGGATGGCGAATGGCCTCGCTGTTTCTAGAAAATGCCACAAGAGTCCTTCGACGGTAACACAACGTGGCGAGATCATGCCGCCACTAAAATAAGCATGAAACCCATCGGACGTGCGCATACTCAGGTAAGAGTGTTATTTTCAGGTTACGGTGTTACTATCAGGACGTGGTGGGATGGCGAATGGCCTCGCTGTTTCTATAAAATGCCACAAGAGTCCTACGACGGTAACACAACGTGGCGAGATCATGCCGCCACTAAAATAAGCATGAAACCCATCGGACGTGCGCATACTCAGGTAAGAGTGTTATTTTCAGGTTACGGTGTTACTATCAGGACGTGGTGGGATGGCGAATGGCCTCGCTGTTTCTAGAAAATGCCACAAGAGTCCTTCGACGGTAACACAACGTGGCGAGATCATGCCGCCACTAAAATAAGCATGAAACCCATCGGACGTGCGCATACTCAGGTAAGAGTGTTATTTTCAGGTTACGGTGTTACTATCAGGACGTGGTGGGATGGCGAATGGCCTCGCTGTTTCTAGAAAATGCCACAAGAGTCCTTCGACGGTAACACAACGTGGCGAGATCATGCCGCCACTAAAATAAGCATGAAACCCATCGGACGTGCGCATACTCAGGTAAGAGTGTTATTTTCAGGTTACGGTGTTACTATCAGGACGTGGTGGGATGGCGAATGGCCTCGCTGTTTCTAGAAAATGCCACAAGAGTCCTTCGACGGTAACACAACGTGGCGAGATCATGCCGCCACTAAAATAAGCATGAAACCCATCGGACGTGCGCATACTCAGGTAAGAGTGTTATTTTCAGGTTACGGTGTTACTATCGGATGTTTTGCGATAGTTTACTTCTTGTTGTGTTTCAATAGTTTATATTTTATTATGATATTTATTTATATATATGAATTTAATTATAAATTAAATATGTATATATATTATACTTATGTAGTATTCATTATATAATTATATATTTTAATATACAAATATGTTATTATGAATTATTTATGTTCTGAAAGTAATCCTTTATTCGTTGCTATATTTAATTTTAAATGACAAATGTGTACTGAGAATTTTGATAAGAACAATTAATTGAAATGACAAGCATTGATGTGTTTAGAAAATGATTTCAGTTTAATGAATAAATCAAATAGCAACGAATATCCAGTTTTATTCTCTGATTGTTTCTCTGTCAAGCAATCAGGGTCAGTTTCTGGAAGCTAAAAAACTACCACAAAATGGGTGTCGCCTTGACGTGGCTTTGTGGCTTAATGTGTGAAGATTTTATCCAAGTTTTAAAGATAAAATTTTCCACAGACTAAGAACACCCGACAGAAATTTCAAAAGTATTTTAATGTAATTGTTGTCAAACAGTATTTATCATTTTCTTAAAAATCATAAGAAAGCAAAATACATTAAACGTATTGAGTACTGTACATTGTGATTTATATACACCAAAATAGAAACAAACAAATAATGAAATCATTATCAGATTTAGATTGTGGAAGTGCAAGATGTCGTTAGCAAATTGATTTCTCATGATTTTTTCTGGAACAACTCTTGATTTATTTAAATGATTTCCTCGCAAAACCCGAGGTTGAGTAATACTTGAAACTGAATACAAATTCACTATAAGCGTTTTTTCGCAATGGCATGCGAGTTCCATACAGTTATCTTATAAAAAACGAATTCCGAGTGGAAAAATTTGATCCGAAAAAATTAGTTTTTAATATCATTCAAATAAAACGACATTCCATAAATTTCACTCGACAATAACTGAAATTACGAAGAACTATTTTCTATATAGCCAACTTAATGGTACTAGTAAGCTTAGTTCACACAGAGAACGAATCACTGGCAAAAAGCAGAACAAATATTGCGTCAGCGATTACTTCGTTTTCAGCAAATTTTTCTTTTGCGAATGGCGCTAGCATTTTAACGTGTTGAACATTTGAACCAGAGAAAAATATTCGCACCAATTGGTAACACCAATTTTTTTACATTAGAGAAGAAGATGACGTCGATCGTCGACGAGTATAAGTGTGTCAATAATACGCTTTTCGTTTCAAAAATTTATTATTCTCTTTAGGCATTTCCAAACGACGCATCTCAAGGCGCTCAGTTCTTTCACGCCTTCAAATGTTCGAATTTATGTCGGCCGAGCTGAACGAATGCTTTCTGAAAACAACTGCTCGTTACAGCTTTTCTTAAAATTCGAAAAGAAATCTCGAACTGCCACCGTAACTGTATCCTTCCGTCACGATGTCTGCAATGAGAAAAATGAAATAAAATAAAATGTAAACTCTCGCGGGGCGGGTTTGTGTTCTGAAAACTTGTCGATTCGCAAAGTTGCAAACTGGTTCTCATAAGTTTTGACATCGGACGTAAAAAAACAATCACGTCCGTCGAAGGCGGATTTAAACCACCGACCTATGGATAGCCATACCACTACAATCCACTGCTGTACCAGCTGAGCTATCGACGGAACGAATATAACGTCTGCGAATTTGCGTGAATTGCTTTGCTTCTGTCCGACACGTTTCTTTCACAATGTTATTTCAACGTCATTACACCAATTTGTCTGAATGCGCGCGATTGCAGAACTAACCGGCTCTATTTCAGCTAGTTCGTAGCTGGCTTTCATCCAGTAAGGTAGAAAGGCATTTTACTACAGACAGGAAAAGGCCACATTGCCCGAGTCGAAATCGAGTTTTCAGTATTTGGGAGACGAAATGCTTACGCTGTGAGACAGTTTCCCGTCTTATTTGCCAATGTAGAAAACAGAATTCTTCATTTAAATAGCATATAGCCAAACAGAAAATATGAGTTTAAATGATTTTCCTGCAATTTGATTGGACATATTTTACAAGTCGTTAATGTAAACAAAACAAACGAATTTTTTTTTTGAAAAAAGTAAAAAATACAAGCGGATGTAAAGTATACCAAACAAAACTACTGATATTTGCGTACTAGCAATATTTTTTTCATACTTCTAATATAAAAATTTGATTTTATACGAATTTTTTAATATAATACAAGATACATTCACTCATATGACCTTCAATCCTGCCCCGAGTCTTTCAGTGCAGGTTGTAAAACAGCTACCCCCGCTACCTGAGAGCAAGAGGGTTAATGCATCTGTTGTCGAGTCTACTCTTATATACTGTATTTCTATTTTTTCCGCCATCCTTGCTAAAGTTGGAGAATATATTTGCTTGACGATTTCCGCTTCTTCCCATCCAACGACGGATCCTTCGGCCTGGCCATCTGGGCCAGAACAGTTGCGTTAGAACTTTTCCTTACATCATATTTATGCTCTTTGATTCTTACACCTAGGTTTCTCGTTGTAACCCCTATATACTCCTGTTTTAGACCTAATTGCTGGTTTTCATAAGGGATCCTATAGACCCCAGCTTTATCCTCTTTCTTAATTTCCTCTTTATCAGTTCTCAGAATTTTGTAGAGGTTCGGGGCTCGTTTTAAGATCAATGTTGATTTTTTAATGTCCGCTATCTCCTTCATAATGCCCCGTACATTTTTGTTGAATGTAAACTTAGTATATCCACTATGCCTTTGTTTAGAAGTTCTTGCGTCATTCTTTTCAAACTTCCTCACGATACCATTAATTACGTTTCTTCTGTAGCCCAAGTTCTCAGCTATTCGCATGATCCTGTCGATTTCGTTAACCCTGTCCATAACGTTATCGCAATAAGTAAAAGCCCTCCTGACTAAGGTACGAAAGGCTGCCAATTTATAACGAAATGGATCATTTGACTGTGGCGGAATGTAGAGTGGGCTGTGTGTCCGGTTTAGTATACACTTTAGTGGATAGATGCCCTCTCTTAAAAGTGATATTAGATCCCTTATGAAAACCAGCAATTAGGTCTAAAACAGGAGTATATAGGGGTTACAACGAGAAACCTAGGTGTAAGAATCAAAGAGCATAAATATGATGTAAGGAAAAGTTCTAACGCAACTGTTCTGGCCCAGATGGCCCAGGCCGAAGGATCCGTCGTTGGATGGGAAGAAGCGGAAATCGTCAAGCAAATATATTCTCCAACTTTAGCAAGGATGGCGGAAAAAATAGAAATACAGATATAAGAGTAGACTCGACAACAGATGCATTAACGCCAGGGACGCTGAGGGATTACCGTCGGCTTGGAAGTTTGCAATTAAGAGACTTACAAATGGCTCATGACTTGCGATGTGTTTCATATTTGGAGGACTTTAATATTTTATTATCTGTTAAATGATGTTAGCGTGTACTAATAACCTTGGTATTGTTTTATGTTTGTTAGTTTACATTTATGTATTTTTTGCGCTTTAATTCTAATTTTAATTAGTTGCTCCGTTGTCGGTTTTTTTGAATTTAAATATTTTGTGTTCCATTCTTTGGAATTATTTTTGTTTTTGTTCGTCAGTTCGAACCTGAGGATGATCTATGGAATAGATCGAAAACGTTAGTTTTCTTAATTAAAATTCCCTCAGCAACTTATAAGGTGGGTGGTTATTGGAGTAATCTAACTAAACTTGGGCCAAAGGTTATACATATAACACATAGGAAAGATGGATGGGAGGCCGACAAAATCTCGCTTGGAACGACTCGGGCCGGTTTTGGTAGGTATGCAGTGCGTGCATGCACGCTGGTGGCCGATAGTGCACTAAAAAATATAATTTTTTATAATGTAAATATAATAATCAACTGGCTCCTGCCGTCGTTATCTAACTTCTTTCGGGGGAGAACGTTTCGAATGATGTACAGTTAATCGAAACATACCGCCCCTAAGATTTCTATATTTGGACTTGAGTTTCGTGTATCGAACTCCGTTCTCGAGATTAAGGAAGGGCAGACATGCGGACAGACGACAGTGGGAATTTATTGGTCTACAATTTTTTCAAATTGCAGTCCAATTTAACGTCCGAAATGCTTCGAATGACCTGTTTAAATAGGAAAAATACTGGAATAATTGCTTTTCTGTGATGATGAATCTTTAAAAATTTTGGAAACATTGTATAAACTATGCGGGAAGCGTGTTTTCGTAAATATTGCGTTTATGGAAAAATTATTGGGCTGCAATTTGAAAAAATTGTCGTCACCTATCTACCTGTCTTTCCTTAATGGCGAGAAAGGAGTTAGATAGATGAAAGTCGATACCAGAAGTGGCAAGAGACTTACATATACGGATATCCAGTTTAGAACGGAAGTAACATTACTTTTCTCCCGAACGGAGTTAAATGGATGACCGACACGACTTTATTGCTAACGGGAAAAGTGTACAGTACAGGGACAAAACCACCACTAAAAGAATTGACAAAAAGTTGCAGCTCGGCATTATGACCATGTCAAAATAAGTAATGACTTGTTACAATTAGTTTGGTTTATCTGGTTAAGGCAACGCAACACGTGAGCGATAAACTAGATAAATTATACGGCCGGATGTCCGAGCGGTCAAGGTGGCAGCTCACCGCTCTGAGGGTCCCGGGATCGGATTCGAACCGGTCGAAAAATTTCGGGAATTTTTCGACCCGTTCGTCCGTTACCACTCGCCCGCCCTTTTGTGGGCCTGGCCGAATTTATAATGGGTTTAATAAAAGAAGCCTCTTAGTGCCCAAAAGACGAAAGGAGTAAATAGGAAAAAAACTAAAAGATTTTGTATATTGCAATGGTGATAAAATTGATTTTCAGTAGAGTACCTAGATATCAGAGTAGTGACACACGCGTCATCGCCGCCATGTTCTGTCGACTGTCATCACGTGGTCTATGGGTTTAAATTTAGAAATGACGATTTTCTTTAGTTTAGTAAAGCATTTTTACGAATAAAATGCTTTATTAAACTAAAAAAAATCGTCATTTCTAAATTTAAACCCATAGATCACGTGATGACAGTCGACAGAACATGGCGGCGATGACGCACGTGTGTCGCTACTCTGATATCTAGGTACTCTAATTTTCAGTAACTACCTTGATGAATTCTTATCACAAAAATTATTTAAAAATAACATAATACTTCAGTTAAAATCATTTAAATAATTTACTCAGTTTATATTTTATTTTTTAAAAATATTAATTAAAATATATAAAATTTTTCTAAAAGTAACTAAAACAAAAATATAAATAACACGGATATGACGTCATCGTTTTCTGACGTCATTTCCGCGCGAATTTTGTTTACACATTGATTAATCCAGGTGGCGTAATCGTAGGCACATGTGATCTTGATCTGTGCCTCTTATTTTTACATTCGATTTTTTTTTTTTTTTGATAAGTTGATTAACTTTTATTTAGTTCTGTAGAGCTCAAGATGTCGGAAAAGCAAAGAACGAGCCCGATTAAAAACTTTTTATCCGGTGGTGTTGGTGGCATGTGTTGTGTTGCTGCTGGTCATCCTTTAGATACCATTAAGGTAATTTCATGTTTCAAACGTATAATTTAATGATTAATTAAAATGACTGGAATCTGTTCAAATATGATTATACCATTGATAAATAGGGTAACCTAAAAATTATTGAATAAATTGTACTGTGTTTTCAAGTGAACTTTCTTGCAAAAGGAATATATTATCAGATAAGTTTTCAGTTACATTCTTTATGAAAAAAGTTAAGAGTACTTTTGTCATGAAAAATATAACTGAAAATTGTTACATAACTCGTTAGGAAAATGTAAAAACCAGAACTGGGAACACTTCAACAACTCACGCATCAATGTTTTTACTTCCCGGCAATACTTTTTGATTAAATGAATGCTTGCTTTCCTGAATGCTTGCTTGATGAGACTTCTTCGGGTTAACAACTAAATCGGAACACTTTGATGACTGAAAGCTTTATCGAGTGAGTCAAAACTGTTTATTAAAAGTATTGGTGGGAAGTAAAGGTGCTGATGCTTGTGTTTTTAACTCATTAGAATTACATTGGAAACAAGATATTTTTATAATGGGTGCATTTCCTTGTCGAGCAGCTATGTAAGCAAACCAATGACAGATCATTTCGTATGAAACAAACTATGTTATGATACTTTTAATTATATCATTACTATGGATTTGTTATTTATATACAAAGAGTAATTTTAAAAAGTACCAAGAAAGGAAAATATTGATATAACCACACAGACTTGTTAATTGGATTTAAGCAAATTGTGATATTATTTAGTTTGTTTTCTGTTTGTGTTTTTTGATTTAGTTTTTCTGGATGACATCAAGATCAAATGTATTATCTATATCAGCAATTGGAAATCTTTCTGACCTCACGGACCACTAAACTCACAATTTTGAATCCCGCGGACCACTATCATAAATTTTTTTAAACGATACAAAATCTATAGATTAATGATCATAAAATTTCAATTTTACTGTATTAATATGAAGTTTGTGTGTTTAATTATAACAAATTAATGCAAGTCTAAAGTTCGTTGCTGTTTGTTTGAAATAAGTTTATGGATTCTTAGCATTTTTTCACAAATGACAACAATCGCACTCACTATAGTGTTTATTGTTTATTATTTATTGATAACAGTCACTTCAAATTTGGTTTTAGATTCAAATAAAAAACCCCCAATGAGTGAAAAAAAGCAATTAAGCATTTTGCATTTCTTTCTTAATACTTCGCATAACCTTCAGTTGATCAATGTTAAAATTTCTCCACGGCCCACCAGAATTTTCTCACAGATCATCAATGGTCCATGGACTATTGATGGTCCATGAGAAAATGTTGCAGATCGTTGATCTGTATTGTTAAGCAGCACCGTAACTAGCCTTTTATGCGCCCGGTGCAAGTTTCTGTAACTACACCCCAAAACTATGACACAAAACTTGGTTTAGGTCATTTCTGCACCCTGTGCCTGGGCATCGCTGGCACCGCCCTAGTTACGGCACTGTTGTTAAGTTATTGACACAACTTTTTAACACTTGTTTTATTAACACTTTATTTAATATCCGAGCACGTCTTTTAGGGCAGCATATATTACAACGTCTGAGAAGAGAAGAAGAAGGGGTAACAATATTGTGAGATCTAATAGACATAGTATACTAAGTGTTGCCAGATCTAATACGTATTACACATAATTTTATTGATTTCCAACATATATGTATAAATGAGGATGTTTGTTTCTTTGTTCATTCCCTATACATCCCTAGGTTTGACCAATTGCTATGAAATTCAGCAGTTATGTTAACATACTTCTAACATACATAATGACATACTGTCCCAAAATATTGATTGAATTTCTATATATCAATTAATTTCTGTCTACATTAGATTTGCTGGCTTTACATGTTGTGCCATCTGTTGGCAAAGAATTTAAGAAAATATCATGTCTAATAATATAATCAGGCTATTTCAATACTACTATTAATAAGCAGTAAAGTAGCCTGATTTAAATTCAGTAATCGTTTTATTATAAAATATCATGCTTTGAGATGTTTATATATCTAATAATATAATATCATATGTATTTTATATTGCCAGCTCTATGCAAACCAGTTTTTATTGGTGGAACATGTGTTTCTATGGCAACCATGTTCAAATTCAAGTGTTTCTTAAAATGATGAAGGAGTGAGTACATGTCAGGAGTTGCAATTTGGCACGGAGTATTTGGTGCCCAAATTATGCGCACATAAAATAAATCAGACTTGTAGATAGTCAGGGAACCAAGAACCGGGTCAAAAGAAAATAAGAAATTGAGACAATTTCTACAAACAGGCATGAGTGTGAGATTTGCCTTGCATTGTCACACTCTCCGAGACGTAGTCTCATCCCAAAAATGGCTTTGCCGTTTTACTTGTTTTTGTTGTTATTGTCTGGTAAAATTTATTTTTGTACCAAATGTAAAGATGAGGGAAAATTATTAGAAATTATTAATAAATAAAGAATTTTGTCATAACCAATGGAAAAAAAATTTTTGCTTAAACTATATATTTTGTAAGTTTCTATTTAAATTCAAATATATTCTGTATATGTTTACATAGAATATATTTTTGCTTTGGTTTTTCTTTATATAATAGTAACTTCAGAAAAAGTTATTATTACATAATAATTAATATATCTTAAATTAGATTTATTATAATAATACAGTAGAGAGTCGTTAATCCGAACCCCGGTTATCCGAATCGCCGGTTATCAGAACGATTTTCAGTCGGACTGTGTTGTGCCAAATCGAACGTTTTTGATACTAGATTTATCTCTAAAGTATAATTTTCATGTTTTTATATTCTTCAATATATTTATTTTGTTTGTACAAAATAAAGAAATAATTTTTAACGATACAATAGCCTCGATTATTATTATAAAAATTTTCGTTAGGCTTAAAATCGACAAAAATTCAACACGAAGCGACACGCAACAGAGAAAAATTTCAACATCAGACAGGTTAATATATTTTTTCGTACATAATCGGTTATCCGAACAAATCACTAATCCGAACAACTCCATTCCCCAATTGATTCGGATTAACGACTCTCTACTGTAATACTTCAAAAGAAAATAAATATTTCTTATTTTACAATTAAAATTATTTGTTTTAAAATATATGAATTTTTGTTTGTCAGGTTCGACTACAAACAATGCCTAAACCTCTTCCAGGAGAACGTCCACTTTACACTGGAACACTTGACTGTGCTAAAACCACAATTGTAAAAGAAGTAAGATTATATTTCTCTTCATCTTTAAAAGATATTAACATCTGAAATATTTTAAAGAATTAGATAAAATGTGAATTGTTGAATTAATACTCTAATATTATGTTAAAGCTGCACACCCAATATTCTTAAATGAATGTAAATTTGAAATTTAGTCTTTGTTGAAATTATCAATAATAGATATGATTTAAATTTTTGTTTACTAAAGATTAGATAATATTTCACAATTCAGAACTCGAATTCATTAAAGAAATAGAAATTTTTCTGTTTTTTCATATTTATTGTCATGACTTTATGCAAGTAAAAATAATATAATTATTATTTTTTACAAATTTCAACTACTAAAGTAAATACTTTACCTTAATAGTTGAAATTTTTTCTATAATTATCTTAATGGTGGCAAATATTTTATGTAGGATGGTAAAAAGCAATTACATATTTGATGTAGTTCATTTATCATTGGGTGAAAAATAAATAATTGTGATTGGAAAAAATTTAGATAGTTAATATTTAAGTATAAATTTCAGTTCATAAATATTAATACTGTTTAAAACATATGAAATGAAAAATTGCATCTTATTTTGTCTGCTTGAGGTTGACTTTGCTAATCCCATTTAAGGCTTCTTGATTTTCAATTATCCCTATACCTTGTTAATGCAGCTCTCACTTTTGAGTTATCTTTTCTTTTAGATTAATAACTGAAATAAGACTGATGATTATTATACAAGGTGGTATTGGAAAGCTCGCAGACTGTAGCTAGCATAATTGTGCCATTCAATTAAACTGCACAATCTGGTGAAGGTCATCACTTCTAAGTCTGCTGAGTCAGCAGACTTAGAAGACATTACTCAGTATGCTGAGTCAGCATACTGAGTAATGTCAGATAGTGAACACACATTCAATCATTACATATGGTTTTGTAAAATAGTTAGCAGTCATAGGAGCAATCATATGTCAAGCTCAGGAAATCTGCCAAGACCCTCAGAATGCTTCAACAGGCTTATACTGACCATTTGTTAGGCCAAACACAGATTCTTTTGAGTGGCACACGTTTCAAGGCTTGTCAAGTATCCGTTTAAGATGACAAGCATTCCAGATGGCCAACCATCAGCAAAATGGAAGAAAATGTCAAAAAAATTTCTCAACTTATCCATGAGGACCATCACCAAACAATCCATCTGCTCTTTGAAATTGTTGGAATAAGTTATGGAATGTGCCAAGAGATCTTCAAGCACAATCTGAATGCTGTGTTGCTTCAATGTTTATGCCTCGGATCCTGACAGTTGAGCAGAAGCAGCAACGTCTTGACATGTGCAAGAGCTGGGCATGCTAATGACAACTCAAATTTGTTGTCACGTATCATTTTGGCTGATGTGAGGCCCGGAAATAGCCTCCCAAAAAAAGGATATGTACAAGTTTGTTAAGTCAAACCCCAAGATTATAACTTTTATAAGTGTCGAGTCGGCGACACCGAACTTTGATGTCGGTGCTCATAAAGAGTAACGGGAAAAACAAAATTTTAGGTAAAGAAAATTTAGAAAGAAAAATATTCAAAATTTTAAGATGCAATTTAGAAAGCAAAATGAAACTAGAAAGAAAAAATATCAAAATGAGCGTAGGTGTCATAGTCAACAATTAAACACGATCATAGTCTAAAACACGCGGCCCGCGGGCCGCTTGTGGCCCATTAAACATGTTTATGCGGCCTGCCAAGCATTTCTAAAATTGAATTTATTTTATCGACTTTCTCCCATCAATATATTGTTATAAAATTAATTATAATAAAATGGTAGTACATACTAAACCGAAACAATTTTTTGTGACGAGTTACTCACTTGTCGGCGACTTGTTTAAACATGCAATACGAATGCGCTGCGTCTGTGCTTGTTTGTGTTTGCTTCTGTTACACAATCAGTCAGACTGGTAAGCTGTTAACTAGCAATTTTAGCAATTCTTGTGTTTCTTGAAAGGCGTGAGTGCAATATTATTGTCAAAAAGGTAATATTAGAGTTTTTTTTATTCAAAATTAAGTTTTCCTACAAATTTTTTTAACTTTCAAATTTTTAATTCATAATAGCATGTCGGAAAAGCAAACAAAAAAACGGAAGGTTGCGGATGAGCACAGGCATTTCCAAGAAAAGTGGAAATTTGATTATTTTTTCACTTTCGTCAAAGATAAAGCTGTATGCTTAATATGCTCAGAGACTGTGTCGACATTAAAAGAATATAACATAAAAAGGCATTACGATACAAAACATGAACAACAATATAAAAACTTAACAGGACAACTTTGGATAGATAAGTTTAATCAAATGGAGAAAAACTTGGGAAAGCAACAGGCTATTTTTAAAAATCAAGCTATTTTATCAAATACGGCAGTAAAGGCTAGTTTTGTTGTCAGTCAAATACTGGCAAAAAAAAAATGAAACCCTTTGCGGATGGAGAGATGATAAAAGAATGTCTGACTGCTGTTGCAGAAATAGCATTTCCTGATAAAATAAATATTATTTCAAACATTAGTTTATCAAGATTCACCATTGCAAGGAGAATTGGAGACTTGTCCGAGAACGTAGCAACAACGCTTCGTGAACGCATTGCAAAATTCGAATACTGTTCTTTGGCACTTGATGAGAGTTGCGATATTAGCGATACAGCACAACTGGCTATATTTATACGTGGTATTGACACCAAATTTAATATTACCGAAGAATTGTGTTCACTGATTCCAATGCAAGGGACTACAACCGGCAAAGACCTGTACGATGAACTAAAGTCTGTGTTGGAAAATTTTTCAATTTCATTAGAAAAGATTATTGGTATATCGACAGATGGAGCACGAGCAATGTCAAGCATGGAGGTAGGAGTATTGGGAAGGCTATTTCAAGACATTAAGAAGGTCACAGGAAGGGAAATATTCGTTAACCACTGCATAATTCACCAGGAAAATTTGTGTGAGAAAAGATTGAGTTTGCCAAATGTCTTAGTACCAATAATTAAACTAATCAATTTTATAAAGTCGCGTACGTTAAATCACCGTGAATTTAAAGAATTCCTGAAAGATTTAGAAACTGAATATGGCAACATGGTTTTTAATACCGAAGTACGTTGGCTTAGTAGAGGTGCAATGCTAAAAAGAGTATACAACTTAAAAAGCGAAATACAATTGTTCTTGGATATGAAGGGATATGACTTTCCTCATTTTGTTAATAAAGAACGGATGTGCGATTTTGGGTTTCTTATCGACATGACTCAGCATCTGAATGATCTTAATGTGGAACTTCAAGGCAAAGGACAGTTTATTCACAATTTGTATGATAAAATTCAGGGTTTTGAGCGCAAATTAAAATTGTGGAAACAGCATCTTTTGCAGAATAATGTGTCTCACTTTCCACATTTAGAAAAAGAAAACGTTACTACTTCTCAAAAATACGCACAATATATAGACATTTTAATCAGCGAATTTCAATTACGATTCCAAATGTTCAAAGCTGAGAAGACAGCGGTTTCCATGAAAATGTTTTCCTCGCCATTTAATATCAATGTGGATACAGTTCCCGAAGACTTTCAAATGGAAGTGATTGACATGCAGAATAATACCGATTTAAAAAATGTATTTTTCTCAGTAAACATCGAAAATTTTTATAAATCTTATGCGAGCCCTGAGAAATTTCCTCTTTTGATGAAAAATGCAAAGCAAATGATGTCTCTGTTCGGAAGTACGTATGTTTGCGAACAATTATTCTCAACCATGAAATTAATCAAAAATGACCACCGATCAAGACTGAGTGATGTACTATTAGAAAGCTGCGTACGTGTAGCTATCTCATCAATTCCGGCTGATATTGATCAGCTTGTATCGAAAAAACAGTGCCAAATTTCTCATTAAAAATTTCAAGTAAATTTGTTTTTCTGTTCTTTTCTTGTTTGTTTTTATTTTGCATTAAAATTTGTATATGAAATCTTTACTTTTTTTTAATTTTATATTTTTTTATTCTAATGTTTATTATAAATAAAGTTTTGTAAATTATTAATAAGTGTTACTTTATGTGCAGCTCACCAAAAAATTTTAAAATTTAAATTGGCCCGTTGATTAAAAAGGTTTCTCACCCCTGGTCTAAAAGACGGTGTCGTATAAGCCTTCTCTTGCCGACCTTTCCCGCGACCTATACAAAGCTCCATTTACACCTGGAGACAGGTGGGATACCAATTGGGAAGTGAGGAGGAAAAGAGTTAGCCAATTAGCAATGATTTGATCCCGAGAAAATTATAAAACTTCCGATGTCGAGGACAACGGAGCTCCCTCTGTAGAATACATCTGTTGTGATCGTCCCTCTCTTCCATTTTTTTTTTGTGCTTCAGCTTGCAGCTATTTTGTGCTTCTTTTCTATATCGAACATTGACTTGACGTCGCCCCGGGGCTCCGTCAGCATTGGACAAGAAAAGGGAAAAGAACTCGTGAAGACTAGAAAACCAAACTTCAGACTTGCGAACATCAACTTAATTGTGTAAGCATTGTCTCCTAAATAAACGGTTTCTCTGTGAAACACTTGTGTTTTTCTGCCTCCGAAAAAACTGCCACCCACATGCGTATTGTCCTTAGCCATCCCGATGGTTGGGAATAAAAACTTTCCCCCATTTTGGCGAACTTACAGTGGTGTCAGAAGTAAGGGATATTTTAAGTCCCACGAACTTAGTAAGTACGCCGACGAAGGCATTGTGGCCAAAATACGTGGGTGAGAAAAATGGAGGCAGAGGCATGTGCGGCACGGCCTCATGATGGAAACGGGGCTCTTCCATCCATCTCCACCTTTGGAGGTATGATCCCAACGTTTTCGGGAGAAGTTGGACATGTCACGGACTTTTTCGACACCCTGGAAGAGATCACAAGCCTAGCGGGATGGACGCCTAGACAGTGCTTGAGTATTGTGAAGTGCAAACTCGCAGGTGTAGCTAGAGACTTCACATGGCAAGATTTAAATATGAAGTGCATGACAGATTTTGTCATCAGGCAATTCAAATGCCTGATGATCACTCGATTTGATCAAGAGCCTTACTCGATTAGGGTTCAGAAATTTCACGCGTGCATGCAACAAAGGGACGAAAGGGCACAGGAATTCACGGTCCGATTGCAAAACCTAGCCAGCGCGACAACGATAGAGCATACAGGTGCAAATGAACAGGAAAACGCGGTTATTAAACACTGTCAACAGCGAGAATTGGATGAAAAGTTGCGTGTCCAATTTCTGCATGGCCTGACTGATAAGCTGGAAAGAAAGGTGAAGTTGGACATGTCACCCAGTGGCAAACATAACGCGTTATGTTTGCCACTAGGAACAAAATGACTCATGACCCATCGACTTTTGCAGAAGCGCTGAAAATAGCAATTTGCGAGGAAACAATAGATCAGCTAGTGGGAAAAACATGGAGTTTAGTCACTAGCGTCAACGATGCAACAGAAAATCACGACACACAGGCGGAAGAAGTGAACACACTAAGAGAAACAGCCCTAGACACAAAAATAGCTCAACTTTCTAAACAATTAGAGACAATAGGAAAGATTAGATTCACAACCAACACCCAGGCCAACAAACGACTCCCGAAGAGAGGAACCATTGTGAACAAATCGAACCCAAGAAACCAACAAAACGAACAATGGGATGCGAAATCAGTGGTATCCTCAGATATCACAGCGACACCCACCGCAACAATTTTCCTCGCGACCACCGTCTACTTTTACACAAGGACAACCTCGCGCGCGATATCCTTATCATAATCCTTTCTATCCCCCATATCAAGAATGAAATCCTAATCCCCATGGAGAGGAAACAGAGGGAGAATGCTCACATTTTGCATGCCAAACTTAAATTCATGCGAGAGCGGAAGGTATGCGCCATCGCCCCTTCAATGGTTTGGCGGGACCATCGCAACACCGTATTAAAGATGGAGAGCAATTAGAAATGCTTCAGAATGGTCGGATCTAGCAGGGAATCTGTTATACCCCATTCAAAACCGCCAATTTTGGCCTATGCCTTTTTCCCCAATGCAGTTTACACCTGTCAAATACAGAAACGACAGACATAGCGAACTGTTACCCCTTTATTCCCCGAGTTATGGACAAAGCGGGTTTGGATGCAGCCCTGGCATGGAGAGCACGCCAAACAACGTAGCCCCTCCTAGATTATTAGCATTGCCTGCCCCAGAAAATAAACCAAGAGAGAATAATCAAACGCGAGAAATAGATAGAGTTACTTCAGTAAATTTTCGGGAACAAAATTGCGAGATAGAAAGACTATCTGAAGGTCTAGTTCAAACCCAATTAGCGGGAATTAATGAGTCAAAAGGCAAAGATTTACCCCCGTGTACGATGATTTGCGAAATCAAAAAAAAAAAGTACGATTAACAATAGATACAGGCACAGCTGTTACTTTAATAACTAGTACCCTTTTCCCTAACAGAACAACTGCCACGAGCCGAAACAAGGGCAATAAACTTAGTTAGTGTTACTGGACATATCATAGAAATGCGCGGAAAGTTCAGATTGAAATTTAAAATAAGACGATTGGTATTTTATCACGATTGTTATTTAGTAAAGCCCGAAATCACAGAACCAAATCACGGGATTTTAGGCAGGGACATCATCGAAAAATACGACGTCACAATTTCTGTTAAAAACGCGACGTTAAGCTTTCCCTTGGGAGACACCGTGACCTTTTGGGGGACAGCTGAATTACAAGAAAATTTTAGCAACCCTAAGCAGACAGAAAAAGTGGAAGAAATACGAGAACAAATCAAAACAAATGAAGTTGCAGCGACAGAGGATGATTCTACCACTAGTAGAAATGGGAGAAATGGGGATAATAATTATTATGACAGAAACGTAGATAAGAGAAAAAAAACGAGACACATACAAAGAAAAGAACAAAAGGAGAAACGAAATTTAAGACACACGAAAGCTGATAGCTCAGACAAGAAAGAGAGCGATACGTCAGCCGATGTAGTATTGTTAAACAATTATGTAGTTCCTCCGCGATCAGAGGTTATTGTAGAGGGAAAAGTCCATCCACAAGCGACAAATCAGATAGGAGTAGTTGAACCTTCACCCTTTGAAAGAGAAGAAGTTTTTGTTGCGAGTACATTGGTAAATACCCGGAAGCAAGGTAGAATACCTGTTAGAATTTTAAATACAAAAACACAGCCTGTAAAAATCAATAAGGGAAGTAATGTAGGGACTTTTGTCTTAGCGGAAGAGGAAACACAGCAAGAGGCCAAGCGAAATGAAATGATGCGATCAAATGAAAATGAATTAACTAGAGCTCAGTTTGCAAATCTGTTTAACCTTAGCGAAATAGGGAAAGACAAGTTAACCCCTTTATTGGACCTACTATATAAATATAAACACGTGTTTGCGAAAGCTGATTTCGACTTAGGCTATTGTGATTTAATAGAACATAAGATAGATACAGGGAATAGCCCTCCTATTTGTCAAGCCCCATACAGAATCCCTTACGCGCAAAGAGAAATAATGGACAATTTAGTAGAAAATATGATTAAAAGTGGGGTAGTTGAACCGTCTGTCCTCCCCTTGGTCAGCACTGGCTTTATTGGTCGCTAAGTAGCCACAAGGCTATAGATTGGTTGTAGATTACCATCAATTGAATAAAATTACAAAAATAGATCCTTATCCTTTGCCCCTTGTTCAAGAGTCATTAAGTTTACTAGGAAAGGCAAGATATTTTTCCACGATGGACACCTTAAGTGGATATTGGCAGTTACCATTAAACCCAGACTCAAAAGAAAAGACTGGATTCAGTACCCCGTCAGAGCATTACCAGTTTAACCGTATGGCTATGGGACTTTGCAGTGCAGCCACAACCTTCCAACGTCTTGCAGATTTGATACTAATGGGCTTGAAACACAAAATCTGTCTGGTTTATATGGATGACATCCTAGTGTTTAGTTCTGATGTCAAATCACACTTAGAGTGCTTAGAATTGGTCTTTCAACGTCTGGCAAGTGCGGGGATAAAACTTAAACCCAAAAAATGCAGTTTCTTGAAACGACAAATAAAATTCCTGGGACACGAAGTGTTGGAAGAAGGCATCCGACCCGACCCAGCGAAAATAGAGTGCGTTAAAAATTTTCCCCGACCACAAAGTGAGAAGGACATTAGAGCATTTTTAGGTTTGACAGGTTACTATAGGTGACATATTTCTCAGTACGCAAAGATTTTGAAGCCCCTTTCCGATTTACTGAAGAAGGTTGAGAAATTCCATTGGACCGAGAACCACAAAGCAGTATTTGAAAGGTTAAAAGAAACATTAATATCGGCTCCATTACTACGATCACCAGACTTCGATAGCCCCTTTATATTGGCAACCGATGCATCAAACACTGCGATAGGTGCAGTGTTGTCGCAGAAAGATGAGCGTGGAGAACTTCCGGTGGCTTACGCAAGCAGGTTGCTCAAGCCAGCTGAAAGGAATTATAGTACCACAGAGAATGAATGTCTATCTGTAATTTGGTCAATCAAACGCTTTAGACCCTATTTGTATGGAAAAAAGTTTAAAATAATCACGAATCATAGACCCCTTAGATGGCTCATTAATGTTAGAGATGAAGGTTTGAGACTAAGTCATTGGAACCTAGCGCTCCAGGAACCTACCGCTCCTGGTTTGTGTATGATCTCGAACTGTGTATCAGTTCGAGATCATACACAAACCAGGCAAAGCACATACAAATGCTGATGCGCTGAGCCGCTTGCCCGTAACAAAAATAGACGAGGTGCAGCCGATTTTTAGTAAAGAACAAGTTAGTGGACAACAGCAAAAGGATCCCTTTTGTAGTCGACTAAAGAAACAATTAATGGGAGACCCGTCCTTCCAAGAGACAAACCTAGATGCAGCAAACTTTTATCTAGACACAGATCAAACTCTTTACCATAGAAAGACAATAGCTCAAAGAAATGAGGTTTGGGACAGATTAGTAATTCCCTAAATAATGATTGGATACATTTTAAAATTATTTCATGACATTCCTAGCTCAGGACATCTTGGTGCAAAAAAGATGTGAAAGAAGTTGCAAAAACAGTTTTATTGGCCCGAGATGAATAAACATATAATGCACTACTGCGATAGTTGTCAGGAGTGCACAATGAGGAGAAGACCCCTGCATGGTCTTCAAGCCCCTTTGCAGACGTTTCCAAAAGTATCGAGACTTTTTGAGCGTACTGCATTGGACATTCAAGGCCCACTCCCTGTAACTCATCATGACAACAAATATTTATTAGTTTTCATAGACCATTTCTCTAGATGGGCGGAAGCGATCCGTTTGCCCGGCATTACTGCTAAAAACAGTGGTGAAAGCGTTTGTCATGCAAATTATTTTAAGACACTCTGTCCCAAAACAACTGCTTACTGATAGAGGATCCAATTTTGTTTCTAAGGTAATGAAGGAAGTATGCGATTTACTGCGTATAGAAAGACTCCTTATGACTGCATATCACCCTCAGTGTAATGGAATGGTAGAATGTCTGAATAAAACGCTCATAGACATTTTAACCCATTATGTTGACAAGGACCAACGTAATTGGGATGAAATGATCCCTTACGCACTTTTCACTTATATACAACTGTGCATTCGAGCACAAATGAAACCTCCGTTTTATTTAATGTATGGACGTGACCCTACATATCCATTTGATATAGTTACAGAACCGAATAGACTCAGTTATGATGTAAGCGAAAATTTCTCGAGCGAACTCAGAATTCGATTGAATTCAGCACACAAAGTAGCGCAGGAACATGCAGAAAAAGCCGCAATAGACAGAAAAGAATATCACCAGCGCAAAAACAAACCTTACAAATTTTCAGTAGGAGATTGCGTCTTTGTAAAGGAAGTAGTAGTCCCCTCTGGTTTGAAACAAAAGTTAGCTCCCAGATGGCAGGGACCCTATCGGATCGTTGCCGAGACAAGCCCGGTAGATTTCATCGTTCAGCACATACAAACCGGAAAGAAATTGCATACGCACGCCAATCGAATGAAATCTGCGATAGCTCATTTCAGAATTTAAGCAGACCCTTGAGGAGAATGATAACCCAGAAATAGGAAATTTTAACTCACATTTAGGTAGTGATGCAGAGTCACCTCAATCGGAATTAGTTGACCCCTGGGATGAGGTCATATTGCACTCAATCCAACAGGAAAGGACAGACTCAAACACGAGCTACAGAATCCGAACAACCCGAGGCCCCTTTTCAAATTTCCCACAATTACTCTCTTCGAAGCAGAGGACCCGTAAGTGAGTACCCTTGGGTTCTTCCAAAATCATCAGGTTATATACCACCTTGCGTAGCGACGGTTGTGGACGTGGAAATCACGGATGCTCTATCCCGAGGCCAACGTCACGAGCGCCGGTCACTGCCTACTCCCATTGGATTATTTAACGAAAATTGTAAATGGTGATCTCTTTTGCCTGTTTAGAAGAGGTCATCGTCCCCAGTGAGGAGGAGGTTAGTTTGTAAAAATACGCATGTGCTTTCAACGAATTGTCGGAAATCGGAACTTTGCTAGTAATGTGAAACACTTTCTTTCATAGATGATGGAATTGAAACCTGTAACTTTTTATTCACTGGTAATGATACTATGTGTCACATACGAAGCTTTGACCATCGTACCTACCCGCTTTGACTAAAGGAATCATATTTTTGCCGCAAGGGAATTTTCTCATGACAATGAGCCAATGGACTCTCGCTATAGAAATTTTGTTTGAGGGATATGATGAATATCTAGGTGGTCTACATCGTCACCTATCTTCTTTAAACTCCGTAGTTAGGAAAGGAATGCAGAGGAAAGATGACCCTATGCGACCCTTGTGGATCTTAGCAGCAACAGAATTGGCAAATTTACAACTAACGTTCGACGATCTCGAGACAGAATATCAAGAATTGAAAACAACAGTTACCACAAACAGTCACTCTCAGAACAAACGAGGATTGGTAGACGTGGGAGGAAAGATCCTAAAATTTTTATTCGGAACGGCCACTTCAGAAGAAATCGAGGCGACAAACAGTAGGATAGACAGTTTATCTAAAAATCAACAGAAAATCATACACATTTTGGAAGCGCAAACAACAGTGATGAACCAAACCCTGCAGGCAGTCAAGGACAATCAGAAATACATCGACATGATGATAAAATGTCAGGAATATCTAGATAAAGAACTTCAGATGTTTAGCTATACTTTTGTAGTAAGCACTGCACTCCGATATGCAGAAAATGCTGTATCTGAATTTAGAGAAGGAATCACAAATTTAAGACAAGCCATTGAAATGTTGGAGAACGATCGACTTAGCTCTTATTTCATGTCAAGGTCTCAGCTGTTAGAGGCATTAACAGAAGTTAACAAACACCTACCGGGAGGAATAGCACTAATTGAGCCCTTAAATGAAGATAACGTTTTTAAATACTTCCAGTGGATCACTACTACAGCCGTAGCCCTACCGACTACTCTTAGAATTTTTGCGAAGTTTCCATACTCTTGAAGGATACTTCAATCTCTATGAAATTGTAAAATTTCATGCCTATTTTTCCCTTTCGAAGACATTCGCTTACTACCAAGTTGATTACCCGTATATAGCATTATCCAGAGATAGACAGCTCTATATGTTGCTAGAGGCACATGACCTACAAAAATGTAAAATTGGATTAACAACCATTTGTTCACTGGAAGTGGCAGTCTGGAAACTTCCCTATCAATCCTGCAAATATGCACTGTTCATGGGGGATGAGCCATCGGTCAACAAATTGTGCAAAAGAAAGGTTACAGTATACCCAAAGCCCATGTTCCAACACATTGACGAGGAAGGAACTTGGATATACTCAACTCCTTCACCTTTAAATTTGGTCGTCGATTGTAATCCCATAAACAGGATCATTCATTCTCAAGTAAAAATGATCAAGTTAAACAATACTGGAATTTTTAAACTCCCTATGACTTGTGTCGGTCACGTACCCGGAATACGTCTCAAGTTTCATTTTCAATCGAGAACAACCTTCAAGGTTGCTATACGAAACCATTATGTCATTCCAGCAATAACGGATATACTCAATCTTATGGAAACCAAGATCTTGTTAGAATATATCCAAGAAAACATTACTACGAACGTCCTTCGAACCAATGAACGAGATTGGTCATTGGAATTTTCTGGACGGATGCTTTGAGATATAAGTAAAGATATAGGATCAGTAAGAACTGACGTCTTTTCAACAACACCGAGTATCACGCATCAACCACTACCGACTTGGACCCTTGTACTTACAATAGCCCTTGCAACACTTATGATGACCATTTTGATTTTCTGGAAATGCCGCAAACATTCACGTTGTCCGAGGAAATGGGAAACTACATTAACACATCCTTTACATCAAAATATAGAACGAACGGAATCAACCCCAATCGAATTAATCGAGCTGATGCCAATAGATGTCCGACCGAGGACCCAAACCGAAAAACGAGAATCAGAAAAAATTATGTTAGCATTACTTGACCAGGAGGAACCAGTTACACCTCTCGTCAGAATAGAAACAATCCCTACGCAAATGAGACGCATGTAGAGTTCGCGTGGAAAGATCCGGACTTCTATAAGCATTAAACTTTTGTACTCATTAGTCAGAAGAAAAATTATTATTCAATTGCGTTCTTTTCCTTTCATTTAGAATCACCAGTATGGCAGAAGGTTGACGAACTCCGACAGCCACCACCTTAGCAAACATTAGACAAACGTCAACAACTAATCCGATAACGGACCCATCAATAGTCACCATATGTGAATGTCCTGTATGTTACGAGTATATGAGTCCGCCGATACATCAATGTCAATCAGGGCATTTGGTTTGTTCAAAATGCAGAGAAAAAGTTCAACGATGTCCAGTTTGCCGAGGAGTGATGGAGAGAAGCAGGAATTTAGTTCTAGAACGACTGTCAGAAAAGATAGCTCTTCCATGTAAGTACAAAGATCAGGGATGCACCGAAAGCTGACTTTTGCAAGATAGACAAGCCCATGAACGATATTGTCCATTTAAAACCTGCACCTGTCCATCCTTGGAATCATGTCTATGGGGAGGTACAGTACATATCAACAAATTATCAACCATATATCAGAGCGAAATTCGGATATGATAAACATTAAGCATGACACCATTCGTATGATCATAGTTGGTTTGAATTTACCTCATGATTTTAATTGGACAACTTAGCTTTATTATTATTATCGACATTTCGTCATACAGATAATTAAAACTAAAGGAGAAAATAATTCATTTACCATTTGTATTATAATTTGAATAGTAGGAAATAGAAGAGATGCTACCCGTTTCATAGGAAGAATTGAAGTAGTAGGAAAAGGTAGACATATGCTATGGGAATCAATACCCAGAAGCATAACAGGAAATACACAACACATTATATCTACAGGAGACTGTTGGACATTGCCTTTGACTATGTTGGAACGTATGTTAGAAAATGGAATGTTGACAGTTACTGTAACAATCATCCCCTCCAGAACACCAAGTGGCTTTAGACGGAATTTCTTATGAAAAGGAAAAAAGAAGAAACAAAAAAAAAACAACACAAATTTTTACTCTCTGTTTTTTTTTTCTTTATATGGAAAATTTCAAATGATTGTAGATTTAAAGAAAAATTTTGTTCCTAGAAAAAGAAAATTTTAAATGAAATTGGAATAAACGCTAACGAAAGGTCGTTTTCTGTTTTCCATAGACGCCATGACTGATCCTGACCTCTCTAGATGGTACTGGGAGCCGGATTTCATCCAGTTCGAATCGTCCCAGTCTTTAGGCAGCTCTCGCGGATCAGCGGAAGATCTGTACACATTATCTCCTTCCCTTGTCCGAAAGGCTATCCTTCAAGCAAAAGCTCAAAATGAAGACCCTTCTCAACCTCCTGCAATCATTGTTATCGCTAACAAAGCTAAAGTTCCACAGAAAGAATTTGAAGAATTGAAAAAGGTAAATAAAAAGGCGGAAGAGCATGCAAGCCATTTGGCAGAAGAGAGAGAGCGAGCAAAACAACGCCATGAAGAACACCCCCTAGAGAGAGAGAGACTCAATAAACCCCAAGAGAAGGAAAGAAACAATAGACGACATACCCAATAAAGGAAGAAGAGAGAAATAAAAAGGAGGAACATAACCTTTTATATTTTGTTTGCTAGCTTTTTATATATAAATATATGCTTGCTTGAAATTTATTAAACGATTAAGGGTAATGAACAAGATAACATGCTTACTTCACAAAAGTAAATAAAACTTGAATTTGAAATTACGATCTTGTATAGCTATTGATTGTCGCGACAAACACGGACAACAAATGTTACGGAATATTTCTTTTTTTTGGAAATCGTACCTGATAAGGGTTGAGCAATGTAGCGCGAAGCCAAACGCGCGTGAGAAAACAAAGGAAAAAAAAATCAGAGAATGAGAGACAATTGTTTTTGGGAGATTATATTCATAACTGGATGCGGTCAGTCAGTGTTTGAGGCTGTCAGAGAAAATGTTGCTGACCCCAAAGCAACATTTTCCTTTGGTAGGGAGCCCTGTGAGGCCCGGAAATAGCCTCTCAAAAAAAGGGATATGTACAAGTTTGTTAAGTCAAACTCCAAGATTATAACTTTTATAAGTGTCGAGTCGGCGACATCGGACTTTGACATCGACGCTCATAAAGAGTAACGGAAAAAACAAAATTTTAGGTAAAGAAAATTTAGAAAGAAAAATATTAAAAATTTTAAGACGCAGTTTAGAAAGCAAAATGAAACTAGAAAGAAAAAATTATCAAAATGAGCGTATATGTCATAGTCAACGATTAAACGCGATCATAGTCTAAAAGACGGTGTCGTATAAACCTTTTCTTGCCGACCTTTCCTGCGACCTATACAAAGCTCCATTTACACCTGGAGACAGGTGGGATTCCAATTGGGAAGCGAGGAGGAAAAGAGTTAGCCAATTAGCAATGATTTGATCCCGAGAAAATTATAAAACTTCCGATGTTGAGGACAACGGAGCTCCCTCTGTAGAATACATCTGTTGTGATCGTCGCTCTCTTCCATTTTTTTTTGTGCTTCAGCTTGCAGCTATTTTGTGCTTCTTTTCTATATCGAACATTGACTCAACGTCGCCCCGGGGCTCCGCCAGCGTTGGACAAGAAAAGGGAAAAGAACTCATGAAGACTAGAAAACCAAACTTCAGACTTGCAAACATCAACTTAATTGTGTAAGCATTGTCTCCTAAATAAACGGTTTCTCTGTGAAACACTTGTGTTTTTCTGCCTCCAAAAAAACTGCCACCCACAAGCGTATTGTCCTTAGCCATCCCGACGGTTGGGAATAAAAACTTCCCCCCATTTCGGCGAACTTACACTGACGAAACATGGGTTTGTGGCTACAATCCTGAGACAAAACAGCGGTTGTTTCAATAGAAGAGTCCACAGTCACCATGACCAAAGGTGTGACAGATCAGGCATGCAATGAAAACCATCCTTTTTTTTTTTTTTTTTTTTTACATTAAGGATATCATTTACTGAGAACTTGTTTTCCCGTCATGATAGTCAATTCTGATTTTTAATGTGATGATTGAGGCACTTGAGAGATGTATGACAAAAAAGACTAGAACTGTGGTGCATTTGGAATTTGCTGTTGCATCTTAACAATACACTAACTCACAACTCACTAAAGGTTATGCAGTTTTTGGCAGAAAAAAAAGGTGGTTGTCTTACACATTCCATATTTGCCTGACTTAGCCCCTGGACTTTACATTCCTCCCCAAAATTAAATTGAAGCTAAAAGGACACCACTTTGAGACCATTGACAAAATCCAAATAGAATCACAAGTACTATTGACACCCTTATGGTAAGTGGACTTTAGCAGTGTCTTTAAATTGTAGAAGAGGTTCTGGGATCACTGTATATGCTCCCAAGGGGACTACTTAGAAGGGATGGCAGCTAGATTTGAAAAAGACAAACATGTAATTTTATATAGGTCTAATTTGAGAACTTTTTGACACCAACTGGTATACAATGCTAATTGGAGATTATTTATTATAATTATATAAAACTAGCAGATAGACCCGGCGTTGCTCAGACAAAAGTAATGATAATGAAGATTAAGATTATTACATTATAGTCAATCTTACCCTTTTCACAGAATGCAAGAATTGGGTCCCCCCTTTTCCAGACTAATTAGAGAATTTTTAGATGGGTCTAAGAATATGTTCGATTTCCCGCAAAAATGAAAAAAACTGCATCTGCGTCTTGCACGTCGCTTTCTTTTAACACTTCCATTGTTACTTGACACTTTCATTGTTACTTGACACTTCCATTGTTACTTGATACTTCTATTGTCACTTGACACTTCCATCAACAATGGAAGTGTTAAGACTTAATCCTGTCCCTCTCCTCCATGGGGAGGAATTTCGAAAAATTCCTTCTTACTGAGTGTTCTCGTGACATACCCTAATTACGAAGGCTATTTTTTAAATAAGGTCCGTTTTTTAATAAGAAGAAAAATACTGTAAATATTGTTAAAATATATTTTTTTCCATATTCTACATACTTTTATCTACTTTTCTACGTAATTTCCATTTTGTTTAAACATTTGTCATACCGCTCAACAATTTTTTGAATTCCGACTTCAAAGAAATCTGCCGCCTGTCAAGAAGCCCAATCCACGACTGCAGTTTTCACTTCTTCTTCGTCGTTGAAATGTTGACCACCAAGGAACTCCTTTAAGTATCGAAACAAGTGAAAATCACTGGGTGCAAGGTCTGGACTGTGTGGATGATCGTATTGAGTCAAAACGATAAAGCACTGTTTAATCTTTTTGTTTTGTGATTGTCAGAAAGCAGTCTTGGAACGCACCGAGAAAACAATTTTCGATAATTCAGTTTCTCCGAAACAATTGTATACAAAACTGATCTTGAAATCTGTGGAAATTCAATTGATAACGTTGAAATAGTGAATCGTCGGTCCTCTCGAATTTTGTTATCCACATCATGAATCAAATCTTCAGAAATCAGAGAAGGTCGGCCAGGGCGTGGCTCATCATGCACATTAACTTGCCCATCCTTGAACATTCTTACCCATTTTCGAACTTTACTGTCACTCATAGCATTATCACCGTAAACTTCACAAATCTGACGGTGAATTTCCGCTGCTGCCAAGTTTCTTGCATTCAAGAATCAAATAACAGATCGTATCTCACAGTCGGCGGGAGACTCAATTTTCTTAAACATTTTAAACTTCTACAGCTCAGCATACAGACAGACGATATGGCTGAAAATGGCGTCAAAACACGCGCAAACTTGATCAGAGCAGAAGCGCATGCATACTGCCGTGATTGCGCATTATTCTCACTTTCATTCACAAACGGACCTTATTTAAAAAATAGCCCTCATATGTACCAAATTTCAACTTTCAACTCCTAACTGTTTGGGCTCTGCGCTGATTATTATTATTATTATCAACTCGTCTCAATTATATATATAGATTTGTATTTTAGAAATAAAATAAAACAAATAAACAATTTTTGAAGTAAATTTAAGAAAATTTCTTAATATTATCATATTAAAAAATATGTGTTATTTTTAAGGGATTTTTTGGTTTATACAAAGGAATGGGTGCTCCTATTGTAGGAGTTACACCAATGTTTGCAATTTGTTTTTTTGGATTTGGTGTTGGAAAGCGTTTGCAACAAAAACATCCTGAAGAGGAATTATCGTAAGTGAAACTAGACTCATTTAATTTTGAACTAATAATAATTATTGTTTGAAGCCAAACGATAGCCATAATTAATCAGGCTAATATTATGCTATAATTAATAATTAGAAACTAAGTAATTTGGTACTAGAGGTAGATGTTAGACACCATCTCTTATCTAAATTAATAATAAGTGGAGGTTGCAGGTTCAAGTCCCACTCCAGGCTAGTTCTTTTCTTCCAGAATGTTCTAAATTATTTAATAAATTATTATAATTATTAATTTAGATAAGTATATCAAACATCGCAAAACCCAATATGTATATAGAAACATAACGAAACGATTGTCTAAATAATTGAGCTACAACTCCGCAAATTTAATGATTAATACTTAGTAATTTGTTACTAGAGATAGATTTTAGGTGCCATCTTTTAACTAAATTAATAATTATAATTTTAATAATTTATTAAATAATTTAGAACTATCTGGAAGAAAAGAACTGACCCAGGGTTGGGCTTGAACCCACAACCTCCACTTGCCATGCAGTGCACTTGCCAGTTGCACCACCTGAACCCCGAGCAAGCCTTTGCTTCTAGATGTAATTAAATTTTAGATATAACCTTACGTGGTTAATCACAGCGATGGCTGGGGATGGCACTCAGCCAGCTAACATTTTAAATTAGCGATGTTATAGCTCGCTTAATTAGGCAATCATTTGGTTATGTTTCTATATACATATTGGGTTTTGCAATGTTTGATATACTTATCTAAATTAATAATTATAATAATTTATTAAATAATTTAGAACATTCTGGAAGAAAAGAACTAGCCTGGAGTGGGACTTGAATCTGCAACCTCCACTTATTATTAATTTAGATAAGAGATGGTGCCTAACATCTACCTCTAGTACCAAATTACTTAGTTTCTAATTATTAATTATAGCATAATATTAACCCTATTCCGTATGTTTACATTGCTTAGTATCAATACATTGGGTTTTGGGATATTGATATATTTATTGATTTATTTATAACTGCTCTAATAAGAAAAAATTTTAAACATTTTATTGGAAAATAAATTATAGAATATTAACAGAAATTTTTATTTGCTGAATTCTTAAATTATACTCATAAAACTACTTGGATTTGATGAATGTCAAAAAATAGCCTTATCTTCACACCAGCAAACAATTTAAATACAAAGGTTTTCAACCTATTAATAAGCTTGCATCAGGTTGATGACTGTATACATTCTATTATATATGAGTTCTAACATAAACATTACAAATTTCAAACTTCAGAACAAGTTTGAAGTTTACAAGCATGTTCAATACAAAAATAACAAATTACCATATATCTCAGCGAATAAGACGACCTTCAGATAAGATGAGGTATAAATTTTTGTCAAAGTTTTATAGTTTTAGCATATATCTGTCCTATAAGATGACCCCCAAACTATGAACGGCCTATGAATTTTGTTTAGATCAGCAATCATCATCTGAAGAATAATAATACTGTATAGCATATATGGAATTATGTTCTATTTGTAATTTTTCGAATGAACAAATTTTATTTTCTTGCATCTGGCAGCACTGCCTTGCGATTGTTGCAAACATTCACACTGATTTGGGCATTCGGGTAATGACTGACTATTCACAAAAACAAACTATAGGCTATTCTATTTTGTGCACATACTCTACTCTCTACCAGTAAATAATCACGGTTTGTCTGTCTTTTTATAATGGTTTTAATTTATATAAATTTCAATCTAATTTTTTTTTGTATCTGTTGTATAAGACGACCCAGGATTTTGGGGGCCATTTTTTATGATTCAACTATCGTCTTATCCGCCAAGATATACGGTATATGACGATGTACGATTTGGTAAAAATTAAAACGAAAGGTTTAGTTTATACTCTTCTCTAACTGCACTTATATAATACACAAACCTTGACACAAAAACCTTTAAAAATGCAGCCTTTTTAAAGGTTTTTGTGTCGAGGTTTAGTTCGGTATTACAAATATAAATTTTCTTTAAAGCACTGAAAAAGGTGGAAAAAATAAACATTTTTGATCACTTTCAGAGACCTTCATCTGATTATTATATATTTCCGTAAATCAAATGCAATTACTCAAAAAACTATTTATATATAGAAATGAGAAAATAAAAGAATGCTCTATATGTAATGTGACACTATTCAAATTTAAAAAAAAAAATTTTTTTTATGTTTCTGGAGTTCGTTAATGATACTGTGGTCCAAGATGCCATTGAAGATGGTTCTACAGCCAACCACATATTTTCTTCACTCAGGGTATCCAAAATCTAGTGAATCACCACTGGAACATTTGCTTGAATTGACAAGGCAGCTATTTATAGCAGATATATAGCCTATGTATCACTATTACTTTCTGTATGTTTACATATTCCAACCAATAAGCCATTACAGGAAAAAACCAAAAGTCTGACTTTCATTTGGGCAACCCTTATATTAAATTCGTCATTGAATCATTTCATAAATTTGAATTTTAGTCATCTATAGTGTCAAAATAAATCATGAATAAGCACATTTAACTACTTTTTTACATAATTATGTTCACTTTACATTATAAGTATTCATTCAAAATTAAAATTAATTGCTTTTTATAAAAAACATTATTTTCAAATGATCATATTAAATAATTACCAAAATTATATAAAAACAACAATTTAAAAATAGTGTAACTTTCAATCTGTAACTAAAAAGATATTCTTTCATTACTTTTTTCTTTTATTTATTTCATTTTTATTATTACAGGTTAGCACAACTTTTTAAAGCTGGAATGTTAGCTGGTGTTTTTACAACTGCAATAATGACACCAGGTGAACGAATCAAATGTTTATTACAGGTAAATGGATTTGAAATATACAAACCTTAATATAATTTTCTTTCGTTAAAAATTTCTACAATGGAATAATTTTGTAATGTTATTTTTCTGTTGATCAATATTAAAATATATAAAGAAATATATAAATGTAATGTAATGTGAAGTTTGATCAGTTTACAGTATGATACTGTGGTAACATGATATTGAAGAAAATTCATTGGTTCAGGGAAGCAAGTTGGGTGGTGTATTGTTTTGTAAAATAAAAATGATTTCTATATGTATATTGTTTTATGATTATATCACTGTAGCACTACACCACAAATCAATTATACTTCACATTACATTTATATATTTATTTTTACATTTTAACATTATTAATAAACCTCATTTTTAAAATACAGTAGAGAGTCGTTAATCGGAACCCCAGTAATCGGAACGATTTTCAGTCGGACTGTGTCGTGCCGAATTGAACGTTTTTGATACTAAATTTACTTCTAAAGTATAATTTTCATGTTTTTTATATTCTTCAATATATTTATTTTGTTTGTACAAAATGCAGAAATAATTTTTAACAATACGATAGCCTCGATTATTATTATAAAAATTTTCGTTAGGCTTAAAATCAACGAAAATTCAACACGAAGCGACAAGCAACAGAGAAAAATTTGAACATCGGACAGGTTAATATATTTATTCGTACATAATCGGTAATCGGAACAAATGACTAATCGGAACAACCCCAGTCCCCAATTGATTTTGATTTTCGGTTCTCTACTGTATTTCAATTAGTCAAGTGTTTTACAAACTTTAAATTTCTTCATTTAAAATCTTGTAATGTATCCTTTTTATGTTAGGTACATTCAGTATCTAGAACATTAAGAGTAAATACCTTTTTATTAGTTTTCTTGTATATTTTTCCTTAGTACAGTGATACCTCGGTTTATGTCGATAATCCATTGAAAAACAATCGGTGAAATCCGAAACCAATGAAAACTGAGTCAATTATTTCCATATGAATCAATGTAAATCCAATGAATTCATTCTAGACATTCCAAAATACATACAAAATACATTTTATAGAGAATAAATATAGTGTTTAATACTAAAAACAATAAGAAATTAATATTAATATAAAGTTTAATTAACTTTAATTAAACTTCAAAAATATGAAATGTTTATAAATTATTTTTAATTGAAGTTTTATGAATTTATTGGAGAATATAATATACTTTTCAATATATTTAGATTCAACAAGCATCTGGAGATAAAAATGTTAAATATGCTGGACCAATTGATTGTACAAAGAAACTTTATCAAGAAGGTGGAATTAGAAGTATTTATAAGGGAACTGCAGCTACATTACTAAGAGGTAATAGCTTGTTACCTAATCTCTTCTTTTTATATGCTTGATGGTTAATGGGTTAATAAAAATATGAAAATAATATAATTATTTTGAGTATAGTTATTTATTATTGTATTGGCCTAAATATAAGTTGACTTCAAATTTTAAAATCCTTATTTTTTGGAAAAAAGAACCTGAATATAAGTTAACCTTTTATTATTAATTTTATTGCATACAAAAAGTTAGCAGTTTGCATTAAAAAATTTGGAAAGTCATTTGAAACAATACTTTATCACTTTCGTTTTCATAAGAACTTTCATTGCCACCTTGGTCTTCAGCCTCCTGGAACAGTACATCATCCTCTGTTCTGTCCAAGTTGATGGTACAAATTTTTTAAAACCCTTTATAATTGTCTTCACCAACAATCTTTTATAATTATAATAAAAATGAAATTAATAAATTTCATTTTTATTGTTAGTGATAGTTATAGAGAAAAATTGAAACAACATCCTATGCACCAGATAGTAGATTATCCAGCATAAACATTATGACTATTGAAAATGAAACAAACTTTGTTTCATTTTCTTTTGTCTTGTTTTTTTTATAAATGTCTAAAACATTTTTATAAAGCCTAAAACATATTAATCATATTAATATACAAAAATATAATAATTAAAATACAAATTTATACTTTATAACAGAATAAATTTTGTGGTAAATTTTCAGCAACCTTCCCCCCATTTTTGACAATCTCTCAATTAGTAGATACTCCTAGGAGCAAGATAAAAAGTAACAAAAAGTTAATTTTTATCTTGCAAAAACTGATTGATTTTGTCAAATACAATCAGCGCCGGATTAAGCCTCTAGCAGGCCCTAGACAAAATTTAAATTGGGGCCCCATTTAAATAAGTTGCTTCTAAACAAATCTTATATAATGTGACATTAGCGTAGCTAGCATGGGTGACACCCGGTGCGGATATCGTGTGTCACCCCAAGTCACATTGTAGTGTCACCCTTTTTAACTCTTTTATAAAACACTATTGAATTGTAATATCTTCACACTCGAGCAACTTGAACGCTATATCAAATATGCGATGTCGCAACGTATAAGTTTAGATTTAGAAAATAAATCATAACCATACGTCAGTACTACCACGAGAGGCGGCCCTAGGAATATTTGTAGATGGTGCGAGAGATCTCGTGGCATACATTACTTCTGACGCATGGGTGGCTGTTGACCTTTTTTTTTTTTTAGGTAATGGCTAGTCGAGCGGAGCTTAGTAGGAATTGTTAAATACAGCCTTTTCTGTCCTATCGAATTTCTTAAATAATTTTTAACTCATTTTGAAACAGAGAAATCTTCTGCACTGAAGCCAGGCCCCTCCGAATTACGGGCCCTAGACATTTGTCTACTTTGCCTATTCAATAATCCGGCCCTGAATACAATAAAAACAATTTGCTTAGATTAGTTGATTGTTTATAATCACACAAAACAATTAATTTCCATGCATTGTTTGCAGGCTGCAGCATGACAAGTCAAATGCATAAAATCATCAATAATACAATTTTTATGTTTTTGTAAATCAGATTTTTACAAACTTTAAAGAAATATTAACACATACTTTATACATATCATAAACTGGAGTTAATTTGTGACATAACAGAAGAATGACTTATTTTGGATGTAGTTGGTTTAAATCCATTTCAAAATTTATTTTTGGGTAAGATATCAACAGCTTATACAGTGATATTATCTGTTGCTAAAGCTGGAAAGCATAGGATTTCAGTATTTCCCACAACTAGTATTCCTTCTGATAACCAAAAATCAATTGATGTATGAAGTGTTTGATACTTTGTTTAGCTGTAAGAAAACTTTTACCCAAATAGGGTCCAGCTTCCCCTTTAAGTCCTCCTGGAAGGCACTACTATATTACTCCTGTGGGGTGTTGTAGTATTTCCCTATTTCCCTCTAAATTACTATTCCAATCTTGCTGGAGAGTATTATCAATGGATGGCTCATCGCTGCCTTCTTTTCCTCACGAGCCTTCAGTAACCCAGAAATTTCCATTAAGTTTGGTTGGTTAGATCTCACAATCTGCAAACTTTCCTATCCATCTAAATTTCCTCTTTTGTGAGTTGAAATAAGCACAAACATATAAAATTAAACATGCAGAATAAAGCCTGAAACATAACATATACATGTAATTATAAGGCCCTCAAAACAGACTAGATTATTTTCTTATGAGCCCTTTAGGGACAGTTATGAGCCCACTCTGGGACTCTTTCTACTAATCAATCAAACAATACATTCTTCTGATACATAACACTCTCTGGCCTTTTAGTGCTCTCTGAGCAAAAAGGGCCTAAAGCCTCAAAAAAAAAAAAAAAAAGCTGTAAGAAAATGAAAATAGTTGATGTATTAAAAATATGTTCAAGTTAGTGTTTTTCCTGATTATAATTATCTATAAATACAGTTAATTTTTATTAATTTCTTTAGTAACTGTAAGTTAGATGAAGTTAAATTTCATAGAGTTGGGAGGTTACTTTGTGCCAGTATACAAAGAATGTGATGAAAGTGTAAGAAGTGAAATTACAGATTTATGAGATGCAGACAATGAAATAAAACATCCTATGTAATGGAGATTTAGCCTAGAAAACAAAAATAAAGTGGTAATCGTGTAATTGTAATTTTTGAAGAGAGGTACTACTTTGGAATTATAATAGAAGAGAGAGAAAGATGGTGCACATATAAATACAATGGAAAATATTGGTAATGGCCTGAAGACAAAGACAAGAAATGGCTAAATTGCCATCTGGATTATTTTATTTTATTGTTCTCTTATTCTTGAAAAATGATTTTCTACATTCAATATCACATTGTCAACAAGTTTCAATTTTATGTTTCTGGTAATAAAAAATAAGATTTACTGTTTATTGAAGGATTAAAAATTGTTTGTTTTGTGAAAATTAATAAAAATTAGTATTTCTAACAAATGAGTTTTGTTTTCCCCTTTCTTTCTTTCTTCCTCAATTGTCATGGGGTAACATTGTGACATGGAATTCACTATAAATTGATGCAGCAAACAGGCTGTCCCAAAGTTACCCCAAATGACTATAAAATTGTTACAAATATTTTTCACAATGTTGTGTAAAATAATAAATGAACAATTAAGAACTGTGTGTGTGAAGAAAAGGGAATGTTAAATCTTCATAAAATAACAATATGTTTGGTCCAATAATCAGTTAATTAATATTAAAAAAACATGAAAAGTATCACAAAGTAATCTCAGTTTTACCGATATTTAAAAATTTTTAACTTTCATTGCTCATTTGGTGAAGTATAAAATTTTAATATTCTCATTTAATTTTTATGTATAAAAAACAATATTAAATACCTCAATAACTAGTGTGTATTTTCTAAAAACATACCAGTATGCCAAACCAGTTAAACAAACAATAAAAATACAGTATTTAATATAAACATTCTTGTCCCTATCAATCGTTACATAAGAACAGAATATCAAATTGAATTGTTAAATGACCAAGGTTTGGGCGTGCATTGAACTTAAAATTCAACTTGAGTTCTATATTCAATTTGGTATTCTGCTCTTATGTAACCTGAATATGTCTGATTGATATGGATAAAAACATTTGTTATATTAAATATTTCTGTTGTTTGTTTAATAGGTTCGTTTAATAAAATGTAATTATTTTAAAAAAAATTATTGAATAAAAAATATGTGGTGATAGGTTTGTAATTATATATGAAATCAAGCCAGATTTATTACCAAGCTACATTTTAACTAATTAAATATACAAATGCTATGTAATTTGGACTAAACGTAAGTGATTAAGTTGCTGTCCTGTGTTAAATTTAATAATTACTATTAAATAAGTAACTTAAAATAGTTCTGGAAGAAACTATTGATTCGGAGTGGGACTCAAACCTATAACTTTCTGGTACTTGTTTCTTTAATTTTAATTGTTTACAGAATAAATTAATTTAGAAGATATAACCATATAGATCATTCACTGATGATGTGTAAAATGTGCCTTGATAATAAATCTGTCTTGGTTATTTGATTTATAATAGGTTTGACTTAATAATGATTGCTTGCTATTCAGAATTATTGGGATTAGATCTTTAGTTATGAGATTATTTATTTATGTGAATTGCTTTGGAAGTCTTTAGCTGAGATGTTATTAGAGCAGTAGTTCCCAATCTTTTCTAGGATGCGGAACACTTTTGTGAGTAATTTTCTTTAGCGAAACACTTACCTAAGTTAATATGAAATATATAAGCTTGTCATCAGTTTATTTTATTAGAATTGAGCAGTTATAATTCAAAATCTCTACTCATATTAGTAACGCCAATTCTAAGACAGGAAAAAATATACCTAAATAACTTTAATGGGAAACTTGTGCCTGATGTTTTTTACATATTTCATTCAGTTTTTATCATTGCCTTTATCTTATTTGAAACAGTAGTACACTCCATAAGTACGAGTCATACATATATATTTAAGTTTATAAAAATTTTATGATTTCAATTTTTTGATATTCGGCGGCTCGAATACGATTGTACACTTTCTGATTTGCGACAAAATCTGCGGAACACTTGGGAGATGCTTACGGAACACCGGTTGGGAACCACTGTATTAGAGAATATGAATCTACGTCTGATAATTCTGAACAATTAGTAATATTTTTGCTTAGACAATACTTTTTATTACTATTTTGCAGATCAGATTTTTATATATAAGTTATATTTTTGAAGAAAAACTCAAAAACGAAAAAATTTTTAAATGAAATGAAAATTTTATTTTTGTTATTTCATTCTAAAAGTTTATTTAAAATTTTTTCTACATAAAAGCAAGATAAACACATGTAAATAAAATTTAATTGTACAAAACTTATATTCATAAATTTGATAATATAATAAAATCATTTATTTGCCAGAAAATTATTTTATAACACAAATCTAAGATTACAGGTTAAAGTTTTTGGATGGGAATTAAATTTCGAGCTTCTGATAATCAAATGTTAAGGTTTTATTTGATGATAATTTTTATCAATAAAGTTTCACAAATATGTAAATTTCTCTATATAAATGTAATTTATGTAATAATTTTAATTTTAATAATATCTGACTATAGTATTTTAAAAATATATTAGCGAGGTTGAGGTCGAAGTTTTAAACGCAAAAACGTGTACGTCGGACGTTCGGGCCGCTTTCCTGTAAGCGTAGAAGTTTGACAATGGCATTTGGAACGTCGAGCATGATTCCACTGACGCTCCAAATGCCATTGTCAAACTTCTACGCTTACAGGAAAGCGGTGCCAAATGTCCGACGTACACGTTTTCGCGTTTAAAACTTCGGCCTCAACCTCGCTAATATTTTTAACTTATTTTTTTATGAAGTCTTTCTAGTAATTAAAAAAATATATGTTGCATCGTTTCTTAATGGAAATTGGAAAGTATTGCTCACAACTTTAGCATTTGATTATCAAAAATTTATGATTTTTTTAATTATCCTAATGTTATATAAGCCTATAAAATTTTTATTTATTTTCTTTAATTTTAAAGTATAACTGATATTTCTGTTATGTTAAATAAATACTTTTTTTTATGAAGAATGAATTGTTTCATTACATTTTAATATTTTTATGGCTTCAAATACATTTCTTCCCTGAAATTTATTTGGATATTCACATCTTGGTATAATTCTTTTATCATCTTTATAAATTGTTTCAAAATCAGAACAGCTGGAATTTTTTGCAGAATTACAAGCTTTAGATATGGTATAAGATACTTTTGCTGTTAAATTTCCTTTCCATACTAACATACTGCATGTGCAATTCCATGGATTTGCATCTAATCTCAAAGCTTGAAGTGATACAATTTGAAATATTTCCTCGGATAATATAGTTAATTTATTTTGACTTAGAATTAATTCTTTTAGTGATTTAAGAGGTTGAAGAGAGTATTCTGAGATATATCTAAGTTGATTATAAGAAAGATCTAATGACAGAAGATGATAAAGCCCTTGAAAGCTGTTATTCGATATCTTTCTTAGTTTACAGTTATGTAATACTAATTTTTTCAATGCTTTATGTGCTCCCATGAAAGCTTTATCTCCTAATACCATAATTCTACCATTCAGATTCAAATGCAGTAATGAGTTTAGACCATAAAACATATGTTCAAGTAAAATATCATTATCGACATTTGGAATGTGTAAAAATATCAAAGATTGTAACCCTCTGAAGCTAAATTTCATTAAGTGTGTCGGTTGTTGACTATGTCCTAATGTCAATCTTTGAGTGCTGTTTAACAATTGAAAACAGTGTGGAAAAATAACTTTTATAGGATTATGTTTTAACTCTAACCATTGAAGTTTTGGAAGAGATGGAAAAGTAAGACTCGAGAGATGATCCAATTGATTATTACTCAGGTCCAAAACTTCTAATTTGCGTAAACCAATGAATGCGTTTGACTGAACTGAAAATAAATCATTATGTGATAAAAACAGTCTTCTTAATTCTGGCGCTCCATAAAAAGAAAAGTCACCAAGTTCTTTAATTCCACTGTGTATGAAATGGAGTTCTTTTAAAGATTTTAATCCTTCTAACATTTCCCATTTAACAATGCCTATATTGCAGTTAATTATCTGAATAATTTCTAAGACTTGTAAATTTGAAAATAATTTTTCTACATTTCCCAAATTAATTTGCTGTAAAGATAAGAATTTCAAATGCGGTAATACATGAAAAACCTGTGATGACAGTTTCAATTTTTTTTTGTTTCCTTCTCCTTGTAGATCTATCCCTTGTAGACTTTGAAGATGTGATATCATTTCGGGTAATAAAGTATTATACGAGACATCGGTATTTTGCAAAACTGTCAAAATTTCAGTATCTGTAGGAACATTTTGAAACATTTGTAGTAACTTTGTTTCTTTCTGAACAGTACAGAGTGAAAGTTTCACTTCTTGATTAGTAAACCATCTTGACATCAAAGTAGACTTTGACAAACTGGTAATTGGACATTGGCATTCATGAGGGCATTCTTTTTTCCATTTCACAGGATAAGGATTTGCCTTAAAGAATAAAATTTTTTATTAATAATATAAATTTTATAAATATGTAATTCATTGCATTGTACAGTAAAACTTTTCCAAAACAGAACCTTAATAAAAAAAAAACATGCCTAAATGGAAAAAGTATTCAGTACTGTATGAGTCCAGTTTACACAGGTTTTATTGTATAGCATTGAAATTAAGGGCTAAAAGCAATACATTATTCTATTATATTGAAATAAATAGTTCATTTGTTTCATGAGGCATAGGTCTGAAAATGTTTCTCCCTTACTTAAACTTTGCTTTCCTTATATAGTTGTAGTTTTTCTTGTATATCCTAGCCAGCATAGCTTTACGAAATAACAATATCTTCTAGTTTAATTACTGATACCAACGAACACCATGGCTTAACCATTAATTCTGGTAACATAGCGTTACCGGAAGCAGACATTGGGTAAGGTTGAAAGCATTAGTTCAATATTGTATTAAACGCTGTTACCAGAATTAAAGGTTAAGTCGTAGGGTTATTTTTTCTTGGAACATATGAATTTAAGGTTTTAACTTATTTTTTCAAACATAGATTGATAGGATTTTAATAAATTTGAATAATATAATTCTCTCGAATAAATTTTGAAATCCATTTAACATTAAAAAAAATCAGTTTATAAAAATTTAATTTTGAAATTTAAACGTAGTTTTAAATTCAAAATAAAAGTAACAATTACAAACTACTGCTTGTAAAAAAATATAAATTAATGTTGTTTTAAATTTACAGTATTTAAAATAATATTATATAATGTCTGTTAAAATGTTATAATTATATGGCTTTTAATCTAATTTAAAAAAATGTTAACTTTATTATTAATTTAAATGCCATTATTTAGAATGTAAAAAAAGAGTATAAAATTAGAATTTTTTATAAAACAATGTAATTCTTAACACAAAAATATATACAGTTTTATTATGCAATGTAAATTAAAAATAAACAAAATTTAAAAAAATATAGGTCTCATATGTTGTAGCTAAAGTTACCTTTAGCCAAGTCTTCGTTAAAACAAGTAACAGTCTATTAATTCAAATTTTATCCATATAAAATAAGCTTTATTCAAGTCACAAGTAGATAAAGCTGACATTAGTGAGGTTGAGACCGACGTTTTAAACGCGAAAACGTGAACATTGGACGTTCAGCGCCCCATTCCTGTAAGCCTGGAAGTTTGACAATGGCATTTGGAATGTTGAGCGTGATTCCACTGACTTTTCAAATACCATTGTCAAACTTCTAGGCTTACAGGAAAGCAGCGCTGAATGTCCAACATACACGTTTTTGCATTTAAAACTTCGGCCTCAACCTCGCTATTATCCAAATACAGATAGATGGAGCAAAAACTACAAAAAATTTGGCTTTATCCACCCCATTTTAGATAAAGTAAGGAGAAGATTTAGGGTTTTACTTTAGCCAGGTTATCTGTGATCTTTCCAGTTCAGGTTGGATGGATAAAGAAGAAATTTTGTTTTAATCTAAGATCTACTACTTCACAAACCAAAGAACCAGCAATAAAATAATAATAATAATAGAAAAGAACTATTCACTTTGAGAAGCAAATGTTTTCGTCCACTTTTAAAACCAAAAAAATAACACCCCAATACTGATTAAATTAATATTAACCAGTATTGAGGTGTTGTTTTTATAAATTTTGTTTTAAAATAATAAAAAACAAATATGGTATTTTGATCTACAGAACACTGATATACATTAATCTTAAATGGCATATATGAGTGGGTGATCATAGTAATAAATATAATTGGGAAAAAATAAAAGATCCTTCAGTTAAGCTTTTATAGTTTTTTAAATTATTTTAATTTTTGTCTTTATGATAGCCTCAAATAAAGGTTGTATGTTGAATAAATATTATTTATATGATCCTGTATGTGTTCCAAAAGGACTTTTAAGATACCTATTTTTCTGTTTATCTTCAATTGTATTTATTAACATAATGTATCCTAGAGTCTATAAGCTTGTTTAAGTTTATCATAGACTTAAAAATTAAAAGTTTTTAAAACCAGATTTTAAAAAATGTTGCCATGTGCCAAACAGCTTTTGCAATAAATTGCTACATCTGATAACATTACCATATTTTCAGTAACCTTGTAGTGGCTAAAAAGTAAGATGTTTTTTGCCCATTAAAAGACAACAATTATATTCAGCTCTGTTAAAAAAAAACAAACTGTAGAAAACTCGACATTATTCTGATAAAGTCCAAATTTTAAACTTTTTGTCCTTGCTTCATCCATCCATTTTTTGGATAGTGTCAGCTTTTTGTGCTTGTGACTTGGATAAAGGGGCTGTCCATAAATTATGTCTGCATTTTTCTTGAAATTTTTACTCCCCCTCCCCTCCATTGTTCCAGTTTGTTCAAGTTTCCATAACCCCCCTCTTCAAACGTCCAACAAAACTCAACCCCTCCCCTTTCCCTTGTCCTACTTGTCATAACCTCCTCTACCTTCCAGTATGGATGTCATTTATGGATAGCCCCAAAGTACATTTTATATGGATAAAGTTCAAAATTAATATTAAATTGTTACTTTAACCAAAAAATTTAGATAGAGATAGCATTATCTGCTTAATCCTAGCTTTAACTGTAACTCGTATATATTTCAAGTACTTTCACTTGTAATCACCTAAAGCATTGTAGAAATTCATATCTGATGATGATTGAAATGATTTAAGCAAAGGTATTTGAAATGTGTGTATTTTTTAATAATTTAAGAAATCAGATTCACGTTACTAATCAAATAATCAAGCTAACTTTATTATCGGGCTACATTTTAGCCAATTAAATATACAAATTTATTACCCAGATCTCCGTCTGATTTTCATTTTTAAAATAAATTAATTTAGAAGATATAACTACATAGATCACTTGATGATGATGTATAAAATGTACCTCAATAATTCCAGATAGTGTTTTCTTTCAGAATATTCTAAATTATTTAATTCTAATTATTAAATTTAATACAAGATAGCGACTTACTTACCTACCTTTGGTACAAATTACACAGCATTTGTATATTTAATTAGCCAAAATGTAGCATGATAATAAACCTTACTTGATTATTTGATTAGTATAGTAGAATATTTGATCAACTAATTCTTTATTTATTTGTGGAGAAAAATGAATTAAATTTAAAAATTTGTCCTAAAAATTTAAATATTAACAATATATTTATTTGATGTATATAAACATCAAATCAAAACCCAATTTCTAGTTAAACTGCCAAATTATAAGGCTATAATATATGGCTATGTGATTAATTAAATACTAAATAATATTTACTCAATTTTTATTGTTTTAAAGATACAATAATTTTCTATAAAAACGATAAATTTATTAATTAATTAATTATTAATAAAATTATTAGTATTAGTAAAAGAACACACTTACTGATGTCAAAAGTATAATTCCTTTCAAGAGCAAAACTAAAAATAAATACCGAACGTTAACCATATTTTCCTGAGCAGTTTTAAACCAATTATTTTATTAACGTAGATTTAATTGTTTTGACACTTTAATTATTGTTTACATAGTTTCGAATTTGTTGAGCAGAATGTGTATAATGACAGTTCTTTCTAATCAAGTCTAGCAGGAAGGGGCATATGTCCTACATTCGTTACTGGTGATTAGTGATACTAAAGTCCAATTAGCAGTTACACCTTTTCCTTTTCCCCTGTCATTGGTATATTACTTGAAAACACCCTCTTGATAATTTTATTAAATAAAAACTAAGCAATTATAGTATTAAAGAAATGAAGCCTTACATAGTTTAAATTTATTTATTAAAGAAACATTCAGTTTTGTTAAATATCTAAGTCTTATTTTATAAATTTAATTAATCGAAAATTATTTAGAAATAATTCGAATTTAAAAATTCTTCTAAATTAAAATTATTGTTTATCTCGACAATTGTGTTTATTGTATAGTTTAATAATTTGATCGCTTTTATGGATAATACTAATTGCTTAAAATTGCAATAAACATTTTTTTATTTGATAAGAGTGCATTAAAAGCTATAGAAAGCATTATGAATATGTTCTGGAGTTTGTTTTAAACAGTTTTATATAAATATGAGTGAAAATATTCTGTAATATTTGTAGTCTAATCACTTGTATAAACTTTGTGTATTTAGCTAAATATATTTATTTATTTTTTTTAACTTTAGTGAAAAGCAATTAAAAGAAATAATACGTTAAACATGTTAATCTTAAGATTTTAACAAATATGGTAATTTTTTTTAATGCACTTTGTCTCAAAAATAGAGTAATATTTTTCAGAATTAAATTTTATGTTACGTGTTCCATCTCGTATTAATAAGAATTTCAAGAGCTTATTATAGGAACTGGGAGTAGAGCCCTTTTGCCATTTATTTGAACAAATGAAATATGTAGAATGTTTCTTTATTAATAAAAAGTAGTTCTAAAGGTTTTATTTTTTATTAGTAAAAATAACATTGATTTAAAGGAACAACAACCATTATGTGCCCTTAAATTTACTCTTGGCCTGGGAAAAATCACCAATTCCTCTTCTTGGTGGCCCTGCATTTGAAATTATTTTATTCTAATGTATTCTCAATCTAGCAGATAAGACCGGCGTTGCTTGGGCAAAAAGTAATGATAGCGAACATTAAGATTATTACATTATAGCCAATTTTACCTGTTTTTACAGAATGCAAGAATTAGGTCCTCCTGTTTCCAGACTAATTAGAGAATTTTTAGATGGGTCTAAAAATATGTTTGATTTCCCGCAAAATGCAAAAAACTGCATCTGCGCCTGTAAATCTTGCACATTGCTTTCTCTTAACACTTCCATTGTTACACTAAGAAAGGAATCCCTTCTTAGTGTATGTTCTCGTGATGTAACTAACTGTGTACCAAATTTCAACTTTCAACTCCTAACTGTTTGGGCTCTGTGATTATTATTATTATTATGTTGGGTTTAGTGGGTTATACTCGGTTGACATCAGTGGCTGTGTACTATGCCAAACCAAAGTCAAGGCATAGCAACCAAAACAAAACTAAAATTAAATAAATGTTTCAGTCTCTGTGTCTGTATTCAGGAATTTCCTAACAATATGGCATGTATTCAATATTGTGGCCTTCTGTAGTGTGATGTATGTATTTCTATTCAATTCTAATGTTCCAAGGCTTTTGTGTAGTGTGTGTGTGGTATCACACCTGTAGAAGAGAGAATGACAGGTACAATAAGCATCCTATCCATCCACAGATGTCTTATTTCCTGGGCAAGTTCTGTGTACTGTACTTGCTAATTTTTTTGGTGAATGTGTTTTGTACATTATGAGTGTTTGGAATGGATATGTCTATAATGTATGTGATTTTATTGTGTTTGTCAATGAATGTGATGTCTGGTCTGTTGTGGTAAATTATTTTATCTGTGATTATTGCTCTGTCATGGTACATTTTGTGCATGTTGTTTTTCAATACTGTCTGTGGAATATATTTGTAGTATGGTTTGTGGATGTCTAATAATTTGTGTTTCTTTGCAAGCTCTTGATGTATTATATTTGCTACTTGATTATGTCTATGTAAATAATCTGTCTGTGCCAAGAGCTTGCAACCAGATGTGATGTGTTGTATAGTTTCTGGCATGATGTGACATTTTCTGCATGTGTCATTTGTGAGTGTTGCATCTTTGAGTATGTGTTTTCTGTAGTTTTTAGTATTTATGACCTGATCCTGTATGGCGATCATGAATCCTTCCGTCTCCCGTCAACCGCATTCTAGTCGGCAAATTCAAATGTCCACTAGTGATGTGGCGCTACAATATTTGGTTATGTCTTGGCTACTTTAATATTATTTTTGTTAAATTTTTGCATGTTTTAGCTGGCAGCACTGGCTCGACCATGAAAGGGAGGCTAGTATTTAAACCAGGCCTAATACACTATACTAATAATGTATTTTTTCATACTTTTCGGTTATCCGACTTTTCAGTTATTCGACCAACCTCAGTCTCCAATTAAGTCGGATAATTGATGCTCTACTGTATCATCATCATCATCATCATCATCATCATATCATCATCATCATCATCATCATCCCATCTTGATTATATATATAGATATATTATTTAAAATTAGGGACTTTCTTCTAAATGTGGAATTGAAATAATTTTAAATAAAATAATTTTGTTATTTTTAAATTGTAAAATTCTCGGCATCATATTATAAAGTTAGAAATCCATATTTGCTAATTGAAAAAGCAGTGTGGATTTATAATTTTGTTATGTAACAATTTTAATTATTGTCTTGTCAAATTTTAATAAAATTTAACTTTCACTGTTTATGGTGTACATATTTCTTTAAAATATTTAAATACCTAAAATATCAATATGTAATTTTAATTTTCTTACTGAAAAATAATATACAAAAAAGATCCAAGTAGACTTCAGTTTTATATTTTTTAATTAAATACAAACAAAAGATATACAACTTTTTGGAAATACAAGAATATATGGTAAGTCCTCACTTAATGTCATTTTCTTGTAAAGTTGATGAGAAAAAAACACATTTGTAATCATTTACAATTACTATTGTTAAATGTTTTTTATAAACAATAAAAGTGATTCTCTGAGATGGGAATTAAATGCTGGAAGTTGCAAATACAATCCAATAAAAAAATATTAACTAAATTCTTATCTTGAAATCTGATAATTTACCTTCATTATATACAGTAGAGAGTCGTTAATCCGAATCAGTTGGGGACAGGGGTTGTTCGGATTAGTGATTTGTTCAGATAACCAATTACGTACAAAAAAATATATTAACCTGTCCGATGTTCAAATTTTTCTCCGTTGCGTGTCGCTTCGTGTTGAATTTTCGTTGATTTTAAGCCTAACGAAAATTTTTATAATAATCAAGGCTATTGTATCGTTAAAAATTATTTCTTTATTTTGTACAAACAAAATAAATACATTGAAGAATATAAAAACATGAAAATTATACTTTAGAAGTAAATCTAGTATCAAAAACGTTCGATTCAGCACGACACAGTCAGACTGAAAATCATTCGGATAACCAGCGATTCGGATTACCGGGGTTCGGATTAACGACTCTCTACTGTATTTAACTTTTTTTTCAAATAATGTGAATCTATTTCCACATTAACATGTAAGACATCATTTAATATTAGTATAAATTGTAAACAAACTTGCCCTGTTTGCATTAGCCATTTTAAATTTATACAGTGCCCTTTATACAATCCCTGGTCAAAAGTATGGAATATTGTTCACTTTGCAGTATGCCATTCAATAGAGCTTAAAGTTTCAAAAAACAGACATTAAATAATTAATTCTTTTTAACAAAATTTATTTGCAATCTTGTACATGTAACAACAGAAAACAGATGAAAGCAATTATGTAAAAAATTTAAGAAACAGCATGCTCAACACTTTAGCAACATTAGACAAAAATATGGAAGATAGTAATTACAGAGACATAAGTATAAAATAAAGTAAATTAAAGCAGTAATAAATTCCAAAGGTGGTTCCATACCAGATTAAAGCATCTAACTTTTCACCTAAGTCTGCAGGTATTTCCACCCAGCTGGTTTGAATAGCACTCTTCAATTTGGACAATGAAGCTGGTTTCTTTTTTTGAACCATTTTCTTCAAACTCATTCCACAGATTCTCTATTGGATCCTTTTATAATCTGGGCTGTTTGGTGTCCAATCTAAATGTGAAATGTTTTTGTTTAGGAACCATTGGCATACTGTTTTAGTATGGTGGGAAGATGCATTGTCATCTTGCTAGAAAAAGTCAGAGTTACCAAAGTGTTCCTCTATTGTTTTTAGCACAAAATTGTCTAAAATTTGCAAGTAAACCTTTGCATTCACACTAGTGTTGACAATTTCCAAATGTCCAGGTCCTGCTGCAGTCATAGCAATCCAAACCATAACTCCATTTGAAAATGTTGTTTTTGAAAGAATGCATTCCAATAGAAACTTTTCATTGGGTTTTCTCCAAATTTTACTACCATTGTTATCTCCACAGACTCTCACCTAAATGCCAAATTTCCAGCAAAACACCTAAATTCAACATTTGAACGTTTTCGGCCACTCCATATACCATGTAAATATGTGACTTGTTGGTGAACCTAACTTGTTTCCAGTGCATCAAATCCCAAACATTTTTACAAAGTTTCAAAGAAAACTTCACTCTTTGTCCTTTATCAGAAGTTACTGCTTCAGTGGCCTAGCGTAGTGGGGGCAACAGGGGCAGCACTTTGAGGGAGCAGCAAAATTTCACAATAAATAATAATAATAATAATAATACCTAAATAAGGGGGGTGGCGAAATTTTCCTTCGCCCTGGGCAGCTGACACACTACACCACTGTACTGTTTATAAAATAAGAGCATTCACATCACTAGCCAACCAGCAAGAAAATATAAAAATTAATTATTCAAATATTAATTTAATTATGAAGGTTCTAGAAGAAAAGAATTGGCCCAAAGCAGGACTTGAATCCACAATTCCCACTTACTGTGTGGTCATGTTGTCAGTTACACTACCCGGATCTTCATTTATCAAAACTTATTAATTTGTACTTGTATATAACCATACTCGTGGTGCCAACTAGAGATGACTTGGCACCCACCCCAGCTTACAACTACCACTCAACCGGCTATCATCTCTATTTAGTGGGAATTATAAGCTGTGTGCACTGAGTCATATCCAGCTGGTGCCATAAGTAACTGAGTATGATTATATTTAAATTAATAGGTTCTGGATGTGAAGATCAAAGGTCTGGGTAGTGTAACTTGCATGCTATGTGGGAGTTGCAATTTGAGTCCCACTTCATGTCAATTCTTTTCTTCCAAAATCTTCTAAATTACTTATAAATGTATCTATATTTTGATTCTTTGAATATTAATTTATTGAAAAGTTAGATAAAATTTACTCATGAGGAGCAGCTGTTGTTTCTTATGAGTAGAGTTTTGTTAATTGAGTTAGAAGCACGAGAATAAAATTTCCAAAATCTCTTCTATTAAATTTGAGATATTTAATAAATTCAAATTTAAAAAATTTATTTTACTGTGTATAAATATTTGAAAGAATAAATTTAGAATGACAAATCATTACTTCTGACTGAATGTGTTCTTTAAATTTAGATGTTCCTGCTAGTGGCATGTATTTTATGACATACGAGTGGTTACAGAGATTATTAACACCCGAAGGCAAAAGGTATCGTATAAAAGATACAAAAATTTTGAATAATGTCATCTCGTGTATTTATTTAAAATGGCTTTAATCTTCCAGTCGTAATGATTTAAGTCCATTGCGAACTCTGTTTGCTGGTGGAATGGCTGGCATATTTAATTGGATGGTGGCAATTCCTCCGGATGTTTTGAAATCTCGTCTTCAGACAGGTAAGAAAATTTAACCCAACGACTTTATTACTGTTTAAATATAATTAAATTAAATTAAATTAATTTCATAATTTAGCACCGGAAGGAACTTATCCTAATGGAATAAGAGATGTGTTCCGTCACGCCATGAAAGAAGAAGGTTTCAGAGCATTGTACAAAGGAGCCACACCGGTTATGTTAAGAGCTTTCCCTGCTAATGCTGTGAGTATAATAATTTATTTTATACAGTTATAATATTGGTAATCAAACAAATCATTTAAAGAAGTGTAATTTTTTAAATAAAAATTCAATTAACATAGTATAAAAACAGAAATATTTTGTTCTGTTTTTACAAAAGAATATAATTTTGATTATTCTACTTATGAATTTGTCTTACTCATTTTTGCATTGCTTTAAGAAAGAGGACATCTTAATGCATTTATGTTTTCATGACAACTGTGTTTGATCCAGAATACTTTTGTTAGCCTCTCTAAAATGAATTTGAAAGATTTACAGCAACATCTTATGGCTTTTGTATGTATTTTTGTCCATTAAAGCATGTTTGAGATGGGCAACCTTTTTCTATGTAAGGGCCACATTTTGAAACTTCTGAATTAACGCGGGCCGCACATAAGAAAAAAATAAAAAATACGGGTAAATCACAAATATTTATTCATAAATTAACATAGGTATACTGTACTTAATGTGACTGCTGGAATTGATGCGAATGTAATATATCAGATATATTTGGCTGAATATTTGTCATTGCTAATTTTAAATTATTTTTTAGATGAGAGTCTGTTAGCCGATTTCTTGTTTTACTTTTCACTAAATTCATTGCAGAAAAAAACTGTTCGCATACGTAAGTTGTACAAAATAAGGACAGAATTTTTGCCGCATACTTTCTTAAGTTAGGAAATTGATTTTCTTTGATAAAAGTTTTATAAAAATCTACCAAATTTTTTTCTTTAAAAGTATCTTTCAAATCTAAATTACTTTGCAAGTCTATTAACTCCAATTGAAGTTCATTTGGTACGTTTTCTATGTTTACTGAAAAAGGTGCCGTAATTATTCGTATTTCGTTTTCTCGGCTAAGAAATTTTTCGAATCTATTTTTAAATTCTTGTTCTAGTTCTTCGACTTTCTCTGCATATTTAAAATAATTTTTAGGTTCGGTGCGTTCTAATAAAGTGGGGAAAAAGTGACAATTTTTGTTACGCAATTGCGTGCTCCATAATTTGAGCTTGGATATAAATGCTTTTATAAAGGTTATAAATTCAGATATGATAAGATTTTTTCCTTGCATTTTTATATTTAATTCTGACAAATGCATTGTAATATCGACAAAAAACGCAAGTTCTGTCAGCCATTCGCAGTCTGAAAGTTCTTTAACAGGTTTTCCTTTCATTTCCATAAATAATTTTATTTCTGGTAAGAGATTGTAAAATCTTTGTAAAACTGAAGATTTGCTTAACCATCTGACGTCAGTAAAATAAACAACGTCATTATTTTCAGCATCAATATCAGACAAAAATTCTTTAAATTGACGATGGTTCAATGCACGACCTCTCAGAAAGTTCACTGTGGATACTACTATATCCATAACATGTTCCATATTAATTTTCTTAGCGCATAAATTCTCCACGTGCAAAACACAATGGCAAATAAATAAATCATTTGGATTTTCGTTTTGTGCTAATTTATTCGAGAGAATACCAATTAAACCGCGTCGCTCTCCTCTGAAAGACTGGGCGCCATCAGTTGTAATTCCACTCAGTTTTAATAGTGAGAGTTCATTTTTATCTAAGGTTTTTTCTAAAGCCCCGTACATAATTTCTCCTGTAGTATTTCCTTTTAGCCCAACTAAATCTAAAAATTCTTCAGTAATGTTTAATTCTGAATCAACGCCTCGAATGAAAATTGCAAGTTGAACCGTATCTGTTATGTCGGTGGATTCATCCAAACAAATGGAAAAATATTCAAAGGCTTTTACTCGTTTTTTTAATGATTCGTCAACATTATCTGCCATTTCATCGATTCTTCTCGCAACTGTTCGTCGAGATAAACTAATATTAGAAAAAATCTTCTTCTGATCAGGACATATAATTTCAACTGCTTTTTCAATACATTGCTTTATAAACATTCCATCAGAATAACAATGAAGAGTTTTTGCCAATAGATTACAAATTTCATAACTGGCTTTTGTAACGGATTCAGATTCATTATTTGTTTTCATTAAGAATGCTTGCTGGGAGGTTACGGCTTTCATCAGTTTTTCCACTTTCTGTTTTCTTAAGTCTCCAGTAAACTGGTCGTATTTATTGGAATGTTTAGTGGTGTAATGCCTTTTAACGTTATATTCCTTAAAAACTGCAATACTTTCCGAACAAATTAAACAAACAAGATTTTTTTCATAATGAATGAAAAAGTAATCATATTTCCACGACTCATTATAAATTCGATTTTCATCTTCAATTTTTCTTTTCTTTCCTGTTGACATCTATAAATTGAGGATAAATAAAATGAATAAAATACTGCACTAATAAATATAGTAAAAGCTCGATGTAACAAACTACTATGGAATTGAAGATATTGGTTCATCACAATGAAAGTCCATTTTATCGCGATAACTCATTACTACGGACTCGTCCGTTATATCGAACAGTATATTATTATATAGTAGAATCACGTTAGAACGGGATCTTGATTAAATTGATTTTCAACTTTAGACTAATTACCACCTGTATCAAAATTGTCTACATAAAAAAAAATATTGTTAGATTAAAGCAAAAAACGAAGAGTAAAAACGGCTACTACTGCTGTACTTTTCTTAATTTAAAATGTTACCCTATTACGCAGCCTAAATTATATCAGACAAAGTAAAAGACTTTTTAGTTTTAGTAGAACTGTCATATTTAAGAAAAGTCTGTTATTTTTCTCTCTCTATCGAAATGTCTGAAGTTGTCTATTTATTCCCAGACATTTCTTTACCAACTTCATCTTGATATTTTCCATCTTAAATCTAACGAAATATATCTATTTTTTGTATTAAATCTAAAGCTTATCGTCTTCTTTTATGATCCATATCTTCGCTTTACAAACAATTGAAATCCACGACGCATCACTCATGGCGAAATGAAACCAAAACTGAACAATGCTGGGCTGCAATTTTTAATCACATTTTTAATTAATCTAATTTTTAAGGTATATGTTCTCCGCCTCAAATTAGTAGTGCCAGTCATTTATCTAACTCCTTTCGGGGGAAATTTTTGAATTGAAATAACGTGACTTCGGTTTTGAACCGGAAGTTCGTAAATAGTTAATTGGGGCCTCCTGCCCCTAGTTTAAGGAAAGACAGACGGACGACAGTGGGAATTTATAGATTTGCAAATTTTTCAAGTTGCAGTCCAAAAACAAGTCGATCAGAAAACGAAACCAAAACTGCATGTAAGGTGAAAATCTACACCGAAAAAATAATTAAAATAAACTTTATATTAATTTTGCGTTTACTTTTGTCAAATAAAATGAATAAAACTACGACTATGGGGAAATAACTAGTCACTTCTCGACTTACGACGGGATTCGGTTCCGCAACTTCGGACGAGGTGATCGTAACTCGAGAAGTGACTGTAAAACAATGACTTGACTAAATGAAACGGCGACTAAAAAGTCCGTAAGAACCATGGTCTGCGAGGACTAAAAAATAATCCGAAGTAGCAGGAGTCCGTTACAAGGAATGAGTTTTTTTTTTTTTTTTAATAATTTTCTTTTACTTTTGGCCAGACCGACATCAGCAACCGTTTGTTATATCGAGCTTTTATTGTACAAAACCACGTGCGAACCTCAAGGACAGTTTTAGCATTGAAAATAATGCAAAGTTGAAACGTTTTCATATGTGGGTTTTGTATTTTATTACTGTCCAGTTCTAAGTCTAAATTGTTCTTAAAATATTAATAATTCTCTAGTTCAAACATTTTTAATTTCAATTTTGGAAATTAATAGTAACATTTATTATTAAACAGAAATTCTAACTTGGATATTTAAAATTCGAAATTCCACATTAAAAATTCTATTTTCGTAAAATTTCAAATATTTAACATACCTTTTTCTATAATTCGGACAAACCACAGTAGATTAATAGTAAAAATGTAGAAAATACCAAAAAATTAAATGCAACGATACAAAGCGTTGGTAAAACTTTACAGCTCAATATGAAGTATCGTGTGAAGTCGGGTTAAATTACCAGATACCTTGCAATTAGAGTTGGCCCTCGGATTGGTTTATTTTTGCGTCTTTAAGGGGCAATAGAATTGTTTACGAATGCATATTACTCCCTCGAGCTTCATTTAGTCTTGAAAAAGGGTCAAGCGCGTATGGATAGTCAACAAAAGTACACGTGCATTTGTAAACAATTGTAGCACCCCTTAAAAACGCAAAAATGAATCAACCCAAGGGCCGTCTCTAGCTGTGTCGAATATATATACGAAGCGGGTTCTTGGTATTTAGTACGATTACAGACGAGTAGATGTTAGTATTTTAAATTTTTATTTTATAGACCGTTATATTGTTTTGTAATATTTTGTGCGACGCGGGCCGCACAATATACTAACGCGGGCCGCATGCGGCCCGGGGGCCGCAGGTTGCCCATCCCTGCATTAAAGCATTGTTTTTGAGATTACATAAGACTTATATTAACATATTTATGAAAACCTCCAAACAGATATTTAAAGATGCTTGTTTTCATTAATATGTTTTAATAATTAGTTTACTTTGTTCATTAACAATATTCTCTGTTTAATTCAATTATACATTTACATTATGTTTATAATTATTAATAAGTAATATTGAGTATTTGAAATAGCTTTGAGGTGTGAAAATAACAAAAGAAATTATGTTTAAACAGGAAAACTTTCCATGTATCATTAAGAACTAATTATAATGTTATGTAAGGATTTGTTAATATAAATACAGTGGTGATCGGTTAACAAAGATAATCTGTTCCAAGACTTTGTTCATTAACCGATTATCGATTTACCATAGGTTTTTATGGAAATTTAATTAATTCGTTCTGGAGACACCAAAACATAAAAAAAATATATACTTTCTTACTACTTTTATTTATATGTAATAATAAAAATACATATATATACACAGTCTTGCATTTTTATTAGCCATGTTTTTTTCCATTTGTGGGGGTTAAAGAATCTGTTCAATGTTGATTGCTTCTCTCTCTTCTTCGGGATTTTTCAGAAGTAATTAATAGCATTGTCATTGTAGAGATCCCCAAGCCTATTAACTCGAGTCTTCTTGATTATATCTTTCTTAGCTAAGATTGTGAAGCTAAGAACTGTAGACCCATTCAAGCCATACTGCCTAGCAACGTCAGACATCTTCTGCCCACTCTCTACCTTGGCTATTATATCTTGCTTGGTTTCTACAGTGAGCACAATTCTTGACACACCACTCTGTTTATGCTCCATAATATCAGTTTCTTTTTTAAATAATAAGTTCAGAAAAGCATTTACAAAAATTCAGAGAACAGAAATCAACTAGCACACAAAAAATTATTTAATTGCAAGGCCCAGATGAAATTTGAAATTAAAACTAAAACGTTAACAAATATCCGACGGGACAGTTAAACCATCATCTTTAGAAAATAAAAACCGACGCAAAACTTAACGGGTGCCAGACAGTCTCGCAAAGACTATAAAAAATTATTTGTCAGAAAAGTAAACAAAGAGCTAGAATTACAATGGAGAGTTTCAAAGTTTGGGGAAACACTATCTGATCAGTATTGGGTTGAGCGTCAATGTTGATGTCTCCCGCACTCCAAAAAGCTTTGAATTGTTATCCGAAGACAAGGGTCATTATTTTCCGTTGCTTCTTTTTATGTTTGTTCAGTGAAGTGTTCGTTATCCAATTTGTCATTAACCAATCACCCACTGTATATGTATATGTATAATGTGAGCCACTGGACTCAGACTTATGTCACTCCAAAGGATTATGCTGTTGTCATTTTGAGTTACATTATTAGTACAAAACATGTTTTTTTATTAATGCTTAAAATTTATTTGCATAATGTAATTTAATTTGAAGTTATTTTTACATGTATGGCTTATAACTCTTTACTGAATGTTGAATGCAAGAAGTATTGTTGCATACATCAAAACATTTTTGCATTCAAAACGTGTTCACAGGGCACACAAAGCACCAGTTTTCTTTTGTGGTTCTTCACTAGAACAGCATATTAGAACTAAATTGTCTTTGTTACAGCACTCTGATTTGTAGAGTATCTTATCATTAAATCTAACACACCACAAAAGACTCTTGAATGATCAGTATCCCATAGTAGCTGTGAAATAGAGAACTGTAAAGAGAACTCCACAAAACTCCATAACTTGTGATATTGAATTTCAGACATCTTGTAATAAGAAATCCAAAAATGGTTGGATTTGTATTATGTCAGATAGTTTTCATTGGTGGTCTCAGATAATGGTTACTGTACACTCATACTTTTACAAATTGTTTGGTTTACAAACCAGGAATCTATATATCTGAAGTTACAAATTTTTTCCTGGTTGAAGAACTACTAGCTAGTATGTGTAAAGCACTTTTTATAATATTAAGTAACTGAGATATTTTTTGCCAAATTGGAATTGAAGACCATGTGACTCTGCCAGTGTACCAAAACCTTAGATCATCCTTTTCAATTCAAAAGCACTTTACACTTCACAAAAAGCAAGAAGTAGCACGTTAAAACAACAACAACTGAATTGTATTTTTTGCCCGTCTCAACAAGAGGAATATAACGCAAATCCAATAGACGGCAAGTCTATCGGATTTGTATTATTTGTTTGAAGATGTATTTGACCTAGAGTATTCTAATTTAAAATAATGTACACAAAATGCATTATTATTATAATGTGAAGATCGGGATCTTTATATTGTGAACTTTAACATCTTTATATAATTTTATTATCTTTTAATATCATCTTTATATAATCTTGTTCAAAATATTTAACTACATTTTATACAAAAACGGAACAAAGTAGACCAAAAAGGGTTAGTTAATGGAAAATCAACTGATAAAACTTTCTGATAAGATCGGTTTAAACTCGATTCCCACGAGTTGAATTCCTTGTTGAGATGAGTAAAATTTCTGTGTCACGACTATGTCACCCATCACTTTATTGGTCCAAGAAGATCATCTCCTCTGACAAAATCAAGGAAGGACCTGCAAAACACCTCTCCATATAAAAAGGGAGTACGATGAGTAAGACAGCAGAAGTTGTCACTTGACTGTGTGTGTGTGTCCCTGTTCGGATTTACCCATCGTCAAGCTCCTCCTCCACTGTTCATCCTACTCCTAGCGTACAATTGGATTGAAATTTAGGACAATTGGTTATCTAATTAGTCGGATTGAAATTTAGGACAATTGGATTAATCTAATTTAGACTGAAATCTGGAATCGAAGATATTATATTATCTATCAGATGTTCGTCGATACGATCAACATATATCCTAAGGTATTTATCCTACCTACCCGCGAATATCTGTAAGCTCTCTCTCTAATCTGTGTAGAATTTACGTTCGCAGATCGTGAGTCATGTATCTTATCAATCTCTCTGTAAAGTAACTGTTTTGTATCTACTGGGATATATGGAAAATAAACGGGTATATTTTTATATATAAAAATCTCCGAGTGCATTCCTTCCATCATCCTCTCCACTTGCTTCATTCCGGGTCTAACCCATACGTAACCGCTCACGCAATTTTACGATTCTCTGTATCAATCTAAGGATATAGTGGTGTCATCTTGATGTGGTATCAAAAAGATACCGGCCCTACGGTCAGTGGTGTCCCGGAAGTGGGATCTTGTTTTGAAGGAAATAATCTAACAAAGAATGGAGGCTCAAGGTGGAGAGAATCCGGAAAGAGGTGCACTTTCGGGATTATTTGGAATGATTTTCTTAACCCCCTCATTTTTGGGCGACACATCAGGATTGCACATCAGGGACTTCTTTGACTCACTAGACGAAATAGCAAAACTAACTGGATGGACAAAGGTACAAAGTCTCGGCATCGTGAAATTAAAATTAACAGGCATAGTGAGGGATTTTGCATGGAAGGATGCGCGAATGCGAGCAATTGATACGTACGAGGAATTCAAACGACAAATGATCTTACGCTTTGAGAAAGAACCATACTTGCTTAGACTTCAGAAATTCCACGCATGCATTCAGAAACACGGCGAGGATGTACAGATGTACGCAGTTTGGCTGCAAGGTCGAGACTGCATACGACAGAGACCATAATCGTAACAGGCATGAGGGACGAGCTGCTACTCGCACAATTGTTAAGCAGTCTCAAGCGATAGAATTAAAAGAAGGGTGATGTCCAGGGAACCAGATTCCTTTGATAAAGCAGTTAAAGTGGCAATCAGTGAGGAGACTATAGAGCAGTTGATCGGGAAATCACAAGGGATAGTCGGAGCAATAACCAGTCCCGAGGACGAACGCATAAGTAACCTCGAAGCGACGTTAGCTAACATACAAAGCCAATTAAACGAACTAAAATTAAAGGAGGAGCATCGGCGGCGTGGATTCACACATCCAGTAAACAGGGGAAGACAATATTATTCCCCGAGAGGAGGACATGGGTATTTTCAATTTGATTCTCTTCAGGGAGCGCAGCGAAGCGAGTATGTCAACTCTACCGAGCGAAGAAAACTCCACCTATCTATTCAAGCGCCATCTCAAAACCCACCACAAGGGAGCATAAACAAAATGAATTGGCAACAGAATAATAGGTGATGGAGGAACGATAATACACACACACGTTGACCTCAAAAAAGTACCCAATCTGAGACCACAAACTTAAGTGTACAGTACAAGAAAAAGGAGATGAATTGGGAGCACGGAATCGAATAGGAGCTAGAATGATAGGCAACAATCTAGAACCTAGTCTATGTTGTTCAATCAACGATTACCCAGCTTGACTGGCAATAGATACTGGTTCCACTGTAACACTTATATCTCGAACCTTCGCTCAGAAAACAACTACAATCAACTTTAATGAAAGGGGAAGAAGAATACTCTTTCAAAGTGTCACGGGACATGGCATCAGAACGTATGGAGCTATAAGGTTCCATTTCCAAATAGGACCTTTACAATTCAAATACAATTCAAACTCCTGTTATGTAGTAGACGATCAAATACCTCATCCTTTTGACGGTCTATTAGGACGAGATATAATTAAGGGCCAAGAACTTCTCATAAATTTAGCAAGAGAGAAAATAATACTTCCAGGAGGAGAGGAAATAGATTTCCGGAAGCCAGAAGTGGAGACAACGCGATCAATCCGAGAAAATGGGAAACGAACTCGTAAGGGTACATTTATACGACCTTCTACTAACTCTATAATTACGAAAACCAACAAATCTAATATTTCACTAGAATCTATTCCTAGAGAACAGGCAAGAGAGGTAATCTTGATAACAGACTGCAATCTTCCTCCAAGAACAGAGATTATTACTACCACGAGAATATCCGGAATAAAACGGAGAGGAGAAATCGGAGTTATAGAATCTGAAATATCTAATCAAGAGGGTGTCCTAGGTGTCGATTCCTTAGTAAAAACGAGGAAAGGAGGCCAAGTCCCCATCCGAATCACGAATCTATCTACTCAACCAAGGAAATTATCTAAAGGCGAGTGTGTAGGAACCTTCTACAAGGCAGTGGAGGAAGAAGATCACTCGAACACAATCAGACCTACTGACGCCCAGAATTCGAGTGCAACTGCAACTCTAATGAAAGAGGAATTCGGTCACTATTCGATTGGACCCACATTGGAAAGGACATGAAGCGTCCCTTATTAGATCTATTGTACAAATATAGGCATCTGTTTGCCGCAAATGAGTATGACTTGGGATATTGTCCACTAGTAGAACATGAGATAGACACTGCAGATGCCTCACCTGTGTATCAACCACCTTATAGGATACCTTATGCTCAAAGAGAACAGATGAATAAAATCATTGATGGACTATTGGAACAGGGTATAATAGAACATTCGAAATCTCCCTGGTCGGCCCCTGCTTTGTTAGTGAAGAAAAAGGATTTAACATGGCGTCTCGTGGTGGATTATAGGAGACTGAATAAGGTGACAAGGGCGGATCCTTATTCTTTACCTTTGGTGCAAGAAGCACTAAGTCTTATAGATCGAGTGAAATACTTCTCGACGATGGATACCTTATCAGGATTCTGGCAATTAGGATTGTACGATAAGGAGAAGTCAGCCTTTTCAACCCCAGATGGTCATTACCAATGGAACTGCATGGCAGTGGGCCTTTGCGAGGCCCCAGCGTCTTGGCAAAGGGCCGTGGACTTTATCTTACACGGCTTAAAGGGGAAAACCTGTCTAGTTTACATGGACGACATACTAACTTTTAGCTCCGATTTCCAAACGCATCTAGTTCGTTTAGAACAAATCTTTCAGAGACTGGCTATTGCGGGTCTAAAATTAAAACCCAAGAAGTGTCATTTCCTTCAACAACAAATAAAATTCTTAGGACATGATGTCTCGGCTGAAGGAATACGACCCGATCCAGATAAAATAAAATGTGTTCTGAACTTCCCTCGACCTACAAACGAGCACGATGTCAAATCTTTCCTTAGATTAACGGGTTATTACCGAAGATACATTGAATCTTATGCAAAGATAGCAAACCTCTAACTGATTTGTTGAAAAAGGATAACAAATTCCAATGGGGAGAAGAACACAAATGCAGTTTTGAGAGACTTAAAGAAATAATCACCTCAGCTCCTCTTTTGAAATCTCCAGACTTTTCCAAATCTTTTATTCTATCCACAGACGCATCAAACGAAGCAATTGGAGCTGTCTTGTCTCAAGAAGAAATAGACGGAGAAAAACCTATCGCATATGCTAGCAGAATATTAAGAAAACCAGAAAAGAACTATAGCACTACGGAGAAGGAGTGCTTGGCGGTAGTTTGGGCCACCAAATACTTCCGACCGTACCTGTACGGGAGAAAATTCACTATAATAACGGATCACTGACCATTAAGATGGCTTATCAGTAATAAAGACTCTACATCAAATTCTCGAGTTGCACGATGGGTCATTTTCCTACAGGAATTTGAATTTGATATCAAACATTGAGCCGGAAGTTGTCAAAAAGTGCAGATGCATTAAGTAGAATTCCTATTCGACAAATTTCTACTGCCAACAACTTCGACCCAATCTATTCAAAGTCACAAATTGGTGAATTTCAGAGAAGAGAAGAGAAATGGAATGCCATTAATCATCATCTAGAAAGCGATACATCTCCAGATCAGACACAATATTATTTCCTAGATGAAGAGGGAGTGTTGTATCGGGTAAAATTTTGTAAACATATATTGACAACTACATAAAGCAGCAAGTAACAATCTTAAATCAAAAAAGAAATATGAGGATTAATATGCTGAAATGAGTCCAACAGACATTAGTTTTCAGAAATTAGGTTCCAGGATTGTCTTTATGCAGAAAAATTCCATGCTAATACTATGAAACTTACAAAACTCACATGGAATAAAAACTTTTTAGACCTATCAATGGATGACATTAACTGTCTGTAAGTTTCATGTTTGCCTGTAAATATACTTGCATACTACAATGAGACAAATTTGAAGAATGTATACCGTATTTTACAAACTATAAGGCGCTACAGACTATAAGACGCGCCTTAAATTTTATAGGTATTTTTTTTTTAAATTGCTTAAGACGCTACGGACTATAAGACGCACCTGAATTTTGGAGGCAATTTTTCGAAGAAAAAAGTGCGTCTTATAGTCCATAAAATACGGTATATACGCCCATACTCTGTAGAGCCCATCACAAGTAAATCATATATTTATGGGAGTACACCTCAGAATGTTAATACTGGATCATTTATTTTGTAGTGTTTTTATCGTACGGGAGATTGACAGATAGTTGGGATCTTTTTTTCCCGGAAACTAAAAACTACTATTCAGATGATAAATAAAGACAAGTACACATACTTGGTTAGATTGCAGTGGAATTTAGAGCAAAATAGAGTGAAGTATTCAGTTGAGGAATTTTTTATTTTTTATGAATAACATTCACAAAGCTTCCTATTATTAGAAGAGTGTGTCATAAATTAGAATTCTTTGTAGTTTTTCACTAGTGTAATATGATAAATGTACACAAATGACACTTTTTTTAAAGGGAGAAAACTGACTTCTATTAATGAGTGGAATGCCAGGAGGTATAACACCCGACATTCCACTCATTAATACAGCCGAGCATCTGGGTTAGTGATTTTGTCAGTTTGAGGTGGATGGGTTTCCTCTCATTGACTTCATACACTTGGTGCATGTGCATCTATAACTTACAATGCAAACTGATTTTTTTTCTTCATCTGCTCCATTTGCACATGTGTGCACTTAAAGAAAATGTAAATTTTTAAGGTTAGTTCTTCATTTGTATAGTAAACTAAAGTATCGGGATAACATTTTACAAGGAATCTAATGATTTGGTTGAAAATTGCAAAAGTAGCATCCTCTGGCAGCAGAAAGATTGCTGCTATGGTATGTATCCCACAAAAAATTGTTAGACTAGGCAAACTTTTATTTTCATTCTAAGATGCCACAGTATGCCTTTGCTTCTAGAATAGATACTCACCTTTTAAATCACATGCTGCTATCATCTCAAATTCTTTTGCTATATTTTATTGTAAGTGTAATTATAAAATAAGTGAATATTTGAGACAATGCAGTTTAAAGCAGTTCTTCAAAAATACAAAATGATGTTTAGTAGCTATTTTATATCATTTCACTTCATTTTTATTATTTATCATATAATAATAATAAATAGTAAAAATTTTAATGATGATAATGTCTAATAATTAATTGACTCTCAAACCCAATATCATCTGTTATTCATTCTAAGAACTACAGGTTTGTACCAAATGTAATGATTGCCAATTTTTATACACGAAACTCTAGATTTAGAGAGGAAAATGAGTATACTATAGGTATTTCTTTATTTTTCAATGCATTTTGCCATTGTTTGGCAATTTAAAGATACTTCTGTGATATAATAAACTACATACTGGAAACGGAATATGTAAAAAACTACACCTTTATAAATCCAGCAAAAATTTTAATACAATAAAAACGTTTTCAATTATTTTAAACAATCGAAAATGTTTTTATTGTATTAAAATTTTTTTTGGATTTATAAAGGTGTAGTTTTTTTACATTCTGTGATACCAGTGTATGGTTTCTTGGATTGTTCCATCACTTGCTTGAGAGGACAGCATTTCTCAATTCTTCACAAAACTAAACAAGTGATAATCCGAGTGTGTTAAATCTGGACTGTAGGAGCGACAAAAAAGAATTCCCCAGTCGTTTGTCTTAATCCAAAAGTGTAATGTCAGGTCATGCATTTTGTACAGGAGAATGTTGAAGATTGTGGCAAGAGACTGAAAAACTCTAACTTTCCTGTTCCATCAGCATTGATCTTTTCTCCATGTTCCAGAAAAATTTTCTTTAGACATTCCTTGGCATCCTCATCAGAAGATGAATGGCTGATGTCTGTATTTCCAGCTTTGAAGTGTTGGACTCCTCTGACAGTAACTATACTTAGAGGGTGTAAAGATTGTATAATGCAATTTAAAATATTCCCATGTGTTTCTTAGTAGTTCAAGAGCCCTCATTACTGTTGGTACAACCTTCACAAAATTTTATAAACAATTGTCTATTGTATTGTTAGTTCTCTGAGTCATTATACAGGCAGTAAAATTGTAATTTCCATTTAAAATTGGTAGATAAACCACATAATGCATAGCTGCTTTCAAATTGACTTTTTAATCATTACCAGGATGACCTGCAAGTTGGCTATCATTTCTGTGCAAAAAAAATTAACATAAATTTTATTTTTTATAGGCTTGTTTCATGGGATACGAAGTTGCTATGAAGTTTCTCAACTGGATGGCACCAAATCTTTGATAGTCATGATTCTTAAATGATATTAGTTCTAATTGAATATTAATAATTTTAAAATTTAAAAAATGTATACCTATTGTTTTGAAAAATTATAATCAAAATCTTTAATTTTAAAAAATTATGCCAGCACATCTACGTAGCTTTATATACTGTCCACATTGAAGACGATATTTAATCAGTGCCTTTAGTGAAAATGTTACAAATATATTGTATTTTGTACACCTTCGCAAATGCATTTCTAATAATGTACAGTTTTGCAGTTTATATCTTACAATCAATCAACAATTATTATATATATATATTATATTTTTAAAATGTTGATTTCAGTGATTTGTTAAGTTTAAATATGTGATTGTTATTAAAAACTTTATATAAAATATTTGTGCTAATTTGATTTCTAATTTACAGTTTTCTGTAATAAAAGATATTTAGAGCATGCATAGTTGATTCGTAATCTAGATATTCAAATAAAAGCATGTAGTAACATTGATTGAATAAATCTTACTTTTTATAAGCAAAATAAAATTTTTATAGAGTATCAAATGCAGTCTTGGTTAAAATTTATCTTAATATTTCCTTCATTGAAGCAATTAATGTAAATTTTAAACCAAATGTATTGAAGAATTATCATTTTGTCTTGTGACAATTTTAATCTGATCAGATATCAATAAGAATCAAACATTATTACATGTTAAAATCTTTAAAGTTTACATTCATTTCTATATAAACATAATTGTTGTGATAATCAAAAATATTTATATTCATAGAATTACATTGGTTACACAATTTAAAAAATGGCACATATAATGCAATCGTTTAAAACAAATGTAAGTATTAGCACCAACAATTTATTATTAGATCATCATTATTATTATTACATCCAATATCATACATAAAATCTCATTCATAAATTGGTTTGATTGTAGAAAACAAGATTACAAATAACTTATAACCAATTTTAGGGCATAACATTTAATCCTTGTCCAACGAAAGTCCTCCTTCTTAGACTTCAGTCTCGACTCGAATGTTTCTTTTTTAACGATTTAAAACTGAAATCAAAGTATATGTATCGATTAGAATTATATTACGGTGTGCAGTTCGGCGAATCCAAATTATTACTAATACAAACACCTTGAAACCCGATAATTATATTAAAGCCAATGATTACAGGATTAAATTGGATTGTATTATCACTACTAATAATTATTAAATACAGAGTAATTTCGCACTAGAGGTATATATACACCATGGAGTAAAGCAATAGTTAGCTGAGTGCCATAGTGGGTGCTGAGGCATCTCTAGTGGGCATTGAGTAACTAGTATGGTTGCATCCAATTTAAATATGTTTGGAAGCAAAGGATTGGACAGAAGTCCAGAAGCATAACTAGCAATGCATCTGCACAGTTAAGTGGTAGTTGCAAGTTTGAGTCCTGCTCTGGGCCAATCCTTTTCTTCAAGAATTTTCTAAATTTTATAATTAAGTCATTTTATTAAATTTAATAAATATTAGTGTCTAACACTGACCTCTAGTGCCTAATTACTGGATTAGTATAGCAGTAATGTAATCTGATTTAATCATTTGGCTTTATCATTATTATGGAACATTGTACTTTATTAAATTTTGGTTTTCACTTTAGTAATCTGACATTTTGACTTGGAATTGATATAGAAAATTTTTATCAAAGATCAATATTTATATTAAGAAATGCAAGCTTTTTCCTTAAACTTAAGTCAAAAATCAAGCAGATTAGAAATTCTCAATTATTATGCAAACTATTCAGTATTAGTGTCTGTATTTTTGATCCGACTTTTAAAAAACTGTTCATATTAATTTTAAAAAAATACCAAAATTTAAATGTGAATAGTTGGTATTTACACTGTCTGCTTGCTTTACCACAAAGTTATTTTAAAGATTTGGGTATTAACAATTTGAAAATTAATACACTACACATTCACTAACCCAAACCAACTTTGTTTATTTCTCCACGTTAAATTTTCCAGCCAAACAAATAACATGTAATTTGTGATTTATATCACAGTTTTACTTAAATACATTCATTGATAAAAAAAGTTACACACCAAGGAACAGGCCTTGAACCAAATAAAACTTCAAAAACTATTGATTTGCACCAGTGATGATGGCAAATAACAGTAATTTTTCTATAATATTATAATTACTTATTTCACAAGAAACTGCCCAATTTAAATGAACCTCCTTTTGTCTGGATACCTGTGGCAATATAGTCAGGTATGGAGACACCATATGCTATCCTACAATAGATTTTCCCACAGATATTGCAACTAGGAATTTTTTGATTACAAGTAATAAGACTTGATATTCAATCTAAAACTTGATGAGTCACAGTCCAACATAATAAATAGAAATTATTAATAATGCTTCCAACAGTCAGTCAAGTAAGAAAACAGAACTTAAAATACAAGTTTAGTCTAAATACAACTAGTTTAGTTTTGTTGTCATATCTACAATACTGGCATAACAGTTTGAACAACAAAATTTTTATGTCAATTTGAGAATTTGCAGTGCATAAAGTTGAAAAGAATCCAAATCATAAAAAGAAATTGCAGAAAAATCAATTAAATAATTTTTTGCAAATCTGGCAATATGTTCTCAAAATATGAGCATGCACATATTTGAATGTATTGTATATACCAATGTTCAATAAACAGGAATAAATATGTGAAATTCAGGTTTTACCTAGTTTTTCTGAATTAATTATTCCTACGATTTTAAAAGCGAACAACAGAATTCGTGGAAAATATAATTTGTAACATCATAAAATTGTACACTCAACATCCGAATTCATCATTTTCTTCCGTCTGACAACGATCTCGTGACTTAGTTCCCACGGCAAATCTATAAAAACTGCGTCTTTTTCCCCCTCAGAGGAGTCTCATTCAGTCTGCCAGTCGTACGTGCTCGTGGACGAGCTGCGAATTATTTGTTTAACACAGTTGCGACAAATTTCACCTAGTGCCTATAATTTTGGATATTCCGTGATCTATGGACTCTGCAAAGAGGTATGAAATGATATCTGTAAACTCTCTCTCTCTCGAGCTCCCCCCTACGCGTAATTGAGAGTTAGAATTGTAGCTTAGCGAACTTAGAATTGTAATTAAATTTTTTCGTTGATTTTAATAAATATTGTTTCTTATTAAACATGGTGTCTTTATTCGACTATCGTCTATGCCTTTTTGTCGACCCCATCTCTCCTCCCCTCCACTCGCGTAATGCATAACAAGACGTAACAGCCATCCTTGACAAGTGAGTAGGTCAATGACCTGTTGCTGGAAGGGGCAGTCAGACTTCCTCAACACTCCCGGGCTCACATATATATAGTATTTAAACACCGACTTAGATTCATTGAGTCTCAAAATACCAAGTTTTGTTGAACCCTAGTTGCAATTGCCATTCCAGATTCTTCATACTCAAGATGCTAGCTTTAGTCATACATATCTGGTTCCACAAATGCTCAATCAGCAACAAATCTGGATTGGACAGGCCAAGGAAGTGTGATGGAGACATCACTGAGCAACTCTAATTGCATATGGTTGAACACATATCTTGTTTGCAGCTCTGCTATGAAAGGCTACATATGAGAGTGCAGGATTGTGCCATTCATGTCCAATTGACTGTCATACAAGATAACTTCCTAAACCAGCAAATCAGCATTGGCAACAGCATGTCACTTAACAGTAAAGGTGGGATTGAAGTGCTCACCAGTGATCACCCACACTCCGGGAATGGACAATCATCATGTTAAAGGAAATTGGAATTTGTTGCTAAAGACTATATACCAGTTTACAGCAGTACATGTTTTTCTATCTGAACACTATTGCAAACAAAACTGACAATGTTAGGATGCTGATGAGAGAACGTAACAGTCAGTATGCATGAAATTTGTCTGTGCTAGTCACCTGCAAATGGTAAGTGGAAGTTCCAATATATAACCTTGTCTCTTCCCATATCTCTGGATGGTTGACAAAGATGTTACAGCTCTTCACACTTGTTACCTGATCAGAAAATCGCCGGTATGAGACATTCAGAGTTTTGCTGCTATGTAGGTCCACCTTCATATATCCACTATCTCCAACCCCACCTCAGATCAAAATGGCTCAGATGGTAGGCCGTTTGGTAAAATGGCCATCATACTTCTCTCAGCCTGATGACGCAACCTTCTCCAACTAAGTCAGCTATGCATAATGTCTTTGACCATGTCATACAGGCATGCTTGGCATTCAGATAGCTCCAAACAACAGGTTCACTGAAAGTTTTGAACACTGAGCCTTTTTATAGGATATTGAGATAATGATTTTAAGGCATCTGGGGTACTATTGAAAGGCTGAGTGCAACAGTGCCTCTCCTATGTTGAAATTAAAATAACAATGCCATACTTGCATGTTTTAAATATAATGTTGCTAAATACAATGAAAGATTACTAGGGTTCCTTTAAATATTGATGGAATCAGAACAAGCATAACAGTGAAATATGAAAAACTAGCATACATCACTTTTATAGTACAATATCTCAATTTTTAAAAATTAATCAGGGTTAGACCACTGCTGCATAGCCTTTCAGCTGGACCACAGTTGTAACATTTTTAATTTACATATCTATCTGAGACTACTGTAAAATTCACCATACAGCCATATCAGACAATTTATCTGGGTGTAACTTTTTGTCAATGTCAATATCTACCAAACACAGTATAAAATTTATATATATTTATAAATTTAATCCTTTTCCTTCCTTTTCTTTATATACCCTAAATTGCTAACCCAAACTTTTCACTGAACAACCCGATAATTAGTTAGTTTGGATTAGTGAGAATGCACTATTCTCACTGGCTGACTTATTTTCCTATTTCATAAGCTCATATGACACTGTTTTTGTTTACATTCAATCATCATTTCTTTATTATTATTTTCTTAACTATTAATATATACTATAAATTCTTTTCATACTAAAATCTTAGTATTGTCAATAAATTACTTTATATATTCTATATATTAAGTTTTTAGAAAGACATAATTTAACTACCATATTATATAGCATGTAAGACACATCCCTATTCCAACACAGAATATTTAGGAAAATAGTACATTGAAATAATCTTTGTGCTTTTGGCACTCACCCACTTTTTTTAAAACACTATTATTCTAGTTTTAAAAAAAAAGTAAAATTAGAATGCACACTTTTCTTTTAAACACTTGTTTTTCTCTGATAAATAAATCATTTATAGTTAAAATTTGACCATTAAAATATTCTAAATGAATGCAAGCAAATGCTGTTTACATAATATGTTTAATTAAACAACATTTTTATTCAAAAGTTTGACTAAGTAGAGAATTATCTGCAGTCTAAGGAAGCTGTTTGGAAAATTCATTAGCCTATGACAGATTGAAACTTCACATATAAGATGTATTGTGATTTTTTGAGTTTTTTTTAATGAAAAGCTGTGTCTTATATGCTGTAAAATATGGCAGATTAATCCAAAATGAGTCTTAAATATTATTGTTAAAGTAATTTTTTACTGGTCAAATATAAATTATTTAGCAGTTGATCTTAAAATTTACATTCAAAATAAAATAACTGTATTGCATTTAAAATAATGGTATTATGTAAATTGACTTGCAATTAATAAAATTACATTTTCAATCACCACAATACCACTGGTGTAAGAATTCAATAAAATAAATACGTAATTACCAAAAAACCAGCAAAAATTCACTTTGAAACGAACGTTTTCTACCGTCTTCAGCAGTCATCATCAGGTTCGATTCCAAAGATTCGAAAAACACATCTTGAAGTTATGAGCATGACCAGAAGTAGCACACTAACAAATTAAGAAAACCAGTTACACTTCAGGCATGCACATAACTTCAAGATGCATTTTACAAATTTTTGGAATCAAACCTGATGATGACCGTTGAAGATGGTAGAAAACATTCATTTCGAAGTGAATTTTTGCTGGTTTTTTGGTAATTACGTATTTATTTTATTAAATTACATTTTCAAAATATTCTCTCAATTCTTTTCCAAACTCATCTTAAATGCCTTTTAATTTGAATTTTGGTGTTTTTTTTCATTTTTAGACTAGTTTATTATGTCACACATCAATAGTCATTTATAGATAAATATTTTTTAAAAAATCAAAAATAATTTGTTAGGAATCATGATCAATTAAAATTAATCACTAAAATTAAATTATATTACTGAATTTAATGATTATCTTTATAATTTTGGTAGTTTGCATACAATATTAAAAAAAAAATTCACCTTTATATGTTAATACAATAAAAAAATCATTATTTTTTAAATAGGTAGTTGGGGATACCTGAATATTTAAAAAAGCACATATCTATTCTGCACTAGACGTTGCTCTAATAATTTACTTTTTATTAATTCAAACTTTTAATTTTACTTACTCGCTTGAGAAATTCTTCAGCACATATACGAGCCCTGGCATTTAAGGCCAACTTCATCTCACTAATTTCTTTGTCAATTTCTTCCATGAAATGTATGACAAAATCAACTAGTTTGTGCTTGTACATTTGTTCGGTATGAAAATTAGTAATTAAAAATGAAATATCATATCCCTGTTAAAAAATTTATTTACAATTAGAAGTTATAAAATGTAGTTTATTTTTATTCAGTTAATAATCAAAAACATATATCAGAAATATAATCTAAATTTTGATTTTAAAAAATTAAGTAAAATAATTAGATAATGTCCTCAACATTATCATAATTATAGAGTTATAAATTTCTGCTGCTATATTTATAGAAGTGTGCCATTGTTGTTCAAGTGATCAGGAACTCAATATTTCTCACATTGTGATATTGTTTTGTATTTTTGGGTCTCAAAAATAAATATTTGCTATTTCTGTACACATTATATATTACTTTAACTGAAAGTGATTTTTGCTACTTTTTAAAAACGTTTTTATGCTTTACAAGTATATTCTAGATTCTAGTGTAGTTGAGTATACTATCATGGTTTACTATCTTTTAGCTGCAATGTTTGCTTTTGAGAACACTTTCTAAATATACCCTTTGACAAAAAATTTGCACATCCAGATAGAACTGTCCTATTACTGCAAAAGTCAGCATTCAGCTATGTCTCAGACAGGTATGCAAATGATTACAGATGAGCTATGAATGCACACTGGGTATTGTCAACAGTGTGCCTTAAATTTGCTACCACAGTACCATATAAAAAGCTCTCAGAGACTCGCTGTTCAGTATTTTTAGTACACTTTTTGAATATCAGACGTGCTTTTATGATGCATTCAAAGACAGCATGAATAACTCCCAAGATTATTTTAATAATTATTATTTTAGTTAAGAGATGGCACCTAACATCTATCTCTAGTAACAAATTACTTTGTATTAATTATTTAAATTAGCAGAATTATAGCCTGATTATTTAGGCAATTTTTTGTTGATATTTCTATACTTATGATGTTTGAATGATGTTTGTTATACTTATGTAAATTATTACTTCTAATGAGACAAATGGCAACATTTAGCAAATTCATAAATAGATGTGAATTGTAATCCATAGTGTGGTAACAATTTATTCACATTTGGAAAGTAATTTACCAACACAAATGCCGTAGTCAATACCTGAAGTCTATCCTTTGTTCAAAATGAATCATGGGAGTTAATCATCTATACATATTTAGCCAAAAGATGTATATAGCACTTCTTGAACAACTTATAAGCATCTGGTTAACTTTTAATAGCAGCAGCATTTTTCCAGTGCATTGTGTTGTCACAATGTTTTTGATTTCTAAGGGTAACCATGTGTGATAGCCAACAGTAAAATTTAGTCCAACTCTTTGTCTGTGGTTAGCATGCTTAAACAAAGAATGTAGGAACATCCTATTAGGTCCTTGAATGCCAAGTGTTTATATTGGATGGATCTACAGAGATTGCCAGTATAAAAAAAGTCTCTAATATATGTTGGTAATGATGTGCCCATTCATGAGATATATTTGCAGATCCAAGAAATGTACCATGATGTCACTTTCCTGCTATAACCCTAGCATGAGTCTTATATTGTTCATGTGTTGGAGAAATTGTTATATATCTGGTTTTTTACATCATACAATAAGAATAGTGTTGACATATCTAGTGCAGTGTTTCTCAAACTTTTTGTTCACACAACCCAATATATTTGTTTGTAATGGTTCTGCAACCCAAATGTTTATAATATTTTGGTTAATATGAAAGTTAACCTATAATATGAAATTTAAAAAAACCCAGTAAACTGGAGTCACTGTGTATTATATAATAAAATAAAATTATGTATTATTGATGATAACTTCTACATGTGAAATGTAACAATGAGTACATTTCCATTAAGAGCAGTTCAGGCCAATTTCAATTTGTAACAAATAACTTACCTCAACTTCCAGTTTTTATTATTGAAATTTAACTATTAAAAAACATAAGACTAGTGATTGTAAGTAAAACAGACTTTCAAAATTATTCAGGAGTTTTATTTTACTTTGAAAAATACTACCAGGGTTTTTTTGTAAACTTAATGAACCCTTTTTAAAATGTACTTTTCAGATTGTAAGAAAATTTTGTCAATTTCATTTTGCCACACCAAAAAATAATTTATTGATCCACTTGTGCCAAAATTTATCAATAAAATAAAGTCAATTTGCTAGAATATCAAAGTATTTCTTTATTAAACTCTCTCTCCACTGCCCAGAGACAGTTAGGGATGTATTAAGAACTGGGTATCATCTTAAATGATTGCGAGGTGATTTGCAGAAACAGGACTGCATTCATGATGCCTTTAACTGACTACATTAACAGCCTGACACCAGCAGCTTTGTTTATAGTAGTATGGGTCATTGTGACCATCAAGTATAGGTGGCCTTGGAATGGCAACACATTTTCTTTAGTAATGAATCGCTCTTCTAGGTGGGCACAAATGATTACCATATCTGAGTATGGAGAAAGACTGGGATATGCCAAAATCTCAGCTTTACTGTTAAGTGCAATTCTGTCAACACTGGTACAGAGAACTCTCCTATGCAATCAGTTTGCATTAATAGCAATCATGCACATTGACAGTGAGAGATTGTGTGACCTCATGTTGCTTTTCATGGCACATCTACAATGAATCATTTTTCAACAGAACAATGCTTGTCCACATACAGCTCAGATTTCTCAAGTGCATCAATGACGTGGACATACTTTCTTGATCCAGTCAGGCTCCAGGTTTATCACGTATACGTGTGTGGAACATGCTGGAATTAGCAACTTCAGCTAGCAATCAGTATGCAGAATCTAGAGAGAATTACAAAATCTTTGGAAAAATATATCACAAAACAACACAGGGCATCTCTAACTCTGTATAACAGACCATATCTTTGCATATACAGATATCAGAAGGGATGCTATAAGATACTATCAACAATATTAAACTGTACAAATTATTTCTAATTAAACAGCACATTTGCCATGGTATTGTAATCAGTTATTTCCATCTTCTTTATCATTACATGCATAAAGTTTCATTCAATTCCAACACTTGCTACTCAGTGTGCCAGTGTGCAAATTTTTTGTCAAGAATGTTATCTGATTATTTAATACTTTAATTTTAATTTATTTCCAGAAAGTATTTTACATCTTTTCTGAAGGAATTTACAAAAGTTTGTTTCATTATTCAAGATTTTAAAATCTACTAGTATTCTAGTTATTTTGTATGCATTTTAATTGCTTGTATACTTGATGTATTTATTATTGATAATGATGATATTTCTTCTCTATATAGCTGTTTAATTTAATTTACCAGTGCAATTTAGGAGTCTATTCAACAGTCTAAAGAACTGTTATTAATATCTGTTTTGTCATTTAGATATGGGTTTCATGTAATTGTTGTTATTACACCTTTTTTGTTTTTTTATGTTTACCATTGTTGTCTATAATTGATATTATGTGTCTTTTCACATCACAAGTACAGTAGAGAGTCATTAATCGGAACCCCAATAATCGAAATCGCTAGTAATCAGAACGATTTTCAGTCGGACTGTGTCGTGCTGAATCGAACGTTTTTGATACTAGATTTACTTCTAAAGTATAATTTTTATATTCTTCAATATATTTATTTTGTTTGTACAAAATGAAGAAATAGTTTTTAACGATACGATAGCCTCGATTATTATTATAAAAATTTTCTTTAGGCTTAAAATCGATGAAAATTCAACACGAAGCGACACGCAACGGAGAAAAATTTGAACATCGGACAGGTTAATATATTTTTTCGTACATAATCGGTAATCGGAACAAATCACTAATCTGAACAACCCCAATCACCAATTGATTCCGATTAACGACTCTACTGTATACCCAATACACTGAGAAATAATATAATTGTTTTTTCAAATTTAGTATTTTTTGTTTCTACTTATAAACAATATAATTATTATAATAATTAATTACTACATTAAAAACCTATAACTATTGTCACCATCAAATGAAGTTATCATACATACATAATTATTCATAACAACATGGAAACAAATTTCCAAAAACAAAAATAAATTTATAGCTTAAATTATAAGAATTATGTAATACATCTGAAATTTGATAAATTATTAACTCAAAACTCAAACTTCAAATAAATAAATGATTCAATGTTGCATTGACAAAAATTTATTGTATCTTGTGATATTTTGGATCATCAAAACTGTTTGATTTCTTAAAAATAATGTTTGTTCATAATGTTTATATCTTCTCAAAATGAAGAAAAACTCATCTTTCATTACAGGTACTCCTCACTTTATGACCGAGTTCCGTTCTAATGACTACGTCGTTAAGCAAATTGGTTGATAAGCGAGGAGCTTGCGCCAAGAATACAGGATCGTTGTAAAATTATCCAAATTATGCAACAAACTTCAAATTTATTCATAAAAAGACTATTATAGTACACTTAGTGCGCATGTCACCATTCGCCACTGACCGACACTCAAGCTGAGAAAGGGCCCTGAATTGCAGGTCAAAACTCGATTGTAAGTGCGAGTGGTCGTTATGCAGATAGGTCATAAAGTGAGGAGTACCTGTATTAAATAAAATACCAAAGTCTGAGTTTTTCTTTATTTTGAGAAGCTATAATTCATAGAGATATAAATTGTATAGTAAATAGAATGAATAAATCTCACCAAGTGACAAAATTACCAGGATTAATATCACCTTCTATAAAACCTATAACCTGAATGTGTTTCAAAAATTAAAGAAGTCATGTTTTAAGTATTAAAATATTTGTCTTATGGTATTCTTTGTATAAAAAAATTTAATAAAACTAAATTAAAACTTTTGTCTTCTTGTGTATAAGGACAGTTTAGATACATATTTTTTCCATTCAATGCTAGTAATTTATTTAAAAACTTACAATATTATTTTTATTTAATGTTGATAACATTATTTGAAGTTTTTTTAACAATAATAATCTAAATTTGTAAATTATTTATTACCATATTTTTATAGTAAATCAAAATTAGATAAATACCTCTACAGGTTTTCTCCGTAAAACAATAAAATTTTCTGCTCTCATCATCATGAACCTCATGAATTTGTGACAAAGAATTCGCTCAATTTCGTCTGCTTGTTTGACAGCAATGCTGATACGAAGTGAATTGACAGAGCCTTCAATTAAAACCTTTTCCTTTTCATTTCTACTAATTACCACTGGTGTTAATAATAATTCTTTACTACTTCTGTAATATAAATATAGAAATATGAAACTTTTAAATATTTCAGATAGATTTTTTTAAAATTTATTTTTACCTCACTTCAACTTCTGGTTTATTATGTCTTTCAACTACTTGTGATGAAAAGTTCTCTAAACACATTGCCGCATTCAAGGTATGCCGAACTGCTGTTAAATATGGGCGAAGTGTTGCAGCCTAAACAAACAATTTATGTAAAATTTATAAAAAATTAGTAATCTGGTGAAGTTTTGTCAGAATAATAAACCATATTAAGAATGACTAAAGAAAAATTTATTGAATTTAAAAATACAATATTGAAATAAGACAAAAAAAGCAAATAAAAAATTAATTATCATGAAACTTTACATTGTACAGAATGAATTTCAGGTTTTAAGTGGTAAACCTATTGTTTACAACAAAATTCAAATCCTTTGTTAAATAATAATCTTTGTAAATATTTTTTCTGATCAGCAGTTACACACACACACACACACACAAATACATGCCATAGTGGCAATTTTCAGCAGCTACTAGTCTTTTTGTAGGCATTTTTCACCAAATTGAGTTGTGCTTCCATGTTCTTACTGTGTAAAAATTTCAGTTGGAAACTTTTTTCTGCTTATCACAGGCCGTCAAAAAACCACTATAGAAAATTGCCACCTTACACATGCAATCATGTACAATTTTTCCTTATTGTCACATGATCACATGTATAATGTGACAACTTTCTGCCTTGATGTTATCAAAAAGATAATGTAGAGGTTCATCAAGATTGTCACAAAAGGTAGATGTGTTGTCATGGATGCTTGTTGGCTATGCATGATGTAATGATGTATGGTCTGCAAGTTGCTACAACCTTGTAAATTTGTCTCTGTAAGATAGCCTGGGGCAATATGACATGTCAACAATTTAAATGTTTTTGCAGTTTATCTTGTGCCCAAAAACTATAGAAAACCATTTTCTGAGAAACACCAGCATCTGATCATTCCTTTCCAGCTTAATTTGTTTCACAATAGCCCATGATATCACAAAGTTTGAAGGGCTCCCCATGGGAACCCAGTCAAGGGCACTGTTCTGTAAACAAAATAATGTTTTGTAAACTAACAATGTATGATGTTGGAATTTGGCATGTGCAGAAAAGACACATTACAGGTTTTCTCAGAATCATCAAATTGAAGGAATGACAATTACATGCGAAAAATAAGCAGCAAATCACTGGCTTATGCATGTGATCCTACAAAAAAACAAACTGCAAGCAATTGTGGATATAATACAGGCAGCCCCAGACTAAAGATATAGTGTGTTCCTAAAATGTGTATGAAAGTCGAATGTCAAAGATTTAAGCAATAAAGTTACATTCTATAGAGAAGTCTACATCCAAAGTTGAAAGAAAAATGAAAAAAATTCTTATTGTCAAAACTATAGATTAAACAGGAAACAAACAATATTTAATGTTCACAAATGACTGTTTAAAACTGGCCAAGAGCACCAGTATGATAGCTCAAAATTTTTGCTTGGCAGCAGAAAATGTACAAAGGTCCAAATCTTGCACACAAATAAAAAATGATTTAGGGCCAATTGCACAAGTTACCATGTAAACTATATAAAACCATCTATGGAATAAATTTAATCTTGTCACTAATCTAAAGAATAAGCTATGCTCATTGCTTGAGTTACTTTGACTCAGCAGATAACTATCGATCAGTTAGCCAAGAAACTCTTATTGTGCAGCTGTGTTAATGAAAGCAACAGTAAAAATGGAACAGCAAAAAAAAAAAGTGTGGAATAGATTGGAGTGTAGTTATAATATATATTAGTAAATATGGCAGACACTATGCACAATATTTTAATGTGGGGTTCGGGGCCATCAACATGTTTTATTACGTACGTTTTTGATAGGGTCCTGCCACCAGGTGTGTTTTTCCGGACACACCACCGATTGGGATGAAGTAAATGACTAAGGCGCGAGGGTAAGAGTCACTCTGAAGTCCAGGAATGAGCCTCTCAGGAGGAAGAATACAGAGTCAGATATAAACAATTAAAAGGAATTTATTAGCAAATAAACTGAAAGTTCAGAACAAAGTTATCAAATCCGATTTTTGGAAATCCGCCTATCTTTATCTATACAACGAGGGGGGTACCTAACAGGGGGGTATTCGAAACTACACGACTCACAACATACCATTTGAACAAGATGCCTTCTTTCGTCTATTTTGACAGTTGGTCAATCTCTTGATCCTGTTTCCTCTTGCTCTTTCTTACTCGTACTGCTCTGGTACTGTCTGGACTGGACTGCACTTTCTGGCTGCTTAAGTCCTGTGTCTGTCTGACTGCCTCTGGTCTATTCTCTCTTGTTTGTTGTCCTGAGTTTGCTCTCACTTACTGCCTGTCTTGAGTATGATAATTATACTGGTGAGAATCTCTGTCTCTCTGAGTATGAGAATGATACTCTCCTTGTCGGGTTGGAGCTCTCCTTTTTAAATATTTCCAGCATGAAAAGGTTTGTCATCCGGTGATGATCCATTTGTGGTGCCATCATCGGATGACGATTTATTTGTGGTGTCGTCATCGCAACTGAGATGATTGTTTTCTGTTGTTTTTATCTGGCAATGACATCTAGTTTTTGTAGAGTCATCATTGAGTCGATGTGACTCATCTTGTTTTTGGGACAGTTCTCATCATTACTCATTGATTGCTTTGTCATTTTTCCCTTGGCATGTTGTGAGATTTGGATAATAAACTGTTTTATTCTAATCGTTGTAAGTTAATATTAAAATTTATAAGAGGGGAGTCCCTAAATTGGTAAAATAGGCGAATTTCCTCTTACAACTTCAGTTGTTTAAAATACAATTAAAGTTCACGTGAATACATAATTATCAAAAAAAGGTAAAAATAAGTGATTAAGTAAATATTATTATATTACAAATGTTGTAAACAGTAGTTCACAAAATGTTAACATCGAGGTATTTTTGGAGGGGGGAAATGGTGGTCCTCACATTAATAAAAGTACTTGATAATGAAAAATAATTATTATGTTATATAATAGAGTGAGATTCATTGTACACTGACAATTAATGTAAAACTAGCTTTTTAAGTCATAATTGATTCTTGAAATTTAAAATTTCTACACAATGTTATACGATCTCATGTTTCCAAAAGTATTCTACCCAGATTAGGATAAACTTTGTTTAAATAATCTAAATAAAGAACATCCACGTTGGAATCAGAAATTATCAGCCATCTTGCTCTTTGCTAATCTACAGAATAAACACACTGCAATCATTTTGTTTACATCCAGAATAAATAGGATGTAAATATAAAATAAACACACAAGAAAACTTTAATGACTAACATTTTAAACCATATCCAATGGTCATCATCTGGTTTACATATTCAAGATACAATATAAATTGGAATGTACAAATTTTAAAACCAATGTAATCTAATCTCATTTGTGGAGATTGCAAGCATCAAAGATGATAGTGAATTTTCTGTTCATTATAATAATCTCTCTGTTTATATTTACCCTGGGGCAAAGAGCAATATCAAACCATTGTTTTAATACAAAGTTAAAAGATGCGTTATTCTAGATTTGTAGCCATGTTGTTTACATTTCACTAGCGTCACCAGAGAATGTGGCAGCTGAGGGAGAGAACACCATTCCCAAAATTTTTTTTTGTTTCAATGGCATTGTATTTGTTCTACTGAAGTTGAAAAACTTCCTAATATCCAAATTACTGACTTTAGGCACACATTGTATTCAGATAACAGAATATAGCTATGTACCAAGTGCAGCTGAATACAGAAAAAAGTACTTTCATATTTTGATATAGCCTTGATAGAATTTAAGCATTCCTAATAATACGGCTCACTTTATACATTAAATTTTTAAATTGAATATTAAAGAGAAAAGAAATTAATTAAATAAATAATCAAATAAAGTAATTAAACGGAATAATTATTTAAGATAGAATTCTTAAGATCGATGTGAAATCTTTTTTTTTGAGTTATAATTAAGAAATCAATAAAATGGTGAAAAAATACTAGCAAGAAAGAAATGATTAATCAATTAACATCAAGTAAATATCCCAAATAGTCAACAGTCATCTTAAACTGACAAATTAGGTCTATGATATTTCAAATTAAAGAAAAATGAAGAATTTGTAAAGACATGTCCACACATTTGTAATTCACCAAATGCCAAATACTTGCCTTCAACCAAACTATTTGCTGAACTGTTTGTCACTTGACAAGCAAACAAACTCAATTATTTGCCAAGCATCAATTTCTTGCGGATTCCTGCAACAAACTGATGCTTGGAAACTGTTTGTATGCAATCTAGAAAGTGGACAATTCTCAAACAATAATTTATGTTGCTGCTTTTATAGTTATGAGTAGTTCATATCTGTTAATGGAAAAAAACCTAAAAGAAGAAGATAGTAGATGGGATCAGTTCACCAAAGCAGAAAAATGTGAACATGGAAAAGAAAAGAATTTTTTAAAAAACAACATAATAAAATCATATTTCAAAAATGACCAAAGAAACTATATATATAAAAAAAATATATATATATATATTTAAACCATAAACCAGAGCAAAAATTCAAAATAAAGGACTAGATCTAGTTTAAAAAAAATTAAAATGGCAATACTGATGACCAAATGACCAAAAACAAGAATATACAGGGTGGGCCAGCGAAAACGAAATGGCAGAGTGTTCGTGTTCGTCCAAGCAAATCGCTCGGACAGGTCGATTTTATTCTCGAGGGGACATCTTTTGCAATAAAGTTTTTGCGATTCTGAATGCAACAGACAACAAAAAATTTTAAAAACTCATTTATTTTGTATTAACTAAACAAACATTTATTTCGAAAAAAATGTTTGTTTAGTTAATATTCAGATTCGCAAAAACTTTATTGCATAAGATGTCCCCTCGAGAGTAAAATCGACCTGTCCGAGCGATTTGCTTGCACGAACACGAACACTCTGCCATTTCGTTTTCGCTGGCCCACCCTGTATATAAATATGAGCACAAATGTGTGGATGGACAACACAAATACATGAAGGCAAATATTTGTCTCCTTTGATTCATAATTTATTGACAAAAACTGTGAGAGTACTTATATATATAATTACCTTTCTTATTTTCAAAGAAATTTAATATGCAAATAGAGAACTAAGAACATTGAAAAAATGTTTGATTTTTCTGAAGATATGCATATGAATTTCCTTATTTTTGAAGTTTACTTATAAGTATTTTTTTAAATTTCAGCTTCATTCAGTCTACATTTCTTCCTTCGATAGATTATTGAGTTATTGATATTTCAATGACCTTCCTTTGGATAATTTAGCTATCCATATAACAGTTTGCTCTATTTGCTGTTATGTTTTTTGTCCTTATGCTGTATAATTCTAAAGAGTTTCCTTCTGTATATTGCCCAATTTATTTGTGAAGTAGATAATTTTTCATATTTTGACTTCTCTCATATCAAACACACCAGTAAGGACTTACATGCCTTTCCTTGCACTTGAAGAGGAGGTTAAGTGGACCAGGAAATCTGATAATTTTCAATTATAATTACAAAAGTTAGAAAAAAAATCCAGCAATGAGTTGCTTAACTTTCCTAGCAACATTTAAAACTGTGTGTGTGTGGCACCATCTGTTATGATATTTTATTATTAAAAACTTTTCATATTTTTAATTGTTATAAAATGGCAAAAAGCTTAATTTTGAGAACAGGGATGGGTTTTATAAAAACTTGTAAATGCTAATAACAAGTGAAATATCAATAAGTCTAACCCTACTAGAGATACACAGATCCCTTTTATCTCTCCACCTCCTTGACCTTTAACCACCAAAGTTTAATAGCATCAATCCTTCTAATAAACAAACCTCCCTGCAAAATTTCAGAAATTTTTGACAAAATGCACTGGAGTTATTAAGCTTGAAAGAGGGTGAACAAAATTGTGCTACCCACATACACATTAACATCCATACATACAGAAATTATTCCCAAAATTTTTTTGCATTTCTCATTGTTTCAAGGTCTTGAGTCCAAAAATGTAAAATTCTGGGGGATCATTTTTTGACCAATTGCCATCTTTCCCTCTGTTATATATATATAACATCTGGAATAGTAAAAGGCAAAAAGCTCAATTTTTGGGAAATTTTAGGAGAGAGTTTTAAAAAGCTGTAAATGTCAACATTTGTAGGAGTTTAAAAAAAGGCGGCTAACATGTGTGTACAGATCATACGAATGTGTAATTAGTAATGCCAACAAGTAAAATTTTCATTAAGTCTGAGTGCACTCAAGATATGACTTCTACCCTTCTGTGGCAATACCCCACATTGTTATATATATGTCTGTAGTGTTAAGCCTAATATTAAGTTTCATTAGTCTTTTGTTCTATAACTTTTCTTCAAATTTTCTAACGGTCTTTCCTTCTTGCTGGTGGGAACACATTTTCATAGAATAACACCAAAAAACAATAATGTGTAAAAACCCTGAGGCAAGTCGGGGAGGGAGATTAGGCATTCCGGGGCTAGTGTTGAGAAGAAGCGGACGAAAAAGAAAGAGGTTGTCGTCACTGATCGAGACAGAGTGCTTAGGTCGTCTGCAGGAAAAGAACTGACATAGATGAAAACTAAAACCGAGAGTTTGGTGAATACTTAGAAATCATTAGATCGGAGTTATTGAAAAGGACAGCTACAAGTGACTGCAGTGCAAGTCTCCATTTCATCAAGAGTGAAGACCAGACAAAAGAGAAACCCGGGTACCCCACCAGCATTTTTCTCCTATTCTTACCCTTCATTCTTTCCTCCTCTATTTTCTTTTAGATTATAAGTTAGTTTAAGATAGTTTAAGTTAATCGAAATATTTCAGAAAGGGCTACAAACAAAGAACATTGTCGCATAAACATATCACTCTCCTATGTGTGTACAAAGTTTTACCACACTGACATTGTATATATTGGCGGTGTATAGTTGGGATCTCAAAGAACTTAGTGTATAAAGAACCGCGCGAACCATTAATAAAATATTATTTTATTGTGTACAATCTCGTATTTTATTGTTTGTCCGGGTGTACACCACACTTCTATCCCCTTGACTTTATAATCTCCAAAATGTAAGTTTCAATGCCCCATATACAGAAGTATTCCCTCCAAGTTTCAAAACTTTTTGGCCATACGGTCCTGATTTAAAGCAAAATACACATACATGGAATTTTGTTCCCATTTTCTTGTTGTTTTTGGAATCAGAGTACAAAAACATTAAAAAATACAAAAACCAGAAGGGTCAAAATTTGATCAATTATAATACTTAAACTTCCTCTGCTACTTTAACAGCCAGTATAGTAAAATTTATGTATTCATAATTCTTATTGTTTTAATGAGTTTTTGCTGTGTTTAGAGCAATCATGAGCAACCCACGATCTACAAGGTCCTTCTAATATGTGGCTCTGGGCCTTGACAATGTACAGTAGAGCATCGATTATCCGACTCAATTGGGGACTGGAGTTGGTCGGATAACTGAAAAAACGGATAACCAAAAAGTATGAAAAAATACACTATTAGTATAGTATATTAGTATATCCCATGTAATTAGTACATTAGTATATCACTATTAACCTACTTTGCATTGAATTTTCATCAATGTTAAGCCTAACAAAAACTTTTTAAAGATAATAATCGTCGCTATTGTATCGTTAAAAATTATTTCTTTATTTTGCACAAAATAAATACAAAAATAAAGAAAAATAGAAAATTATGTCTGGTTCAAATACTGGCCTCCCTTTAATGGTCGAGCCACTGTTGCCAGCTAAGACCCACAAAAATTTAACAAAAATAATATTAAAGTAGCTAAGACATAGCCAAATATCATAGCACCGCATCACTAGCGGACATTTGAATTTGCCGACTAGAACACGGTCGGTTAACCGATGTGACGGTTGATCGGGGGTCAAATAATCGATGCTCTACTGTAATTCCATCTTCCTGTTTTCTGTTTTGTGCCATAATTAAGCAGATATTCATGATGAACAACATCCAAACTAAACTTGACTGGTGAAAAGATAAGAATAAATAACAACTCCAATTTTTGATTAAAGCCAGACAATCTATCAAATTATTGGACTCTAATGATTAGATACAAAGTAATTTGTCTAGTAGAGGTAGTTGGTTAAGCCACCATCTCAGGATAATTTTAATGATTATAATTAATTAATTTTAATTTAGAATTTCTGGAATAAAAGATTCATGGACAATTATGATGAGATGACAACTTAACAAACTACCTCTAGATAAACTACTTGTGGGGTTCGGGGCCGTCAAGATGTTTTCTTACGTACGTTTTTGATAGGGTCCTGCCACCAGGTGTGTTTTACCGGACACACCACCGATTGGAATGAAGTAAATGACTAAGGCGTGAGGGTAAGAGTCACTCCGAAGTCCAGGAATGAGCCTCTCAGGAGGAAGAATATAGAGTAAGATATAAACAATTAAAAGGAATTTATTAGCAAAAAAAAACTGAAAGTTCAGAACAAAGTTACCAAATCCGATTTTTGGAAATCCACCTATCTTTATCTATACAACGAGGGGTTCCTAACGGGGGGTATTCGAACTACGCAACTCACAACATACCATTTGAACAAGATGCCTTCTTTCGTCTATTTTGACAGTTGGTCAATCTCTTGATCCTGTTTCACTCTCGCTCTTTCTTGCTTGTACTGTTCTGGTACTGTCTGGACTGGACTGCACTCTCTGGCTGCTTAAGTCCTGTGTCTGTCTGACCACCTCTGGTCTATTCTCTCTTGTTTGTTGTCCTGAGTCTGCTCTCACTTACTGCCTGTCTTGAGTGTGAGAATTTATACTCTGTCTTGAGTATGATAATTATACTGGTGAGAATCTCTGTCTCTCTGAGTATGAGAATGATACTGCTTTTTTGTCGGGCTGGAGCTCTCCTTTTTAAATATTTTCAGCATGAAAAGGTTTGCCATCCGGTGATGATCCATTTGTGGTGTCATCATCGGATGACGATTTATTTGCGGTGTCGTCATCGCAGCTGAGATGATTGTTCTCTGTTGTTTTTATTTGGCAATGACCTCTAGCTTTTGTAGAGTCATCGAGTCGATGTGACTCATCTTGTTTTTGGGGCAGTTCTCATCATTACTCATTGATTGCTTTTTCATTTTTCCCTTGGCATGTTGTGAGATTTGGATAATAAACTGTTTTATTCTAATCATTTTAAGTTAATATTAAAATTTAGAAAAGGGGGTCCCTAGATTGGTAAAATAGGCAAATTTCCTCTTACAACTTCAGTTGTCGTTTAAGATACAATTAAAGTTCACGTGAATACATAATTATCAAAAAAAAAGGTAAAAATAAGTGATTAAGTAATTATTATTATATTACAAATGTTGTAAACAGTAGTTCACAAAATGTTAAAATCGAGATATTTTTGGAGGGGGGAAATGGTGGTCCTCACATACTTCCTATCGAATTATTAGCTTTACTACAGCATGATAATTAAACAGATTGTCTGGCTTTAGATGAGAATAAACTACACATGACAAAGTTAGTTTGCATATCATTAGCATATATTATCTCAGTATACTGGCAGTTATGGAGTACTTGTTGGTTCTCGGCAGGCTTAAAGCCTGCAACTCCATAAGAAAAAAAAAGTGTATGCAGCCCACCAGACATCTGAAGTTTCCTTGTGGCCCTCATCCAAAAACAGTTTCTCATCATTAGTTTGTGGTTCCCAAAGTGGGCACTACCAAGGCAGAGGAACACTGGAAACAGAGTACAGTAATACCTTGGTTTTCGTTGACTTGTTACCATTGACTTTTTTGTGAAAAATTTGTCTTGGTTTTCATCAGCATGCCCACATGACATAACTGCTAATTTTGCAAAAAGAAATGGTGACCTACATGTTTTCCTGCTCTGTGTTGTTGTTTCTCATTGTGTGAGAATTACCTCATGCATCTAGCCAAACAATTCCATTTCTTTCCTTTCCTTTTAGCTCCATCATGGGAACAAAGAAAGTTTCCAGAGCCAGCAGCCCTTTGACGAAGGCGGCCAGGAACACAATTGAGTTAAAGGAAATCATTGAAAAATACGAGAGCAGCATTAAGACTGCTGAAATCGGCCAAATGTATGGGAAGTCGACATACGAAAAGTTCCATTGTGACAATAAAGAAAGCAATAAAGGAGGCTAATGTAGCAAAAGGCGTAAACATGAAAATGAAACAGAGATCACAAACAATTGAAGTTGTCAAACAGATGCAGTGTTAAATGTTCATTTATTCTTTACATTAGTCTTTTGTATTCATTTTATATTAATTTCTTTTTGTTTTTAGTATTAAACACTACATTTATTCTCTATAAAATATGTTTTTGGTATGTATTTTGGAGTGTCTAGAATGAATTAATTGGATTTACATTAATTCATATGGAAATAATTGCCTTGATTTTTGTCAGTTTTGGATTTCGCCGATTGTTTTCGGATGGATTATTGACAAAAACCAAGGTATCACTATACTAAATGGTGACCATAGGCAAAGGTTGGGGTCACTGACAACCTCTCCCTTTCCTCTCTCTGTTAAAATGGGTAAGAAGAAACATTGCATTTAATGGAGTTTCCAGATGTTGAGAACAATGTTTTGTAAGGACACAAAGCATGAGGTTCACATAAAAGTTTTTCTAAGAATATTTCCAAGCCTTTCTCACACATGGGAAAATGGATTAGAAAGCCTTAGGGTACAGTTGGGGTTGTTGGGTATAACTTTATGAAACCAAGATGGCAGTGGCTCTAAAAAGTTTGGGAATCACTGGTTTAAAGGATATACTTTCTTGCAGTATGTGCTACATAATGTATATATAGAAATTAAAAGTAACATATCTATTGAGAGTATTCATCCAAATAAAATAGTGTTTAGAAAACTAGAATATCATATTATTAAATATAAGTGAAAAAAAGATAAATTTTTTGAACAACTTACTGAATATCACATAAGATGTTTTAAGCTATCTTTGGGCCATGATTTTAACAAGCCTAGAATTATTTATTGTATTATTTGTTACTTTTAAACCAGTTTTGACAAGATGTTTTAACAGATTAAAAAATTGTTTTCAAGATGCCTTTTAACAGTGTAAACATTTAAGTTGCAAAAAGGCCATCATCTGTCTAAAAATTAAAAATATACTTTTCAAATTTTTAATTACATAACCATAGTTCCAAGCAAAAGATTTTATGATTGAGTCATTTCTTTTATCATAAAAATTTAATCGTAAACTCAGGTCATCCTTCCTTTAGCCTGAACTTATTACATGACTATAAAATCTTTAACACTGAAAATATTAGTAGTTCTTTATCTACATATACATTTGTGTTTATGTAATGCAAACTTGAAAAAACATACTTCAGATATAAATATACAAAATAATTTTTAAAAATTTACCAACTTATTAGCATTTACATAACTGACAAAGTTTTTGTTTTTTAAAATTTTCTAAAATATATTTTTTCCTTATTAACAAATTATGCTTTCAAAGTGGAACAATTATATTATACATCCTACAGTCTCTTCTCTGTACCTAATAATTACACGCATTAATTTCCAATAATTTTATTCCGGTATTTATTTGAATTTATTTTCTTCGTAATAATATATTCTCAGCAAAAGTTTCTATTTTGGTTTACTCACAATATCAATCAAAGCACACTTCAGCGATCTTTTACAGCAATGCTATATAACAGGGGTGGCCAACTTTTGTATACATAAGATCTACTTTTTATCTTAAAAATGTGTCGCGATCGACTTGTTCTCATGGGCTATAGTGTAAGTGGGGAGGGGGAGGTGTGAAATACATACTATGTTTATACACCGTGTTTCAGTACGTGGTGCACTGCTTATAAGTCGAGTCATAACTGCATGCATACTGTTGTGTTCGGTTACAAATATAATACATTAAGTCAAGACATAGCGAGCGATCGACCAAAATTGGCTTGGTGATCGACTTGTTGGCCACCCCTGCTATAAAAGACACTAAAAGTGGCCTAATATACTGCAGTATTTAGATTTAATTTTAAAATGTTCTTCAAGAACACAGCTTAATATTTGGCAAATAAAGAATGTATCTATTAAAAATAAATCTTTCTTTTTTAGTTAAAACTTTCCAATAAGATTTATAATGTCAGAACCAAACTTTGTAATGAAACGGCATTAAAACAGTAAGCATTCAGTTCTCGATAAAATGATCTCTCAAGTGCACTTATCAACTGGCCTAAAGCTATTATTTTAATGGAGCACTCCATCAAAAAAACAGGAAAACAAGGTTGTAGTTAAATAATTGACACCTAAATGCAATTACCAGCACAAACACAAATTTACTGCTCAAACATTTTCAGCCGTCAACGGCATTGATTATTTAGTTATAAACTTCCGGTTTATAAGCGTGCTGTTTTTTGAAGATATGTAGTTTACAAGAAACGGTAAGGGGACAGCATTTTACGTTCCAAAAACACAACCCGCTTATTTTTATTCGTCGACAGTAATACAATTCTACATTGTAGTTTTTACCAGGCGTAACAGTTTGACGTTTTTCAAAACTCGTCAACACTACCTTTTAGGAGTAAATGGTGGTATTTACGAAATTCTTTCGAGATTGTTAACGACAGGTGCGGAAGAAAAGTAATCAATTAAGCTTTTCGTTAATGTTTTATAGTGCTGTATATATTGTGTAGAATATTAATTGAAGATTAAAACAAAGCAATGTAAATTTGAGATGTCATATTTAATTTGGAAAAATCTAGCTCTAGTTTTAAATCAATTTCTCCAAAAAATAATACACGAGTTCTATTGAGCTTTATATGGACACCACTCATTAAATGAAGTGATTTATGAAACGAAATCACTTCCTTCCATGACGTTTTTACCAAAGATTGAAGATGATTTCACCTAACTTTAATCTGTACAATTGAACCAATACATATAAATACCATTATTCTTATCATTTTCGCGAGTTTTATCGGTTATGCATCAAATTTGTAATGCAATATTATATAAAGCATCGAATAAAAGTAAATAATAGACATTTTACCATATTTAACAGTAAAGAACACTCCCTTGTTACTCGCCTCTTCTGATTAATCCACAAAGATCGCCATCTGTAGTTAACAAATGTCAAACTTTGAAAAAAAATTTATATTTTTTAATATTTTTTTATGTATTAATATTTCAAGTAATATTATTAACTTAAAAATAAATAATTATAAAATAAAATTTTATTTATTAAAAAATCGGTTTAACGATAAGGAACCAAAATGTTTAATAGGCGCTCGATTTAATGGATTAAAAAAATTCTGCTTTATACTCTTCAAAGACTGCGTTAATTTACACCACAGACTCTTGTACACCTTTTAAACACAGCCGTTTATTGCTATCATTCAAACGTTTTCGGTTATTTTTAATAACCTTTCTCAAGAACCGTTACATTTGAATGCGGTCGTAAATTTAAACAAACGTCGCCAATCGCAAAGGAACTTTTTGAAATGGTTCTATTCGCGATCTCCTAACGGGAGATTTACAAGCCAAAAAAATTATAAAAAATATATATCCTTAACTGATTCCCCTGCTTGTCCCCTGCTTGTACGTTTGAATGATAGCAATAAACGGCTGTGTTTAAAAGGTGTACAAGAGTCTGTGGTAAAAAATTCTGCTTTAAAGGAAAAATTCAGTGAATTGACCACGCTAAAAGATTGAGTAAATGAATATAAGTTATTTTCATAAAATTAAGGTCGAATTTTCGAGACATTTCTAAACATTAGTCTTTTCCTGCGATAGTCCTTCAGTATGTGAGGTCGGGTTCGAATCCCGTCTCAATTTAGCCTCGACTTTTTATAGTAAACCGAGTTGATAATTTGTCACCACTCGGAAAGTCGTTCTATGGGCAGAGTTGCCACAATGAAATTGCAAAACGTACTGAAGTTCCTTCAAAATGTACTACTGTACTTCCATGGTTGGTTACTTTTGATATTAATATACCATCATACTCAATTTTTGTTCTTATTTCAAATTCATATTCACGAATACTTTGTTAAATATGAATACTTTAAAATTAAATATTTCACAAAAAGATTTTACGAAAATAGTTTCTATGGTTTTTTGTTAAATACAGCATTAAAAGCATGATTTTTTAAAAATATAATAGTGATGGATAAAAAAAATTATAAATTAAATATGTGTAAACAAATTCAAATTAACAAAAGTTATTTCTTTTACCGGTTAAATTTACCTATGGTAGTCAAAATGGCGGCTTGTCTCTGATTCCAGCAAACAGAAGAAAAGAAACAGTGTGGAGGCACGTTCTAACCTAACCTAACTTAACCTATTCTAATAAATTACCATAATTATTGCTAACCAAATTATTAGAATAGGTTTTTTTTTTTTTTTTAACTCTTTCCGCCCTGTGGGCACTAAGAGGGCCTCTATTAGTAGGCCCATTATGGGTTCGGCCAAGCCCACAATGGGGCGACCGGGTGGTGAGGGACGGGGCCCGACATATCCGAACGGACCACCTCCCGAAAAATTCCTGGGGATTATTCGACCCGTTCGGATTCGATCCCGGGTCCCCCAGAGCGGCAGGATGCCACCTTTGCCGCTCGGCCATCCGGCCTAATATTAGAATAGGTTAAGTTAGGTTAGGTTAGAACGTGTCTCCACACTGTTTCCTTTCTTCTGTTTGCTGGAATCAGAGACGAGCCGCCATTTTGATTACCATAGGTAAATTTAACCCAGCATTTATATTATTTATACTCGTACAATTTCAAAACTATTTTCTGTAATAATTCTACTCTGACCTAACGGATATTTTGATATTATTGACGACAAAAGTTTAAAATCATTGATTTCCTTACCTGTCCGTTATCTTTGTTTGACAAAGTTGAATTGTTTGGACCACGTGGCGTGAAAAATTTTGTCAAGGTCCTCATGAGAATGTGTAGACGACTGAAACGTGTGAAAGAGGACCACTGAGTCAAGACATTTGCACGTGTAACTATTCGTATGTTGTTGACGTCGACCGACATACCCAGTCACAACATGTGCATGTTGTGATTGGGTTTCTTGTTTCTTGTAGTTGGGCTTGAGTTTCACAGACTATTTTGCCCCGTGATGGTGAAAGATGGCAAAAGTTACATTTACCTTAATATTTATATGTTTGCTTGTATACGGTAAAAAATGTGATTATACTCTAAATGCATATCTCGATGGGCGTAAATTTTAGACAATCATTTAACTTGAAAATTTTTTAACAAATGAGGCTGTTATTGTTCAGTATTGTAGTCTGAGGACCAAGTGTTCTGTTGCTTAACCGGCTCGTAACCAATTCCTTGGGTGGTTCACGGTGTAAGGAGGGACAGGCTCTCATAGCGTAAAAGCTTCCTGTTGTAAAAGTTAATGGGAGGAGGGAAGATATGTGGTCCAAAGATCACGTGTTCTATTTTGTAACCAGTTCCTTGGGTGGGCCGCAGGGTAAAGAAAGGATGGGCCGCGTTTTCGATGACAACGAAAAAAAAAAAAAACCGGATCAAGGAGGAAGAGAGGGAGATCGCGCAAGCTCAACGAAAGAAGAGGGACTTTTTCGTAAGAAAGAAAGAGAGTGAGGACGTGTAGACGATAGAGTCGCGAGATTGTTTTTTTTTTGTGTGTGTGTGTGTTATTTCCTTTGTTTTTGTGTCTGTTAAAACGGAGGGACAGAGTAGTGATTGGAAGGACTAAAATAAACTTTAAGTTCCTTGCATTGGAGTCATAGAGTGTGTGATTTATTTCTTTGAAGTTTCTTTTTGTTTTGTTCCTGCACGGGGAATACTCTCAGGATCGAGTACTTCCTCACATAATTGGCGTCCGCGACAGGATACTCTCTCAAGACTCCATTTTACGCCAAGTTGTAGTAGTTCAGGTTGTGAAAACGCACTCAACAAAAATGAAATCCGAAACCCAGGTTAGTTCAGCAGAACAGTCGGCGATGTGTCCACCATTAATTGCCGGGTACCTCGGAATGGTCCCCACGTTCACAGGGACACCATCAGACATGATTTCGATTAGAGAATTTTTCTTACAATTTGAGAACGTTGCTAAGCTAGCCGCATGGAGAAAGTCGGATTACCTTACAATAGCCAGTGCTAGGTTAAAAGGGAAACCCCTAACTTTTCTTAATGAGGCCCGGGCTATGTATGGAGAAGACTATGATAAAATAAGGGAAAGAATCATTAGAAAATTTCAACAATGCGTGAAGGATGGCGGAGAGGCTTTAAGACAATATACAGGTATTAGACAACAGTGTGGGTGCGCCTGGAGGTGGACGGAGTCGCACCTCCCTTTTTGTCGGCTAACAGGTCGGTGAGACCTGCGACGTCAAGATGGCGGGTCTGATTCGTTACGCGAGTGGAGGAAGTTGATGGGTCCGACGATAGAGCGGCGCTGACGATACCCGAATAAAGGGACATGAACAACGTATAAAAACAACAACAATTTATTAAGACTAAAAGCTACAATGAAATAGGGGCGAGCTACCGTCGCCTAAAGTTCGATGCGCGGAGGGAGAGTTTACACTACTTGGGTAGGTCATACCTCTGTGTCCGAGTGGGTCTTGTCACAGGTTCAAGGGATCCTCGGCAAGGTATTCCTTTCGTTCGGGCGGGTTCCGTCGGGACTCGGGACGCGCACACACTGTCTAATCGACACTACGTAACCGACCCTTTTTCCCGCTCTCGTCGCCCTTTTATCGTCTCGGGTCACGTTTTGCTTTTTTCACCAACTAGCGTTATTTGAGTGTTGTTCCTCGTGATTCATGTTTTCTCCGTGGGAACCAAACAATAAAACATTTTATTGCTAGCGTTTGGTTCCGTCGGGTTCGAATTTTCACAATATGCTTTAAACGCTACCACTCGCATGTGATTCATATTGACCAACGCGAGTGGTCATGTGCGGACGGGCTAAAGAATGGAATAGAGTATTCCGTACGAGTTGAAGTTTGTTCGGCGGCTTTATCTCATAAACTCATAAGTTATAAGGCTGCTTGAGATGAGGTGAGATTGGAGTTTATGTCCGAAGAGCCGCAAACGTCTATGCAAAGAGCCACATGCGGCTCGCGAGCCGCACTTTCTGACCCCTGTCCTAGGCCGTTTGACTAATTGCTACTAAACTCGGTAGTTCCGCTTAAATACTTCTAACTTAGATCATCTCGTACATTCCATCCCAAAATATCTATTGAATTTCCGTAAATCAATTAATTTCTATCTACATTCAATTTTCTGATTTACACGTAGCGCCATATACAGTAATACAGTACCTCGGTTATCATCAATTATTTTCGCGAAAAATTTGTTTCGGTTTGCGTCGATTGCCTCGATTTCGTCGGCGTGCTCGAGTGATCTCGCTGCTAATTTTGCGAAAACAAAGGGCGACCCACGCGTTTTCCGGCGGAGTATGTTGTTTCTCGTTGTGTGAACATTACCCCGCGACGGCCCACCATTGACCAACGCTTCCGTTCCCAGAACACTGGGAATTCGGTCGTGAGTTCGCGCTTCGCCAGGGCGGACTGGCCACGTGAAGTTTTCCGGGTTTTGTCCACGTCTGTAACGCCCGAATAGGAGCCAGTTACCCTTAAACGGATTTCCCGGAAGGCATTATTTCCCTCAATACGATCATCATAAACGGATACAGCTACTATTACGTGACAATTACGTCACACTTTACCATGGGGCGATATAGGCTGGAAGCTCGTGTCCAACTAGCTTCTACGAGACAAGACATTACCCCGCATGTCTAGCCGAACAATTCCATTGCTTTCATCTTAATGCTTTTATCTTTATCCGGGCTCTGAGTCGGAACGATGGAAGTTAGGAAGTGAAACTCGACGAGTGAGGTCGAGGTGGAGAAGCCATCTGGTCCGTTAAAATAGACCAAGAACTTCCTACTGGACTGTCAATTTTATTGGACGGATTTGACACCGACAATATTGAGAAAAGTGGACTATCGACGAAGTGAACGGGAGAGATCTACTAAAAGTGAAAAGAAAGAGCCAATATAGACCTCGTCGATAGGAGTAGGTGATCAGAGACAACAGTAACCCCGCCCAGTAACACGGAGCATCCAGAGCAAAAAAACCCGGGTATTTCCACCTTCCCCTTATTCTGTACTTATATTCTCTCTGGCTTCCTTCTTATAGTTTGTAAGTAGATTAAGTATAGATATAGGCACTTATAATAATAATCGAGTTGTTTTATGTATACCGAATTTTGTATCTTCACCGCCTACATGTTGGGATGCAATGTACAAAGAACCGGATAATATAGCGAATTAAAGAATACTTTGTAAATTGACAACAAAGTGTTTGTTACTCCTCGTTTTGTTCGCGAAAAACGAAACAAATAACTTTTTCATTCGCTGTCGGTTATTATCACACTTTAACCACCAAAATTTAATTGAATCAATTCCCGTAATACACAAACTCTTCCTGCAAAATTCCTAAATTTTTCGACAAAAAGCACAAAAGTTATTAGGTTTCAAACAGGGTGAACAAAATCGTGCAACACACACACTAACATCCACACATACAGAACCCCCCTCCGAATTTCTTCGCATTTCTCGTAATTTCAAGGTCCCCGAGTCCAAAAATGTAAAAATCTCTTTGACCGATCGCCATACTTTCTCGCTGCTATATGTAACAGCCGAGAAAGTAAAAATACTTACAGGAGAAAACCCTCCTTTGTTCGTTCCACATGCAAAACAACGTGTTTCGAGATGACAAAAACGATTTCTCTGTAAAATAATTAACTCTTTGTGGTTACCGTTAAGACGACAAGAAATATGTTTAGAAAAAGTGAATGTTTACGAATTTATGTAAATTTAAAAGAGGATAAGTAAAATGTTGCAATGGAGAATGCTAGAACGAATTTACAAATTGTCTGCAATAATTTAATTCATTAATTATACATTAATATAATTGTGAAGAATTTGATTTATAAATTGTAAAATTTTCAGTGAAAATATCAATATACCGATTGACGAAACAATAAACAATCGACAATACGGATAATAAGAATGTAATATAACAATCGGGCGTCTTATTTGTTTGACTTCATTTAATGCGGAGAGACGAAATACCCGTCTCTCCGGACTAAATGGGGGAGGAAAACCAAATCCTCCGAGCCTTGACCTCCTCGTGGTGCCCCCGGGGTACTTCCTATCTAACCCATACAGGTAAGTATCTTTTTTCTCGTGTCCGGTGACGGGAAGGGGGATAGGAATACGCAAACAAGGCAGGGGGTACTTTTTCCTCCCCGTCGTGTCTCCACCTTGTCGTGGTGGGGAGGCTTGGTGATCTGTGCTGCAGTGTCTGGATCGGATTTCTCGTCAGAGTGTTGCGGCCGGATCGGACTAAGAGAGACGGACTGAGAGAGATACACGCCAATGCCGAGCAGGAAGGCATGGTGCAGAGGTAGCTTTCCGCCTTATCTTTGAGTACGCCTTGTCAAAAAATTCACGTGGCTGGGCGTGGTGTCATTGGTGATGCATTTTGAACACGTTACATATGTATCAACAATATTTGAATTTTGTAAAAATAATAATAAATAAAAATTTTTGTTTCATTTTTTTTTTAATTTTGGTTTGGATCCTACTTCAGTTGGACATTTGAAAAATAAATTGTCTTCTGCATTTACAACCTTAAACATGAGAGGCAAATGACGATTTTCTTAAATTCTATGTCTTTATTGCTTTCTTGACCCCTGAAAATTGCATGATATACATTTGAATGCATTAAAAATATATTTTTTGTCCATTTTGCATCAATTGGGTAAAATAAATCAAAACCTTAAGATTTTGAATTTTTTGCTTTTCAGATAGATTCCTGGAGTTGCATATTTCACACATTAATGCAATATCAAACTGGATTATCTCTTTAGACAGGCATTGAATAGAGAAATTTAATTACAATTACATGATATTTTTAATATCCAAGCCAAATTACATTCTATACATTCCAACACTTCTTGTTTGCCAAATTTTTGTTTATTAGTACTCTTGTTTTTTTTTAAAGTTATATTTTATATTCAGAAAAAATATACATATTCCATCTTTTCAATATTTTCTTTATTTTACAAGATTTTCTTGAAAATATTACAACAAACTTGAATGTACCGGTACTTTAGTACAGAGCTCATTCATTTAAAAACTGTAAAAGTTATACAAGATATACTTTAAATTTTAAACAGCTTTAACATGTTAAAAGCTAACAATAAATCTTGACAAACTATAAACAATCAAAGTATACTTCAATTATAATATATTTGTTAAAATTCTTGGAAAAAGCCAAGTTTTTAAAATGTACAAAGTTTTTCCATAGACATTTTTTTTTTTTTATACAAAATGCATTGTCCTTTATGAAAATTATCAACAAGATAAGTGTTTTTAGTATTTGAACAATTTGTCAATCGATTGACAAATACATTTTTAAGTAACAAATTCTTATGAATGCCAAACAATATATCTTTTATTATAATAATATATATCATGTATAAAAATACGTTTTATTTTATTTGGTAATAAAATTCAAAGATTTTCAACTAGAAAAGCTGTTAATACTTTTTCCTCTCACTAATTTGTTCTTTTTTATATAGGAACACTAAAGGGAATGCAAAAAATGTTTATAATGCACATCACACTCAGGAAGAAAAAAAAGCAAATGATCAAGTTACCTCATATGATGATAATGTATAACTTTTGTTACATAGCAACTATGTTAAAAAATAAAAAAAACATATAAAATAAATTCTCGGTATGCTTGTATATTTATCACAATGACGAAAATATTATAATGTTCACACGTGCACGAAAAAATAAATAAATTTAAAATATGTTAGCTGATACTTATATCCTAAATGCTAAGTACAAAATGACTTTTAAAATTTTTAATACACAATTTATAAAATATGTACAATTTTATTTTAGTGACATGGATAAAGAAACAGTAACTTAAAACTCAAATAATATAGTCTCAAAAATACAGTACATAAAATTCTCTTCAAGAGAATAAATATATAAAACTAACTCTCTTGATTTTTACAAATGGAACCCTGAGATAATTTTGCATATTGGCTAGTAGTAGATGCTTCATAATCATTCTGGGAAGTCCTAACATCTATTAATAAAAACATTTATTTATTACAATAATGTATTTAATTAAAAAATATGACATCAATTAAGTTATAAATAGTTTTACCTTTATTGGAAAGCTTTGCTTCTGCTGAAGTATGTGACATCTGCAATTTATAAATAACAATGTATATCAATATACATTTCTTATACAAGAAATAAAATTTTATCATATTAGATTTATTAAAAATATGATGTTTATATGTGTATTATTTTAAAGTGTAATTTTAAAGTAAAGTGTAATTTAAGTAATTTTAAAGTAAAGTGTAATTAAAGTATAATTTTAAATAAGTGTAAAATAAAAATTTTTATTTTACACTTATTATTACTACTTTCTAATACATAGAAGAAGTTAGACCTAAGTGAACTTGGTTCTTTGTTTTAACTAAATAATTTTTACAAATTTAAATCCTCATTGATTGATGACATAAAGCAACACAGCATGTGTGTGATCTACCGAGGGAAAGATTGTCTCCCAGGAAGAATTTTATGGAAAACTGGCCCCTACATAGGTGTTAAACATGTAAAGAAAAACCTGAAAAATTCCACATGGCCAGCTCATTGGTAAGGCACAAACTAGGATTTTTCAATTCTGGTACTTGGACTCATTGAGTCTTTTCATTGTTACTCAGACTTGATACTTGATCTAAAACTTGACAAGCCCAAGTCTAAAGTTCATACATTTTAGTAGCATTAAATATAAATCATTGATTATTGATCAACAAGGAATTATTAGTAAAGATGTAAGAAAACGAAATGTAATTCATAAAGATAACCTCCTAGCTGTATTTTAGCTTTACTAATTTCTAAAGATAAAATATAAATTGTAGGCTTAGTGTAAAATGCAACTAGTTTAGTTTTGTTGTAATATATTGGCATTACAGCTTGCATAACAGAATTTTTAAGTCAATTTGAGGCTTTACAGTGAATAAAGTTAAAAGTAGTCCAAATCATAAAAAGAAATTGCATGCAGATTCAGAAAATAATCAAATGATTTTTAACAAATCTGTTGGCAACACTGTTTGCAAAATATGAATATGCATGTTATGTTCATTTATTTATTTTATAAATATTTAAGAAAAAGCAGATAGAAATCAAGTTTGAAAATTCTTCAAGGTGGTCTCAAAGTCAGAAGCTAAATGGCCAGATGGCCAAGGCACTTAAGGCATTGGCCTACTGATCTGGGACTTGAGATCAAGTCCAGGACAAACAATTCCCCAGAAATTTTTATATGGGCAGTCCACCCTTGTTAAGTTGGGTCCCATCCCTCACTACCCAACTGCCCCAACCCTTGATGGGTATGAAAATATGGTCTTCTTAGTGAAACAGGGTGAAAAAAGTAAAAAAATCTATAAGTTAAATATTATGCATATTTATAGTAAACTTTTTAAATATTTAGTTGAGTTATTTCTGTTTACGTGGCTAGAACCACTGAACACTGGTAACTGGTTGTAGGTTTGTGCATGATCAATGAGCTGGCCATATGGAGTTTTCCAGGTTTTCTTCATATTCTAATACCTAAGTAGGGGTCAATTTCTCACAGGAAATCCTCTTGGAATTCATCTCCCATTTGCAGTTCACTCATGTGTTGCATTGATGTATTCTATCCAACCAAACCAAATGATTTTTGTTTAAGATATCTTGTTTCATATAACAAGGTTCATTTTGGACACATTTGAAGTGTCTTGGAAAAGTTTTATTGCATAATTTGGTAGTTTCAATTAAAGAGATGTTTGCAAATCAGGATAAGAGTTTTAATTAATTAATTATATTTACTAAATGTAGAAAATCTCAATATATATGTCTAAATAAAGAGTAACTAAACTAGACAGAAATATTTTATTTGGGCTTCCTTATAAACACAGATTTCTTTTGTTTGAACATATCACAGATAACAAAGTTCAATAAACAGGAAGTGATATATAGTATTTAAACATAGAAATTTCGACTTGACTTGGTTTTGAGCTTGTCAAGACTCAAAATACTAAATTTTGCCAAACCCTAGCACAAACCAACAAATGATTCTCAGTGTTAACTTTTTACATCCAGGAATAACTTTTTGACAAATAGCTCTTACATTAGTTACTAACTTATAACCTCTCTCCATACTACTTCAATGTTTTCAAGAGTACTTCTTTTTATGCTAACATTTTTTCTAGATTTTTATCAACAATTCATCGTCATCATTTTTTTTCAATTTTCTGATTAAAAGTCTTATATAGTTAACATACTTTAAATGTTAAAATCACCCCTGGTTATAGGCTGAAGTCGTGAAGTCATACTAGATGATAAAAAAATTACTGATGTTTTGATACAAATCATTGTTTGCTGGGTGACTCAGGAAGATTGTCTAAAATTAACAAAGTTTTAAGTTTAAGATTTATTTAGTAAAATGAATTGCATGCCCATTCAAATTTAATCTCAATCAGGAAAGCTAAGTGTTTCAAAAGCTGTCAATGAAAAAATGTACAGGCAGAAATTATAAAATATTGTCAAATAATTACTTGGGAACTCATGATAATAGCAATGTATCACAAATAAGCATTGTTGAAACCCTTCAACTTCTTGGAATGGTTGAGATGATGATGTTTCGGTTACGCATGTGTTATATGAAAAAAACAAATTACATTGAATATCAAAAAGCACTGCACTGTTAAACTGTTTTAAAGAAAAAATACTAAGATCCTGATATTTCACATTTTGAGCTATAAAAAAAACCAAGCAGAAACTTTCATTTCGTGCAAAAAAATCACAAGAACTGAATTTTTTAAGCAATGATCAGGATTTTAGTATGATATCAGTATCTGCAATAACTCAAGAACTGTGTAAAAACCATAATAATCAGGGTTTCCTAGTATATAAAAAAATATCCTGTGTTAATACTCATAATCTATATATATAATCGAGACGAGTTGATAATAATAATAATAATCAGTGCAGAGCCGAAACAGCTAGGAGTTGAAAGTTGAAATTTGGTACACAGTTAGGGTACGTCATGAGAACGCACACTAAGAAGGGATTTTTCAAAATTCTTCCCCACAGGGTAGAGGGACAGTATTAAAGCTTCTAAATACATTACAGAGATGAGTTGATGATAATAAAAATCAGCGCAGAGCCAAAACGGTTAGGAGTTGGAAGTTGAAATTTGGTACACAGTTAGGGTACATCACGAGAATGCACACTAAGAAGGGATTTTTCGAAATTCCTCCCCATGGGGAGAGGGACAGGATTAAGGCTTAACACTTCCATCAACAATGGAAGTGTTAAGTAACAATGGCAATGCACATGTCAACAATGGAAGTGTTACGTAACAATGGAATTGTTAAGAGAAAGCGACGTGCAAGACGCAGATGCAGTTTTTTCGTTTTTGTGGAAAATCGAACATATTTTTAGACCCATTTAAAAATTCTGTAATTAGTCTGGAAACAGGAAGGACCCAATTCTTGCATTCTGTAAAAATGGGTAAGGTTGACTGTAACGTAATAATCTTCATTTTCACTAAAACGGTTAGGAGTTGAAAGTTGAAATTTGGTACACAGTTTGGGTACCAAATTTAAGTATGAAAGTGTTAAGTAACAATTGAGAACAAGAGAAAGTGACATGTAAGATTTACGGGCTCTGGAAAAAAGAAAAAAGAAAAAGAGTAATGTGTTAGAACATATTCGATTTTTAAATTTAAACAGATTACAGTAGAGCGTCGATAAGTGGAACGTTGGTAAGTGGAATGGCCGGAAAGTGGAACGATTTTCAGTCGGACTGTGTCATGCTGAATCGAATGTTTTTGATACTAAATTTACTTCTAAAGTATAATTTTCATGTTTTTTATATTCTTTAATATATTTATTTTGTTTGTACAAAATGCAGAAATAATTTTTAACGATACGATAGCCTCGATGATTATTATAAAAATTTTCGTTAGGCTTAAAATCGACCAAAATTCAACACGAAGCGACACGCAATGGAGAAAAATTTGAACATCGGACAGGTTAATGTATTTTTTCGTACAAAGTCGGAAACTGCAACAAATCATTAACTGGAAGGACCCCAGTCCCCAATTGGTTCCACTTATCGACGCTCTACTGTAGTTCAGTTTTTCTCGACTTTTCTTCTTTAGAACATTCGATGAAAATCAAATGATATAATCAGAATACGTGAAAATCAAACAATATTAGAACATTCGATTTTCAAATTTGACCTTTCTTTAGAAATACTTAGTTTGTTGATGAAATTAGTCTTTTTCTTTTGTGACTATAACTTAATCTTAATTATCGCTATCGTTACTTTTGCCCAAGCAACGCCGGGCCTACCTGCTAGTAATATATATTAGTTTCATAAATGATACATAAATCATTCACGAATATATTTAGAATGATATATCCATTGACAAAAATTACATATTTTGCATAAAACAGATTTTACTTTATCCTTTAAGGTAATTCATTAAGGATGAGAAATATAAAATTTGAATTATTCACAAATATTCTGCTTAAAAAATTTTATATTCTTTACAAAAAATTATTGTTAAGAAATGTCAACATAAAAAGAATTTCTACAGTATATTACTACTAATAATATTTAAAGACTAACAATATAAAAAGTTTATTTATAATGTAATACAAGTATATTTAATTACCTTTTTTAAGGGAGTTATTTTTAATGACTTTGTTCGTATAACAGGATTCTTTAAAATAGGTGTATTGGCAAACATATTTGTTGAACAACCGATTTCTGGAAAAAAAGTGTTTTCATACTGTATAAAAATATTAAAAAACTGCATTTATTTATTTATTTATTTATTATTTATATAAAACATAAAGAAAAAATGAATTATAAAAGCTACACACAATGTGATCAATTATACAGTATATGTTATAGAAATTATTCCAAATTTTTCAGATTTCAGATTAGATATTACTTGCAAAAAATCTAAAAAATTAGCCATTAACAGAATATATTTTTTTTAAAAACTGAATAATTTAATTTACAACTTTAAAATTGAAATGTGTATTTAAATGAGAATAGAACAATAACATTAACAAAATATGACCAATTCAAATATTTTACAAATAATCAAAACAAATTTAAGAATAAAAGTCCAAAATAATATGAAAAATTAACAGAATACTATATTCTACAGTCCTTTATGTCTCCACCTAGCTGTGATGGGGAGGCTTGGTAATCTGTGCTATAATATTTCAGTGGGGTGTTTCTCTAACTTGACTGGGTCTTCTCTAACTGGATCCTCTCTAACTGGGTCCTCTCTAACTGGGTCCAACTAAAAATGACACTTGTCAATCCAATTTGAGAGACTTGTACAGTACTGTACCTGAGTGAAATAATGGGTGCTAAAAACAATTCCTTTGGGGCACCAAAGCAACACTCCATTATAATTAGCCTTGAATCTAAATTGTGGGCTTTAAAGATGCTGATTTTACATTTCCTCTACTTTTATACCTGTACATGGATACTGCTGACTGACTTTCATATTACGTGTGAGAAGTCTGTTGGGAGTTCCCCCAATCAGTTCAAAGGATTTAATTGATATTTTATCTCCCACTCTTTTAGGAGTGTTGGTAGAGTCAGCAGGACACTAAAGAGGATAACCTCGTCAGGTCTATTTTCAAGATCTCCATTGATTCAGGTTCTTCCAAAACTACTAAGCAGAAGTGGTGGGTGCAGTGTATTTAGAGGCCCCTGTCACTTTTGCCATCTCTATTTCTTATGGCAGTATATATTTGGCCAGGAATGGGTCTCAATATGTTCCTTGGAGTCTGGTGAACTCCAATCAAGGAATGCAAAGTGGAGAAGGCAACAGAAGACAGTAAATGAGATGTCTTTGGATACCCCTGCCATCTATTTTTCCCTATCATTTCTGAGAATGGCAATCCATGGTTGGAGGAAGATCTAAGTGTTTGGGGCTTCAATCCAGAGTATCCTGTTTTTCTGCAGTAGATCTAAAACCAAAGCATCCAAAAGTGTCTATAGAACCTAAGAATGTTGATGATGCATAACTATGGGCCTAACCGAATGATGCATAACTAACCTGAACATCTGTATCTCTCCTGATTTGTCAAATCAGATTCAGGATTTTCTCTTAGAGAAGATTAACAAATCTGAAAGTCTGGATTTTCAGATTTGGTTTCTTCGGTTTGTTTCTTGAAACTTTTTCTTAGTGTCATTGAGATTGGCTTGCTTCTCTTTGAGAAGTGTTACTTGACATATGGAATGGCCTTTGATTGTGGGAAGGTCCTTTAACTGTTGTCAGGGTCTACTCTACGTCCAAGATGATGAAAGTATTGATGATGACCCCAGGCAAGAAACATGAGAATCATCCTCAGATTCTTAAAATACTGGAAACTCAGGTCTAGCAACTAACCACTGTAAGTTCCTGGACAGACTTTTTGATCAGTGCCTGGTTTTGTGACTGACTATAATGGCCAAATGTTCCTTAATTAGGGTTGCTTGAAGGTTTGAATCTCAGACCTTTTTTGGAATTCATCAGAATTTCTTTTAAGATCTTTATAATAAACCTCCCAGAAGGACAAGACTGTCATAGACGAAATTCTGCTCAAGCATTTCTAAAGTTTCTAGCAGTTCTAGATGCATAAAGATTTTTAGCTAAGGAATCTCACTCTAAACAGGATTTATTGATTCTTCTGAGAGTCCTCACCTCAGCTTGGAAAACTATTCTCTGTTTACTTGATGCTTGTGAGTTTCTGACACTTAGTAAGCTTTTATTCAGACCTAGTAGGGAATCTTGGACTTTGGCTAGATCATTTCTAGACAAAGCCAGATTATAGCCAATATCATTATAAAATGAATCACACAATTATTGATCATGATAATGTCATTAGTCATAAGAAATTTAAATAAAATAAATAAATTTTTAACAATTTCTTTTAAGTATAAATAAAATGCTTTAACTAAAGTTTCAATAAATACTATAAATGTAGCTGAGAATTACAAACTACAATCTGTAACTAAAATAGCTATCTTATAAATGTTAAATCTGAAAAATATTTATAAAAGATAACTTTACAAATATTTTTATAAAATATTTTCAAAGAAAAATGTTTTATTTACTAAAAATATATACCATAATAAAATTTCTTACTTGTAGAAACAGATTGAGTACAGTTAGACGTATCATTATTTGCATAGTTACTTTGAAGTCTTTGCTGGAAGTAAAATTTTTTATTAGGAGATTTTTTTAAAGCTTAAAGAATTTAGTATTTTAAAAATTTTCAATATACCTGAGAGGGAAAATTTAAAGATTTCAGAGCATCCGTAGATATCACAGGTTTTAATCCAACTAAAATTAAAAAATTATGACTATATAATTTAAATAATTAATTACATTTATTATACTAAATGTTAAATATAATTTTATTATGAGCTCTAATTTTATTTTAATATATGCAGGATTAAAACATGAATATAATAGTAATTACAGTAGAGAGTCGTTTATCTGAATCAATTGGGAACTGGGGTTGTTCGGATAACTGATTTTTCGGATAACCGATTATGTACGAAAAAATACATTAACCTGTCCGATGTTGAAATTTTTCTCCGTTGCGTGTCGCTTCGTGTTGAATTTTTCTCTGTTGCATGTCACTTCGTGTTGAATTTTCGTCGATTTTAAGCCTAACGAAAATTTTTATAATAATAATCGAGGCTATTGTATCGTTAAAAATTATTTCTTTATTTTGTACAAACAAAATAAATATATTGAAAAATATAAAAACATAAAAATTATACTTTAGAAGTAAATCTAGTATCAAAAAAGTTTGATTCAGCACGACAGTCCGACTGGAAAGCATTCGGATAACCAGTGTTTGGATAAACGACTCTACTGTATTTCTTACAATGTAAATCATCTAAGTACTACAAGACTGAATAAAAATTAATGAAGAGAGAAAATTAGCATAAATCAAACTAGGTGCAAAATCAAAGTATAAGTTCAAAAATTTTAATGTTTAGCAGATCAAGATTTCATCTTAAAAATATTTGTTTATATTATTTTTTGTATCAATTTCAAATATTGTTGTCATCATATTTGAGTAGTACGAAGAAACTTACATAAGAAACGAATCTGCAACATTGAAAATTTAATTATATTATCACTGGGTAACATAAACTTAAAAAATTTCTTGTTACTTTTTTTTAGGATAAATATCAGCTTTTGCTAAACCAACACCAATTTTCATTGAAAGTAACATCAAGTTTTTCTCTTCTTTCAATTGTTAAATTAAGAGTAAATTTTCCTGTTTGAATTTTACCATATTAAAAAATAAACACACTAATGAAAATCAAAATATTTGATTACAAGAATGCGGTGGGGAAAAATCTATAAATAATTATCTGAATGACTGAACAGAAGCCATATTTCTACGAAAATAGTGATTCAAATTTTCATCTGGGGAAGCATCAATCATCTTTAGAATTCTCTTTTTTGTATTAAATGAAAACAATGAGTATATAATTGACATGTATACATTACTTCACATATTTTTTATTTCAATTTTTGCCTAAATTTTTTAAATACAAGTAAGTTTAAAATACTTTATCTAAACTTTTTAAATTAGCATTTGTCTACATAATTTAAAAATATTTAGTTAAGTAAAAGCTTTAAACAATGTATAAAGATTTTTAAACTGTATCATTGTTCCAGATAAAACTGTCCATTTACTATGATATTGTAATCACTTATTACCATCAAGTTTGCTCTAATAAAGTTTCATTTCATTCGGCAGTCGTTGGTGTGTAACTTTTTGTCAACGTTTGTATATTTAAATTCTATTTTGAAACTCAACAAATATATGCTTACCTTCATCTAAACTTTTGGTAAATTTTTCCATTTCCGAAACACTTTTTAAAGTTGGACCGTGACGTTTTGATCTCGGTGGTGCAACTGGAAACATATCCATATCATCCATGGAACGTCTTTCGGGTTTCTTAATTATTTGATACAATTGTTTTGAACTTTCACTTAAATTATTAGACTTATTTTCAATTATTTTGTGTTTTTCATTTAAATTTCTTGTTTGGTTTTCATCATCATTTAATTTCTTTTCTAATTTGATTGACGTATCTGTAGATAATTTATTTTTGCGATATTTTGTGTTCCTTAAAACTGCAAACACACTTGCATCTGATGTTGAGTGTTTTAATTTATATAATTTACTTTTAAAATTATCTGCTGATTCTTGTTTTTCTACTTGTGGAATATTAAATTGATTACAATCAATATTTTCATAAACTGAATAAAGTTTTTTAGAATCTTGAGTAAATTTAGAAGATTCAAAATCTGAAATCTTATCATTATTTTCTTTCACACTTTCATTTGCTGTTCTTGAACTTAAATGATTAATATTTGGTAATGTTGTGGATTTAGATAATTGGTTTACATTTGATTCAACGTTATGAATATCATTAATTTTTCTATTTATATAATTTGATTTATCTGGACAATTTACTTCAGAATTATACAAATGACAGTCTGTAGTGTCCTGTTTCAATTTTCTACGAGGTGGAGCAGATGGCTGAATCTTTTGAGAAGTTTCTAATGATGAACTAATAGACTTTTCTGTAACAGAGGTTTCAGGCTTTGAAGATTTAAATGGACGATTTGTCAATACATTCAAAATACTGTTCAGTTCACAAACAACTTTATTCACAGATGTTTCTTTAAATTTAGTAAAATCGGATACTGAATTTTTCACATTAAACTGTTTTGGGAAGATATTTGAAGAAGATTTTGATTTAGTTATTTGTTTATCTGATGTTAATGATCTAGGTTTCGGCTGAGGTTTTTCTTTATGCTCTGCAGACTTTTCTTGAAATAATTCAAAATTCTCCTGTTGTTTTAATATATCTTTATTAGATGAGAACTTCTTATCTAAATTACTATTGTCAAATTGACTATCATCTTTGCCCTTTTGAGGCCATATTGTTTCATAACCTTTAAGTTTTTTTGGAGGATTTACTTTTTTGTATTCCTTTAATTTTCCTTTGAAATCTGAAGAAAGAATTCCTTTCTCCTCTTTAACATTTTGTTCAGTATTATTTGCCATTTGTTGTTCATTTGCAAAAGACTGCCGAGATGTGAGATCAATTATTGCACCTCTTGGATGTTGCTGTAAGGAATTTTCAATTTGTTCAATATTTTTTTTCGTTGTTGGATTTACATTCATGTATAAATCAGTTTTTTCTTCATTTAGATTGTATAACATTGATTTTTTCAAATCTTTAGTTTCTACAAGAGGTCCATTTTTCATTTTAATTACATTTGCATATGCTGCAACATGCTCTTTATGATCTACATTTCCTGTACTACTTTTCATATTTAAATTCTGAGAGTTTTCATTTAAATACCAACTAGTACTATTTTTTGGTTTGTCATTTTTCTTTTTTGGTGGAAGGGGTGGTTGTTGATTAAGAAAAGAATCACGATTTGATTCAGTCATATTTTGAGATAGAGTATCGATATTTTCCTGCTGAGCTCTTACTATATTTTGACAAGACTGTAACTCTGAATCACTATTTACATCATTCATATTACTATTTTCAATGTCATTATCACTTTCTTTTTTGAAATACCATTTAGTTGTAGCTTCTAATTTATCAGTGGACATTTGTTTTTCATTATGATTAGATTCTTGACAGGAATTAAAAGATATATTTTGAAGCTTGTTTTTATTTGCTTCTGGTAGATTAACAGCACTTGTTTGATATAATTTATTTGATTCTTTTCCCTTTGAACAATCAGATATCAAAGAACTTTGTTCATTATTATTACATTCTTTAATAGTACATCTTTCTTTTAAAATATTTTGTGGGAAATTATCTTTTCTGTTAACATCTTTATATAGAAGTGAATTTTGTTCATACCACTGTGTTTGATTGATATTTTGTTCACCTGAAATAATGGAAGACATCAGAGAAGAAATATCCAAACATCCAACTTCAGCATTTTCTGAATTTCTTCTATTTATTTCAGTCGTAGAGTTTTTGTCTAAATGTAAATGATCCCCAGAATTCAAAGAAAGATTTAGATCTGAATATGGATTTTTTGAATCATCATACCATTGAGATTTACTTTCATTAGCATTTGAGAATGGCTCACGAACTTCCATTGGCAAAGCAGTAGTTTCTGTGCTTTCATTATATTTATAAGCATTTAATTTACTATTGTGTATTTTTTTATGTTCTTCATATGAAGGAACATGAAATATTTTTGAAACTTTGTTAAACAATGTTGGTTTTAAAACTGTTTTCTCATTAGAATATAAAAATTCAGATTTATTTGAATGGATGTGATGACTATGACTTCTAGAGAGTGGATGACTTTGTTTTTGTTTAGACTTACGAGTATTTTCGTCAATTATTATAGGTTTTTCAAAAAGTGCTTTTAATTTTGCAATACTAGGTTTCTGAGCTACAGCAGATTTTTCATTTTCAGAAGATTGATTAGCCAAATCATCATATTCGCAATTTTTAGATTCAAGGAAAGTATTGTTAGTATTATTGCAATTTTCTTTACCTTTTAAACCAGTTTCAACATCTTGCTTTTCATCAACACACTGAAAATTACTTATACAAATACTTGAACATCTTTCTTGTTTAAAATTCAAATGATCATGTTCAGGTTCAAATATTTTACCAACTCGTCTTCCAGCAAGAATCTTTTTAAATTCTTGAGATTTCTTATTGATTCCTGAATTAGATAATTCTGTCATATAGTCTAGAGATTTTGAAAACTTTTCATTATTTTCATACTTATTTGTATTTTCATAATTCTCAGCATTGTTTTCTTTTAATTTGTTTTCAATACAATGGTTAACATTTTGTTGGTTTTGTAATGATTCAAGTTCATTACCTGATATTTCTTGACTACAAGTATCAATAAATTCTATTGCTTCTTCACTATCTTTTTGTTTTTTCATTAATGCTTCTTCTATGCCTCCTTTCTCATAATCAATTCTTTCTTTCAAATAATTTATCTTATAATCTATAGTTTGTTCAACAGTTTTAATTTCATTTATTAAATCACTATTCTTAGGATTTAATGAATCTAAATCATTATTATTAACAGTTTCTAGTTTCTCTTGAATATATTTATCACTTCTGTCATTAAATGAAGAATGTATCATATTTTTTGTTTCAATCTCTTCCGATACATGATTGTTATTCTGTAAAATCTGATCAAATCTTAAAATTTCTTTACTATTATTGTTTGATATTAAATTTTCAGAATTTTCAGAATTCTTTTCTTCCAGCAATCTTTCAATTTCAGAAAAAGATTGCTCACATTCTGTTACTAAACAAATATAGCGCTGTCTACTAGCTAATGCCGATTCACTTGTTAAATTATGTAATACAGTATCTCTTTCAAATATATTTACAGGATTTTGATCTGACATTTCATTAAAGTATTCTTCAGTTATTTCATTATTGCCATCATTTGTGTTTTCTATTGTCTGAACTGTTTTTGATGATACATCTTTATTTGATTTAGCCTTATCATCTAATTTTTCAGTTGCTTGTCTGTTGTCATCATTAAGTATTTGAAGAAATATTTCTTCAATGTCATTAGTTTTATAGGTCAAATTATTGCAGTTGTTTTCAGAAGATTTATCTTCTTTTTCGCATGGAAAACAGAAAGATGGATTGATTTCAGTTTCTGTATTTGTAAAATTGTTTCTATTACTGTCTAATTCGTTTCAATTGCATGGTAACCACATTCATTAATATTACTTGATGTATTTTTATTTTTCTTTGAATCTACGAAAATTTTATCATCATTGTATGTTATAGTAGTTGAAACTGATAAATTATCTGTGAATGATTTACTTGGATTAAGAGGCAATGAAATTGTAAAATTTACATTCTGATCACAATTATAATCATTTATGCTGTAATTTATATTGTTTGCTGTTTCATTCCCAACATCAAAACTTTCATAATTTGTATTTTCTAAGTCATCATTTGTAATTGTTGCATCAGATTCTTCACCCAAAGAACTTTCTATGGTTTCTTTCTTAAAATCTATAAATAAAATAATTTATTTTTAATATTCAAAACATTTAAGAAACAATTATTTAATAATCTGAAAATGCTATTTACAGTAAATCTAATTTTATTCAGTTACTAATATTTGTTCATCTAAAGATTAATACTAAAAAACAATTTAAAAATAATGACAACTTTATTAAACATGTCTACTTATTATATATTGTATATAATACTATGAATGTCATTTTAATATTTTGATTTTTTTTTAAATTCTTTCTACGTAAAAAGCGTATTTTGCTATTTATATACAATTGATACACAATTATTATGCATATTCTTTCTATTTTCAGATTTTTTGATTATTACACACACAAGAAATACAATAAATTTATTAATAGTGATACCTCAGCTTTCATTGATAATTCGGCTGAAAACAATCAGCGAAATTTAAAACCGACGAAAATCAAGGCAATTATTTCCATATGAATTAATGAAAATCCAATTAATTCATTCTAGACACTCCAAAATACATACCAAAAACATTTTATAGAGAATAAATATAGTGTTCAATACTAAAAACAATAAGAGATTAATATAAAAGCTGCTGATTTCAGCAATTTTAATGTCACTCTTGTATTTTTCAATGATTTTCTTCTTTGACTTCAAACATGTTCCAGGCCTTTTTCTTCGAAGGACTGCTGGCAATGTCTAATGGGTCCTATGACGGAGCAAAAAGGAAAGGAAAGTAATGGAATTGTTAGGCTAGAGGCACGAGATAATAATGCCACACTGAGCAGGAAAACATTGTCCTTTGTTTTTGCAAAATTAGCAGGCAGTGATGTGGGCACACCGACAAAATCTGAGACAAATTTTTCACAGAATAAAAACAAAGAAAACCGAGGTATTACTGTACCAAGCAAACTGCTGACTATTCATCAGAATGTAACAAAGCTAATTTAACATTTACTGATAAAGAAATTTGCCTATAGATAGACAGTTAGGCTGCCATCTAATAATAAATTTAATAATTCAAAATAGATTTAATTTAAATTTAAATTTACAATATTCTGGAAGAAAAAATTGGCCATGAGCAGGACTTATATCTGTGACTCCTACTTACTGTGCAGATGCATTGCCAGTTATGCTACAAGGACCCTCAATTTATCTTCATTTTCAGAGTTATTACTATCCTTTAGATACAACAATATTGGTCACTCAAATGGATCATACAGGAGTCTAAGTACTGCAATGTTGGCAATGCATTTGCACAGCAGAAAAAGTTGTAAATTTGAGTCCTGCTCTAGGCCAATCTTTTCTTCCAGAATAATGTAAATTAAAATTAAATCTATTTTTAATTATTAAATTTATCATTAGACAGCAATATAACTACCTAGCTATAGCTGAACTACTTTATATTTTATCATTAAATTAGCCTTGTTACAGCACAATGAATAATCCGGCAGTTCATTTGGCATTAGTAATTGAATTGGGTTGATGTATATGTTATAATAATTCTATTGTATTCTTTGTACTGTATATGCAATAATCTAATATCAGAGAAACAAAATAACAATTGAAAAATTAAAAAACACATTTCAGACTTAAAGCAAAATAGAATAAATTTTATCGTTCACGATCATTATGACATATGATTGTAATATTGATAGGAATAATGTTAATGTTAAAATCTTGGATTACAAAGCTGATACATATTGCCAAGTGGCCAGATGGCCAAGCGGTCAAGGTTAGCAGCCTGCCAGAGCGACAGGCTGCTAGCCTTGACCGCTAGTTAAAAATACTTTATTTCTTTAAGGAGGAAAAGAACTTTATTTTTAACTATTTTCAGGTGAAAATAATGATGTTTTGACTTTTGACTAAGATCTCCTCTATTTGCTAATCAGAAACTACACAATATAAACAGTATAATAAGTCCTATTAATGAACAAGGTCCAAGTAGACAAGATACACAGACAAATTATAATCAATTGAATATGAATTAAAGCCTTAAAAATTTTTCAACAAAAAATTTTTTAAATGAAGATAACTAAAAACTAATTTTTATACCATTTTAATATCAAAAAACAATAGATAACCACTGTATAAATGATAAATTACCCATAGGATAATCTTGCTTTTTCATTTCAAACGAATTTTCATTTTCTTCATTCATTACTTCATGTGAATTTAAAATCTGAAAGAATTCTCAATTAAAAACTTGAGATTATTATTAATTTTCTTATTCCAAAATATACCTCTGTATCTTTTAGCAATGGATGGCCATTTTCATCTAAATTTTCATAAATATGATTATCAATTAACTCAAGTTGGTGTTCAAACAGTGCAGCTACTGCTCTATGTACTAAGATATATTGTTCCTTCAAAAAAGAAAAAAAAAGTTATTAATGGAATCAAAAAATATATCAAAATTTAGTATACTGCTAACGATTTCATACCTTTGTTTGAACCATTGCAATCCTTTGTTTTCGCATTTTCGATATAATTTCATATAAATTAAAAAATTCAGTCAGCTTCTGTATATAAATAAAAAAAAATCATTTCAAAATTTTTCAAAAAGATATTCATTTGAATATGGTTAAATTTTACATAATAATTTTATTTTAAAATAAAATAAAAATCCAAAAATGGTTCAAAATTTAATAATTTCAAATATACAGTAGTTAGTGGCCATAGAAATCATATCACTTGTATTACATGCCAAAAAGTATTCAATAATACAAATATAACCATCTTAAACCCAATAGTTATGTATTAAAGCCAAATGATTGTCAGATTATATTAGGCTATACTACTACTACTAAGTAAATGTTAAATAATTTGGCACTAGAGGTAGGCATTAGGTGCAGTCTCTTGCTAAATTTAATAATAATATTTTACCATAATAACTTATGTAGTACAAGAAGAAATGAAGACAACTACAACAAAAACTGAAATTTATTAGATATATTGCTCCACTGAACTTACATAAGTATTATTTCTTATCTTACAGTATTTTGCCAATACTGTTAATTAACACTGTTGCAAGAGCTTTCCATTCACAGTTATGGAAGTAAAATAGAAGAGTGTTCACAGCATTCAGTAGTACTGAAAAATAATATAAACAGTTTTTTTTCTCATTGAGAAGGATTCTAATTCTTCATATGGCCATCTTGAACCTTAATAACAGCTTTTCAGCACTCTAGCATAGAGTGAGTTTCTTAGAAGCATTCTATAATAAGCTTGTAATGTCAAACTTCTATAATGCACTCCTGCAGTTGCTGTTAAATTTCAGGCCTCTTTGTAATTTTTGTATTTGTAATATGCCAGCCTTACATTTCTACCAGCTTACCATGCTTACCAATATCTAGCCAGCCTTAGGCATCTAATCTGAACCTCTTGTAGGAAATTTTTACTTAAACAATTTGTGTCAGTTAAAACAACAATTATGATAACAAACTATAAAGAAAAGATACATTTATACTTTAGTCACTATGTTAGCAAGATGACATGGTGCAGTGTTATCTTGGAAAATGCAAGATTTCATGCTACAAATTTGTTTCTTGCTTGCTGGAATTAGCTTGTCAAATAAAATGTTTTTGTTGTACTCTGCATTCACACAACCATTTATAAAAAGAGTAGTCTGCCAACATATTTAGTGACTATGTATTCCAATACTGTTTAGTTCACTGGAAACTTTACTGTTTTCATCAAGCAATCTGTGTTACAAGAATCATTTTTTCTACACCTAGGAAGAAAGTTTTTTGTCAGATTCATGCAGGTTAAATTTAAATTTATCTAAAAACATAACAGAATATCATATATCATGCAGACTGGAGTGTTGAAATTTAGCCCAAATAAGCCATTATTGATAAGTAAAAATGTCTGCATATTTTACTCATCAGTAACAACAACTTATGTGAAAGTTAGACTCATTAGATTTGAGTCTACTCTTGCTTTTACACCTCTACTCTTATCCTTTATCTTATCCCTTTACTTTCAATATGGTCTAGTAGTATGTTCTTGAAGGCTGAAACATCTCAACATCTTATCCTGGCACAGTATAGTCACACATTTACTCCTGATTATTCAGCTTTTCTTTCAATTTTGTCATGTCCATCTCTCCTTTGTAACAAACACAATTATTGATTAATGACAATGCACTATCTGTGCTATTTCATGAGAGAATAAACCTTTACCATTCGAAGTAACAATCAGACATTTTATATGGTAAAACTGTCAAAATTTTCAGTAGACTTTGTCAGCCAATTAAGTGTTCTCATGCTTATGATGTTATATACAATACAATTTTTCATCATACATGATTTCTTGGAGATCTGCAGTAAAATTATGCTTTAATTTTAAAAAATACACTGATTCCCATGTTTGTAAATAATTGGACCAACTAATTCTTCATGAACATCAAATGCTCAAACTTAGGTGGTTCCATTTCCAATGTTAAATTTGTAATTTGTTCCAAGACTATGTATTACTGCTGTTTAAAAAATTTTATTAAAAAATTAGTGTTTTTATTAAATAAATATGCTGTGCAATGGTTTATAGTGCTGAAAATTTTACTTTAGCCAAAAGAAAAAAATAAACAAAACAGTAACATAACGTATGAGATACATCATATGTAAGAGTGAGAGAAGTGATCTTTTAGCATTGTGCATGCTCAAATGTCCAGTTCACACAGGCACCAACTCCAGTTTACAGTAGAACTTAATCTGCCATTTCCCAAAAGGTCAAAAACCTTTCACAAAAGTTTAAATTTTAGTGAATAAACTGTCTACAGAAACGTTCCTAGATAAATTCCTGTTGGAAATTACTTGTTAGAAATTATGTACAGAAATGTGGCATAAGATTGAGAAAGACAAAACATTCCTGGATAACATTATTTTCAGTGATGATTTAACCTTTCAACTCAATGATAAAGTGAACATAGAATTTGGGGCTTTGAAAATCCACAATCATTTGAGAAATATGTTCAGTGCAGTTCAAAAGTAAGGGTGTTTGTGCTTGTGACAAAAAAAAACCCTTTCTTTTTCCATGAGAAAACTATTGACTATACTGTGTATCTGAAAATGTTAGAAAATTTTCTCATTCCATAGTTAAACAACTATGACACCAAACGACACACACTTTCAGCAAGACAGTGCATCATTCCATTACTGCACAAATATCCAGGATTTCCTCAAACATTTCTCAGATTGGTATTTGTCAAGCAGGATTGATAACATGGCCAACTTATTTCCTAGATTTAACACCTCTTGATTTTTTTTTCTAGGATTTCATTGAAGATCCAGTGTTTATGTCATCCTTGCATATAAATCTTGCTGATCTCAAAGCTTGAATCATCATTACAGTTACTGAAGTGATATTGCTTCAAGTTAGGCAAAAAACTGAATTTAGTTGGGATGTTTATTGTATTACCAATAAACTTCAAATTTAATCAAACTTACAAACATACTATTCAAAGTAGAACTTAATGTCTTTTTCTATTAGTTAATGATTTCACTGATTTTGTAAGTCTTCTGATTTGAAACAATATTCATATTCCTATTGCAATCTTTTAGTTAATAATTTTTATGGATAGTAAACAAATATGAAAAAATAATGAATTGGTCTTAGAAAGTACTCTCATGAGTTATTATTCTGTTTTGCTTTACAAGTCCATGCCAAGAATGTATAAATCTCATAAAGCTTGAATCATTATCTGTGAATAATATATTGAACAAATTTATAATGAATCTAAACACAATAATGTAAAGTTTGGAAAAGTTGAGCACTATAGAGAATATACAAAAAACTAATTAAAATGAATGGGGTCTAATTTGAACTGTCAGCAAGTTATGAATGTAACACATTTAGATATTATTTCATGTTCAGTTTTTAATCTTCCTATGCTGTGGGCTTGTAACTTGTTACATGCCATTAAAAACTGTTCTACTTGTCACAAGTTATCAATCTATGTTATATACCATCATCTACTTTTTATTTAATTCTTTATGTTGTCATATTTAATAAAAGTAAATTTTATTGATAAAATTTAAATAATATAGGGCATAAAATATTGTTTAAAATATTATTTTTCATAAAAGTTCTTAAAGAAAAATATTCATAAAAGTTTGGAAAGCTTTGGAATTTAGTTCAAAGCTTTCCAAGTAATTATAATTACTACAGGAAGTCATGAAGTAAGCTAAATAGTTGAGGTTTCAAAGGTATCTGTCTGCTATTCTGAGCAACCTGGGTTCATATTTAAACTAGCTCAAGAGTCTCAGAAATTTCTGATAGTTGATTTTGTTTGGATTTATCATGCCCCATTCCTTATTTGCTGGTCCATTAAGGTATTAGCCAAACTTCTAGTGAACATCTTAATAGGCTCTTTTATTGCAGCAGTCACCAACTGGTAGTCCGTGGATCACTGTTGGTCCACAAGAAAATTTTGATGCTCTGTGGAGAAATTTGGACATTGATTAACACAAGATTATGCGAAGTATTATGAAAGAAATGCAAAATGCTTGGTTGCTTATTCTCATTCATTGAAGGTTTTTATTTGAGTCCAAAACCAACACAAAATGACTTATCAATAAATAATAATGTCAATAAATCAATAAGTAATGTCTTGAGTGCAATTGTTGTCCTTCATGGAAAAGAGCAAAAGATCCATAAACTTATTTCAAACAAGCAGCAACAAATTTGATAAAAATTGCCAGGACAAATATGACATATATTTTTCTGTTTGACTATACATACATAGATGAGTCTTCATTTGTTTTTTTTTTTGTCTCTTTACATGCTGTACAAGGCAATAACAATTCCAATTCTATGTATGTATAGTCGAATAGAAAAATATTTTTTTTTGTATATGTCATATTTGTCCTGGCAATTTTTGTCAAATGTAATTATTAATTTTAATTGTGATGTGCTACCGCTAGAAGACTTTTGTAACTATTTTACATTTTGCAGTGAATGGTAGCCTACAAAGAAAGGTCGACTTCGCTGGTGGAATTGTTATTGCCTCATACAGCGTGTGAAGAGACAAAAAAAAATGAAGACTCATCTATGTATGTATAGTCAAATATATAGATATATAAAAAAAAGCAGCAACAAACTTTACACTAATTTGCTGTAATTAAACAAGTGAATTTCATATTAATAAAGTAAACTAAAATGTAATTATAAATTCAATAATTCAATATGAATAAAATAAAAGCATTGGTAATGAAACTTTAGTTTGTTTCCTGTCATTTGTTTGCCATTTTGACCTATAAGGTCCTCGAAGTCGGAAGTAGATCGAGTATTGTTTTACTTGCTTTTAACTGAAAATAATTTTTTTTTGTTTTTAGTAGTTGATAAAATGTAATGTTTGTGATCATTATTCTATAGATGTTTATATCATTTAAAAAACTTAATGATAGTGGTCCATGGAATTCAAAATTGTAAGTTTAGTGGTTCGTGAGGTCAGAAAAGTTGACGACCATTGTTTTATTGACTCAGAATAGAAAGAAAGAAAAGAAAAACCAATTAATTTTCTATCAATTAAGGTTTTTGAAATTGATTTTTGCAAAACTCCTATTTCTTCAAATAATATCAATCATATAACATTATTTAATGATACTGTTGTAATTACCATGAAATAACTTTTTCTGTCATACTATTAACAATTCAAAATTTTATGTTAAATTATGTTAAAAATTAAATAAAATTTTATTAAAAATCAAAATTATTTTGTTAAAAATATTACTTACTCCCATTTTCATTAGTCTCCAAACATAATCTATTGAACAAATTGTTCCTGTTCGACCGCAGCCAGCACTAAGAGTTAAATATAATTTATTAATTAATAAGAAAAAAACATACAATAAACAATGATGTGTAATGACATAAATATATTAAGTCCTACTAAAAATAACAGAAAAAAATGTATTTTTAATTAAACAGAGTCATTGTAAATTTAATTAAACAGGGTAATTTCAATATCAAATATCTTGGATAATAATCAACTAATCTCTTTGATTATTGTGTCGACTGAGTAAAAATATTGAATTTTCCTTTTGGTCATTAAGTATGCACAACAGCAATCCCTGATACCATCTCAGTCAATATAATGGCAACCATGCAATAGAAAACACATTTTGTGCTGTGGTATGTTAAATAATGCCAGAACAATGCTATAATAAGCAAAATCACTATCAACATACTTGTGGTCAAGATGCACCTACAGACAAAACTATAATTCAATGATTTACTCAGTTCAAAGAAATTGAAAGTGTGTATATTGAACAATTGCTATTCCAACCTCATAGATCAAAAGAAAATGTGTATTTGAGACAACTATGCATGTCTAGCCCAAAGAAAGCCATCACTTGTTGCAGCTGGCAGCTTGGTATTCTTACAACGACCATACAAACTGTGCTTCAATTTTAATTGACAATAATGGCAGCTTCCAGTAGTCAACTGGATCTACATTAAAAAAAATACTCTACGCAAAGAAGATTTGTGACCTACAACACATACACACAAGACAGGAACTGAGCACATCCATGCAGAGATTGACTACCATTTAGATGTTTGTTGAGCAATGAGGAGTGATTGCATTGAAACATAATAAGGTATGAAAAAACTTGAATATTTTCTGTATCAATTCTGAATATAATAAAATGCTTTGTTTTTAATCAAATGTATTATTATTTAATTGTGAAATCTTGAACACCTTTTTCAGTGATCCTGTATTTAAATGGCATTTCATTTTTTTTTTTTTGTCTTTTTTTGAATGTTGTCTGGTACCTTGGAATTTGTGAAGTTATAATATGGAACTTCTATTATTTTAGTTTGTTTTCGGTGGGAAGTACCCTGTAGCCAATGGAATTTTTTGTCAACTTTCTTCCTGATTACACATGCTTTTTTGTTGGCTATGTCTCTTACTTTACTCAATTGCTGGTGTAGAGTGACTGCAACTTTAAGTAATACTTGCATAGATTTAACCTTGGGGACAATCCACAATGTGATTGTGGTATTCAAGAGGACCAAACACCACTTCACTTAGTTTTTTGCTGCAATAGGTACAATTACATTAGGGATAGTTTAATGAGAGCTGTTATTCTTGAAGGGTACAACTGGCCTTGCAATCCGCACCAACTCATTCACACACATACAATGTTCCATCATCTACTCGCATTTATATCCCTTAGTGATGCTCTTGAGAGCACTCACTCAAGGGCATGGATGGCAATTAACTTTTTCTTGCTTGGTTTCAACTGTCAGCATTTAGCTGCCTTTTAACTTTGTATTTTAATTCTTTTTTCTGTCTTCTTTTTCAGTCTAAATTCAGTTAGTCCTAATTGTAAGTTAGATTAGGGACTCTTAGCATGGTTTCCAATTAGGATATGATAGGTTAGGTTAAATTAGATTAGGGTTTGTTAGCTTTAGTCCTCTGGTTAAATTTGTCCTAGGTTATGGTAGGTTAGTTTAGTTAGTGAGTAAGTTAACGTTTAAAAATAAAATAAATAAAAAATAAATAAATAAATAAAAGAAAAAAATTGGGATCTTGCCCATTTGTCTCTGTTGGTCTGTTCATCTCGTCTAGTTTGTCATTGTCTTTGTTTCCTTTTCGCGCTGTCTGTCTAGCTGTTTAGTAGTATTAAGATTCGCAATCACATTCAGTTTTATTAGTATTAAGTAGATATAAGTCTTCCTACTAACAGCCACTTGGCACTAACTTCTACACTTAGCTATTCATGGTGGCACTCAATTATCCGTGTTCGCTACACTCAGGTTTTCTTTTAGACCCTTTGGGAGACTATGACTTTGCAGCATAAAAACTGCACACCGACATCAAACATAGAGGGTACTGTAGCCATATGTATGCCATTCAGAGGAATCCTACCTTTCTCTACTGTCTATTTCCTCTTCCTCCTCCTTTCCCTCCCCTTTCCCTTACCCTCTTTTCTGCCAGCTAAACACTTCGCGTATGGCCGATGTCTTTCTTGTATGTATGTATGTATGTATGTAGAGTGACTGCATCACATTGTTCATCGAAACATAACTATGTTTCAGGAAGAAACTGAACAAAAAAATATGTCGTCTTTTTTTAAATATATTTATTCATTTGTTCTAATAAGTTTAAATTATTCTAACAATTACATCTTTAAAAACTATATTATTAAAGAACAGATAAATCTTTTATATAAAAGTTCCTTTAGTATAAAGGTTGTTAGAAAATTATAAGTGTCTCTCAGATTTTGCCAGATCTGAATATAGAGAGATGGATAGATTTTTAAATAGTATGATAGACTAAAATTTTTATTTTAAAATTCTAGAAATAAAGATATTAGGACAATCTCTAAAAACAAACTTCTTCAATTATGTATTTTCAATTCTATTCATTAAGTAACTGACCAATGAAGAAAATGTAAAATTATTATTTTTAGAAAAGCAGATGTGAATGTTACATTCATACACAAAACATGAAATAGATATAAAAAACTTAATTAATTAAAATATTACATAAGTAATGTTCTTAATATAAATAATTTATAATCAATCATTGAACTTCAATATAAACTAATTTTGAAACACATGTTATAACAGTTAAATAATAATACAGTAGAGCATCATTTATCCGAATCAATTGGGGACTGGGTTTGTTCGGATAACCAATTAAGTACAAAAAAATATATTAACCTATCCGATGCTGAAATTTTTCTCCATTGCATGTTGCTTCGTGTTGAATTTTTGTCGATTTTAAGCCTAACGAAAATTTTTATAATAATAATCAAGGCTATTGTATCGTTAAAAATTATTTCTTTATTTTGTACAAACAAAATAAATATATTGAAAAATATAAAAACAAAAAAATTATACTTTAGAAGTTATCTAGTATCAAAAACGTTCGATTCAGCATGACACAGTCTGACTGGAAAGCTTTCGGTTGACCGGCTTTCGCATAAACAATGCTCTACTGTACATCAAACATTGTTTAACTAATTAAATGCAGTTATGTAAACAATATTTATTACGTAAAAGAACTGTATTTAGTTTTGTGTAATACACACCATAAAATTTTAAAAAGTTTATTAATATAATGCATATTAAATTTATTAAAAAATTCTATAAAATAGTAATTAGAAATTTTTGCATTCAATTACCATAATTATCTCTATAGATAAAACATTGTAAATATAAATACCTGCAATGAACCAAAATTGGAACTGCTTCAGATGCTTGAAATTTTCTAACTAATTGAATAAGTTGTAAAATTGGTTCTACAGATACTGGCACACCATGATCTGGCCAAGTTGTGTAATGAAACTGATATATTATTCGTTCTTTATTACTATTATTGTTAATGGCTTTAAATGTTCTGACTAGAAAATCAGGGCAAATGTATTGTATTTTCAACTGAAAATTAAATATAATGTAGAAATGTAAAATATATTGGATTATGTAATGTTTATTAATAAATATTTTTCTGAATACTTACAACTTCAACAGTAACATATCCATAACTTTTTTTTTCTTCTTCTGACCAATAACATTCACATTTTTGCTGTAATATATTCCATAATTTAAAATTTATTTTTATATAGATATTTAGTCTTGCAATAAAACAAGATCTATATGTAACATGACTACTTTAATAAACTATTATATAAAGTAATAATTTATTTTGATTCTATTTGGATAAACAAAATTTTAAAAAAAGAATTGGCATTTACCAAAAATCCTTAATTAAATAGTAAATATGACAATAAATTATCACCAAAATATCTTTCATTATTTATTAATCAAACATATCATTAATATAAAGTGTTGAGACTTAGAAATTCATACGATGTCAGTGCATAATTACAAGTAAGAGGTGCACAAAGTCGTATTTATGATCTTGTGTGATCTAACATGATTTCATTTCTTCCTGCCAAGAATGGCATTCTGTAGGTTCAAAGTTTGTGTTATGCAATTTATTGGTTTTATCTTCATCTAATTCATAATAAAGTGTATTACGAAAACTAAAGGCCTGAATAATTCATTTAACATAAAGAATAACATTTTTTAATACATAAATGTGTAAAATGTCATTATAGTTTTGGAAAAAATGTTTCCAAAAAAGAAAAGAAAATTCCTTTATGAAAAAATTATCTAGAAGTTTTTGATTAGAGAACAACACTACAGCTCAGCTAAAATACAAATAAATTTTGAAACAGCTTCACAGACAACAAAAGAGTGGCACTAGGAAAGACTATATTAGATTATTGTGTGTGTGAACAAGCATTAATGTAAACAAAATATAATTGTTTTTTTTATTTGTTAACCACATGCAAATAGATATATTTAAGATAATGTATAACTACAAATTTCAAAAAAATTTTGTTCTTATAATAGCTCTGTTCTTTTTTAATGAAACTGACGAAATTACTTTTATTGTTATTTATTATTTAGAACAATTAGTGGTATTAATGTTAGTATCACTTTGTTCAATATTCTATATTAATTAATAAACACAGCTGGATTATAGTTTTATAACTCATAATGACAATTTTATTATTATTAAAAATTAAAACGTAACATATTATATTTTTATCACAATGCTTTATTACAAATAATTAATAAATACTATTAGTATTTGTTATAGTAATTTAATAATTTTAATTCTAATATTTTATATAATAAATAGTTTAAATATTTTTACTTTTGAAACAAATAAAACATATATATATACATATATATATATATATACATATACATAGGTTTGGTTTTGATATATACCTTTCCAGATTCCCTTTCATTACAAGCCATTATAATAACTTTTACTTCACATTCCCAAATCATTCTCCAAAAATCAACAACTGTATTAGGGAGTGGACCTTGGGAAGCGATATATTCTAAAGAATTGCTAGCACCCTGAAATAATAAATTAAAACAATTATTTTAATATTTTATGAAAATGATTAAATATTTATTTAATAACATATTTCAATAAGAACTACACATATACCCAGTTTAAGTAGTTGAAAAAATATTTCAATATTCAAAGTATAAATTATATAATACAGTCAAACCTGTTTTATATAATGTCATAAATAGCCATTGTCATATTACAGGCAATATTTGTTGATAATAAACTAAGGTATTTCTTTTGAGTTATTTGCTTTAAATGTTACAGAAATTTATTTCAATAGAGGATAGGATAGGATGTTAAAAAAAAGGTCTGACTCAATGGTACAGCCTTGGGAAGGAAAGGGGGATAGGTATGGTTAAGTAGAGAGTGAGGTGGGGTGGGAATGAGAAGGAAAAGAGAGAGGAAAGGAGAGTCACAGAGCATCTGCCAGGAATCAATGGTGGGATGCAAATGATATGGAAGGGACCGCATGTGGATAATATACAAGTAAGAGGATTAGACGTGACAATAAGCAATTGGTGGAGGAAGATCTACAGGTACCACCATAACAACAGGAGTCCAGAGAGAGGTGGTTAGGTACAATAACAGCAGATAGATGTCGATAAATAATGCACCAATATACAGGATAATGTTTATTGCAAGGGAATTACATAGAACTGTGGTTAAACATAAAACAGCAGATAACCATAGACCAATGGTTATACATGTAACAAAGAGTATACAAGTTACAGTGGTTATACATAATACAATGAATAGATGAATTACAATGGTTATACAATATGCTATGGTTGTACATTTTACAATGGTAGCCTTATATCATTGGATATACAAGTTACAATGGTTAAACATGATAAGAAGGAGATCAATGATGCCAGAAATAAACAAGATACAATACACTAGGCTGAGTAGCAGTAGGGTAACACAGCAGAGGATATGGAGTTATAAGTTGCTTACAGCCTTGTCGTAAGTGTAGTGGATGTGATCCCTCCAAGTAAGTTTTGGATCTAGGATCACACCCAGATACTTGATATTGTTTGTCCACGGGATTTTCTGATTAATTTTAATAGAGGGACACTTCTGGAGGGGGATTCCCTTTGGGGAAAACCATACAATCACATTTATTGTAACTAATTATGAGCTTGTTCTCCTCACTCCACTTGTACACCAACTTCAGCAGATTGTTTGTATAAGTCTGTAAGGTTTCATGATTTTGATGGCTATGCAGGACGGCTGTGTTGTCCACATAGCCTTGAATATATGAATCTCCATTTAAATTTGTTCCTTTAGTGATGTTCAGTAGACCATTATATAAGATATTCAAAGGAGAGGTCCTGATTTTGAACTCTGAAGACATCCTCTGGAGATAAACAATCTACAGTAGATTTTACCAGTCTCAATTGCCATTACCTCCCTCTTCAATAGGTAGCTGCAAAGAAGCTTTAGAATGTTGGCCAGACAGTTCGTTTCAACCAGAGTAGACAGAATGGCAGGCCACCATACATGGTCAAAAGAGCTGTTGAAGTCAATGGTGACCATCATAGTGTGCCTACCAGCGAGTTTTGCAGTCTGAATATAATGGATGATTTTTTCAATAGCCTGGTGTGTATTCTTTCCTTTTCTAAAGCCATATTGTGCTTCTTTGAGGCTGCCTTATTCTCAAGGTGGTGGAGGATTCTTCCCGCCATCAGTGCATCCAGGACCTTCCCAATCACTGCTGGAGTGAGATTAGGCAATAGCCAGAGGCTTCAGTCGGTGTTATTTCAATATAGCTACTAATAGATTTATCATAAATCCACTAAATGTCATGCTGTCAATGACAATAAATGATGAATTATTAGATGTAAGACCATTTCAAAATATTTAAAAATAATATTTTTCTTATCATATGAAAATTAATGAATTAATCCAAATGAAAAATGGACAGTAGATTGAAAAAATTAAATGAAAGAAGTAAATGACTTTTTAGTTTAAAACTTGAGTAAATTTTAACAAAAATGCATTAAATTACAGTTTGTTATAAGACATATATGAGTGGGATAACATCTATATTTTACATATACAATTAAGTCCACTTAGAAAGCACATGGTAAGGGAGCAGTTTGCTTAAGAGAGCAATCTCTTAAAGTTCGAATAATCTCCCTTGGATTTTATAGTAGAGACATTGGTTAACAGAGCAGTTCATTTAAGTAAGTGCTGTGTTGGTAGCATGTTTAGAGCAGCATCTGTGTAAAAGAATACTACTTTAATTAAGGAAGATTTATAAGGTTTAGCTTTATTCTTACAGTACATCACTGCCCAGGGCTCTCTACATTATGGTATTTGTTGGGATTTGGTGAAATCTTCCATTAGGTAGTTTTCTAATAAATGGACAAACAATTTCTTACAAAATTGTAATGAACAGGTTATATTGGACACATGTATGAGAAGCAATTACATATCAAAAATAATATAAGATATACAGGGTGCGGCGCCAAAATCTGGACAAATTACACATTTTTTTCAAACATATTTTTTATTGAAAAAACGAAAAGGTTTACAAATTTTTTTTAATCACATTGTTTGCAACATCATACAGAATACATTTATTCAATATAGCCCCCTCCTGCTTGAATGACCGCCTCTATTCTTGGTCTGAATTGTGCGCATGTGCGCTTTAATGTCTCACGGTCAATATTGGTGAATGCCACATCAATAGCGGCTCTCAACAATGTGATGTTTGCATGTCTGGTCTTGTTTGCAACCCTTTCAACTACACTCCATACGTAGAAATCCAGAGGATTTAAATCTGGGCTGTTGGGAGGCCAGAATTCTTTCGACCAAAACATGTCAACGTTGTCCGACAACCAATTTTGCACCAAATGACTTGTGTGGGTCGGCACACCATCCTGTTGAAAAACATACGGCTTTCCAGATGACACAGTTGCCATCCATGGCTTCACTACATTTGACAGAGCATGCAAATAAACATCTTTTGTGACATTTTCCCTTTGTTAAAGAAATACAGTGGCATGACATCACCCTCACTGGACACAACACCTAGCACATGAACATTCGCCGGAAATTTCGTTTTTGCAATAACGGGGACATCTTCTGGGTCATAGGCAAGCCATCAGTCATTCCTTCGATTGATTTTCGCATCAACAGTAAAAATTTTATCGTCAGAAAAAAATCTGAGTCATCCGGCAGCATTGTTTTTTAAGGAACACAAAAGCAGATTACAGCGTTCAACTCACTTTGTTCTGGCAGCTTCAGAAAGCATCTGTCTCACTTTAATTGTGTAAGACTTGTAGCGGAGGTCCTCCTCAACTATTCTATGCATAGTTTTCTCGCTCACACCAACAACCGACGACAATTTTCGGATCGACTGACCTGGATCCTCAAAAATCAGCTCCTGAGCCCATTGAATGATTTCAGGGGTTCTGACAATGCGCTCCTTCGAGTGAATTTTCCTTGCCAGTGTTACAAAACCTTCATTGGACTTCTCCGACTGATTGTATTTTGCAACGACATCATAAACGGTTGATCTCAGGTATCCGAAGAACTGAATAATTTCTGTCGCCGAGTGCCCAGCACGAACAATTTCGATAATCATGGCTCTTCAGTTATACTCAGCACTTTGTTTCAACATGGCGACTGTTTCACGGTTAAAATGGTTTAGTACACATGTCAAGCTATTTGAACGCCAAACACGACATCTACTGGTGGTACAGAATGGCGAGAATTTGAAATTGAATTTTGTCCGGATTTTGGCGCCACACCCTGTATATAAACAAATGTTTTTTTATTGATGTTAATCTTGATTCCACCAAATAATAATAATAGTTTCCTAATGGATTTTTAAGCATTTTTCTTCCTTTTTTTTTCCAATGAACTTCACAGATATCTACAGATTCATGCATGCACTGTGTGGCAGCCATGCAAAACTTCAAGCATTCACAAGTTCTCATGAGTGCATCTTTTGAAAAAATGTTTTAGATAAATGTTTGTTAACATTTATCTAAAACATTTTAGATAAATGTTAACAAACATTTATCTAAAATGTTTGTTAACATTTTAATGTAGAATTAAAATATGCAATAAAAAATGAGAGTTCTCATTTAAGAAAATGAAGGTAAACCTGTTTTCACCAATTCTAGTGCCATTTAATATAAAACCTATAGCCCAATCTTGTGGCCTCTTAAAGTCTAACATTTTTAGTACAATGATGGTTTTTTGGTAGGACATTTATTTATTGTGTTATTTCAGAGGATTGATCAAAATGAATCACCTTGTATATTTATAAAAAATTCAATCAAGAAATTTTGATTATTATAAGAATAATTACAGATTACTAACAATTTAAGAAGGAAATCAACAAATTACCTTAGGTATAACTTGTTTATTATTATTTATAAATACTATTTGTTCATAACAATAAACAACAATGTCATAGTTTGAAATGATGTCTGTGTCTTTAACTAAACATTCATATTCAAATAATAATGAAATCAATTAATTATCAGAATAATTTGACAGTAAAAATGAAAATTTTGTTTTGGTATTTTAATGAAAATTTTAGCATTTTAATCTCTTGTATATGTCAAATCCTATTGCATACATTCTGAATGCTGCACATCCAATTTAAAGTGAGTTATATTACATTATAATTGCATTATTTACATTAATATTTTATTAATTTAATGGAAACCTATCTAAAATTTAAAAATAAAGAATTACCTTTATGTAATTTGCATTTATATAATCTGAACCAGGTATTTCAGAATCTTCTGTAAGAATAACCCTTGTAATGTCATCTAGAATAAATTTTTTTATGTAAGAATTTAATAAAATGCATAATCATTAAATTATTTGAATACAGATGAAATCCATTTTAACTACAATAAAGTGATAATTGAAATGTTAGCATCCTAAACTATTAACATACATAAATGAGCAATCAAGAAATTAGAACTTGATTTAATATAGTAAGCTTCAATTTGAAATCTATAAATTTTTAAAAAGTAATATCTGTAAATTTTACTTACAAGGTAAAATGTCTTTATATCTATTCTTGCAGCGATTAATTTCTTGTGCTCCATGTTTACATGAAAATTCAGGATCTTGTTTTAATTTATCTGTCAAAGCCTTTAGTTGCTTAAAAAATAAATAAATAAAAGTTAAAAATAAATATAACAACAATATACTTTAATGTACGATTCCATTATATTAATAATATTAAAGCTGATAATGACAATCACAATCTAATTATTAGAAGGTTTAACCTTTTAATCATTAAAAGAAAACTTCAATTTTATATTACTACACTAAAATGTAGTCTTGCTAATTCAAACCAATTATTGTATGGATTTATTGGGATTAGTGCAATTATATATAACAGGTAGTCAAAAAGAACTATAAACAAATACATCATATGTTTTTAAAAATTTGTACTATATATACAGTACATATATTTTTGTTAAAATGTACAGTAAAAATTAATTTCATAAATTCTCCATGTTTTAAAAAATAATTTATGATTTCTTTTTGATTTTGGCTGAAACATTTAATGGAAAATATAAATAAAATTATATTGGATTAGCAAGAGTGCACTGTATATAATAAGACTAATTATCGAGGAAATAATTTTCATTTCAAAGCACACAATTGAAAACTGTTGAGATGTGACCATAGTTTTTATCTTCTGTAGTCAGTGGTGAATATAATTTAGTATGAATGGCACTGCGTGTTATTTGTTTCCAAGTCTTTCAGTTCTTGTTCTGCTTGAAGATTTAGAAAATGTATGTTAAAAATTGATTATTTACAATCTGCTTTTGTTATAGTGCAAATAATTACACATTTGATTAGTAATTATTCAAAATGGTGCTTAACACTTGGAAGTAAAGTATATTAATGTTATAAGTCATAACAATGATATCATATATGTATAATTTATTGTATTGCTGAAACTGCACTTGAATAAAAATATAATTAAAATGAAAACTGTTTTATAAATAACAGTCATAATTTTGTAATTTGAATTTTCCTTATCTTCAGAAATTAAAACATTGGTAATTGTATAATTTTGAAAATCATATTAATGTCATTAATAATAATAATAATAATAATAATAATAATGACCAGACATCACACTCATTGACAAACACAATAAAATCACATACATTATAGACATATCCATTCCAAACACTCACAATATACAAAACACATGCACTGAAAAAATTAGCAAGTACACAGAACTCGCCCAGGAAATAAGGCATCTGTGGAGGATGGATAGGGTGCTTATTGTACCTGTTGTTCTCTCCTCTACAGGTGTCATACCACACACACTACACAAAAGCCTGGGCACATTAGAATTGAATAGAAACACATACATCACTCTACAGAAGGCCACTATATTGAATACATGTCATATTGTGAGAAAATTCCTGAATACAGACACACACACTGATACACTTCTTTAATTTCTGTTTTGGTTACCATGCCTTGACTTTGGTCCGGCATAGTACACAGCCACCGGTGTTAACAGAGTATATCTCACTTAACCCAACATAATAATAATAATAATAATAATAATAATAATAAAAACTACAGAAAACACATACTCAAAGATGCAACACTCACAAATGACACATGCAGAAAATGTCACATCATGCCAGAAACTATACAACACATCACCTCTGGTTGCAAGCTCTTGGCACAGACAGATTATTTACACAGACATAACCAAGTAGCAAATATAATACACCAAGAGCTTGCAAAGAAACACAAATTAGCAGACATCCACGAACCATACTACAAATACATTCCACAGACAGTATTGGAAAACAACACGCACAAAATGTACTACGACAGAGCCATAATCACAGATAAAACAATTTACCACAACAGACCAGACATCACACTCATTGACAAACACAATAAAATCACATACATTATAGACATATCCATTCCAAACACTCACAATATACAAAACGCATGCGCTGAAAAAATTAGCAAGTACACAGAACTCGCCCAGGAAATAAGGCATCTGTGGAGGATGGATAGGGTGCTTATTGTACCTGTTGTTCTCTCCTCTACAGGTGTCATACCACACACACTACACAAAAGCCTGGGCACATTAGAATTGAATAGAAACACATACATCACTCTACAGAAGGCCACTATATTGAATACATGTCATATTGTGAGAAAATTCCTGAATACAGACACACACACTGATACACTTCTTTAATTTCTGTTTTGGTTACTATGCCTTGACTTTGGTCCGGCATAGTACACAGCCACCGGTGTTAACCGAGTATCTCTCACTTAACCCAACATAATAATAATAATATTAAATTTAACATCTTAATTTAGCATATATGGACATATTCTTTTTTGAATTTGCATTCTGCAAATCATTATTCAATCTCAAAAGAACTTCCAAATTAACAAGATATTTTTATTTTATAAAAAACTTGAAGTTCTTTAAAAATATTCCAAAACAGATTGAATTATTACAACTATCTCAAATAAAATGGGAACTTGACTAACTTTCAAACAGCTTTTATTGTAGGCTGTTAAGAAGCCATAGTATTATACTCACTGTTGCTGTGTTTTTCCCATTGAAAGATATTGTTCTTAAAAAAAATCTACATACCATATTGAAAAATAAAAATGACAAACAAACAATGACAATGTGTATAATACTATGACTTCCACAACCATCTACAGTAGGAAATGTTTAAAAGTTAAAAGCAAATTTTTTTGTTAGTATGAAGTGTTTGTCAAAGTACAATTCATTTTAAGATCTTCTATGGAACTTTTCAAGTAAATTTTTATAAAACAATAATCATTGTCATTTTATTTTTACTTTAGATTTTCATAAATGTTTATGTCTTAAAAAATTTAAGAATAGAATTGGAATAGAGAAATAAACCAAGCTAAATGAGCTGAAAATAACAGTTAATAAGTATAAAGCAAACTATTGGGATTAAAGTTGTTTATTTGCAAAGTATTTAACTAAAAATGAGTACGTTCAACATTTCAAAAATGTCATTTGGTCACCACAATGTCATTTGGTCACCACAACCTGAAGAATGTTTATTCTTCAGGTTGACCATATATAAGGTGACCAGATGTCCCACTTTTGGGAGACAGTCCTGATTTTTAACAATTTGTCCTGCATCCCACAGCATTTTAAAAAAGTCCCGAGTTTTGGAAAGATTAAGTTTTTGTCAATTAAATATAAGACATAAGTTTATGACACGTAAGATTGTGGTAAAGATCATTTTGTATCACATATCAGTACCAAGGTGTGCACGAGCATTGGAAATAAAGAATTCTGTGCTGACAAAACCCTTGGTGTTGGTGGTAAAGACCGACAGAAAATGGTTTGGGAGCACAGCTGCAGCCACAGAGCAGCGCGTATTCGCAGGCTGTCCAAACCAGCAAATATTTTGTTCATTACATGTTACGCAGTGCAGAGCTCTCATCTGTCACCACCTTAGAAAACTAGCAACTAAGCGCATCAGTTTGCATTGTTCTGTTGCTATGCTAGTGGTAAGGCTGGGGTTCATTTTGGTTACGACAGTATTATATAATAAAAATTACAATAATAAAGGCATACTCTAAATAAATACTCGAGGCAAATTCAGAGAAAAAGTAATACACGTTAGTATCATTATTATTTGGAAAGAAATACAGGAGGATTAAAATAATTGTTAAAATATAGTTTGTCATACATACTTTATGACAATTTTAAAGATTTATTACAGTATATATATATTTATTATGTTTGTAAATTTTACGTATGTTCAAATTTTTAAAAAAATATAATACAATACAATTTTTGTGTTCTTTGATAATAAAATTTGGTTGTTCCAGAACAATTTTTTCAGCAAGACAACCACTACCCCGTCAATTTTGTCCTGCTTCACCAATGTTAAAATCTGGTCACCTTACCATATACTATTCGAATTACAATTTTTAAAAAGTACATTAAATTATTCAAACACATCATTTCAATCATAGTGTGTGGTTTTTACATAAAATGGAACAGAAGTGACATATTTATATCATGTCTGCTCCATTTTATGTTCCTTTTGAGCTGCTTTGACAAAGCATCTCTCTAATGAATTTATAAATAAAAAAAATATAACATAGCCATAAATGTTCTATATTGTATTCAATAATTCAATAACTATTAATATTTACAATTTAGAACATTTAGTATCTTTCAGGAAGTTGCCTTATAAGTTAGTAAATACTTTCATTTTGCCAATAATTGTTATTGATTTTCATAATAATTTCTCAAGCTGCTTCTGAGTCATCATGAAATAAAATGCATTTGAATAATTAACATAAAATAAATAGTATAATAGTGATTCCAAGCAAATTATATAATAGCAAAATTAAAATATTTATTAATTTATAAGACAATTTATCAAGAAAATGTAATAGCCTACATGAAAATATCAAACAGAAATATATTATATTTTTAAATACACCAACAACTGCCATAAACAATTGGTGTATTTGCTTATGATATCGGGTTTCGTTTGATGTATGTTTATATTATATTTTTGATCAATTTCTCCATTTTTCATGAGACTGTTTCACTTTTGTGTTAAGATGATAATAAATAGTTTAAAAAAATTAGCTTGATTAGGTAAATTATAAAGTTAGCCCTCATAATATTGTAATTACCTAATTTATCTTTTACAATCATATGATATAACAACATAATCCAGATAATCAATCACCAATCTTTAATTACTTAACATTTTTGCAAATTTATATTATAGACAGGCATTTTATAATTTGTTAATATTGATAAATAGTATATTAATTACAATATACTATTTGATGTATGAAAAAAATTGTCTGGAATAGAATTCAAAGCTTCAATTCTGCATAATATACCAATGTAGTACTATTTGCATCATGTAGATCCTATGGAGTAGTAGTTTCAGACCTATTTACTAAAATTAGACTGATAATAAATATATATAACTGATATATATATCAGTTATATATTATACATACACTCACATTTAACAGTCGCACACAAGCATTTAATTAAAGTAATTCAAATTTACTATTCATTAATTAGTAAATCTGAATTGAAAGCCAAATAAGTTTGTTACTATTAAATCTATTTATAGTTATCAGTAAAAGATGACTTATCTATCCACAGTTCAAATTTATATTTCACTAATTCATTTAATTACATTGTAAATCTTAACTCTCGTATGAGAAATAATACCGTCAAAAATTTTTGTCAGTTTAATATTATGCATGGAAACACCCAGTGAAATTATTCAGACACAACCTAAATACTGCTAAACAGTTTATTTTTAATTTTACAAAAATTAAAATCTAAACTTTTGTTCTATATAAAAATTTATATAAAAATATTGGAAAATTTTTATAAAATTTTAATACTTTGTCATTATCCACCGCTTTCTCAGCAAATAAATCACGCCAAACACCTGATTTTTGCTGAGCATAGATTCTTTTATTTTTACTAACATTTTTACTTTGTCATTATTATTAAAGGTTTAACTATGTAGAATCTAAAATGCTTTGAACAACATTGTATAAATATATATTCATACAATTATTTTAACTATTGCTTTAAAAGCTTATTAAAGTTTAAAATTCAAATTTATATAGTCAAATATTTATTTTCATTTGCAAAAGAAAAACTATTACTTTTTTAATTTTTATTAATTATGATTCTCTACTAAAATTTTAACTTTATATAATAATTTATTGCAAATTTACTGAATTAACTGTGGTTAAATTTTACTCAATTCCTTATTTTCAACTATAAGAAGATATAATATTCATCTAATAACAAGTTAATATTTTCCAAATAATGGATTTAATAATAACAGAATTCAAGAACTACTCTATTATAATGTTATGATAATTAATTCTGTGCATGTGACTTCGCAATAAAAATTTCAATACTACACATTATTGATATAAGAAACAAATGATGAATACTAATCGTATAAAGTTTCATGTATATTACAACAAACTATAGTTAACCATATATAACAATCAATTAAACAGCCAGAAATTATGAACTATTTTTGTTTTAATTGTATTATAACATAAAAATAGCTGTAATTTCTGGCTGCTTGGTTGATCAATCAGTTTATGCTACTAGCATCATCAGGTTTAATAATAATTGGTGTAAGTAAAAAAATTAAAAGATTCATTGTAAATTTTAATAACAATTTTTAAAAACAGAAATTGAAATTTATAGTTCATTTTTAATTAGATCATACATTATCTGTATCATATGTATGGTTGGGAAATTTTGTGATAGGAGTGCTTTAATAAACATCAGTGATATTAAATATCGCAACAAATACAATAAAAATATTATAATATTTTGGTTATAAACAGTGATTCATTTCTGAAAAAGAAAACAGTTTGAAAATGGAAATTCAGCAAAATTTCTAAATCAAACCAAGGTTACTGAATCTATTTTTGAGAAGAGATCTTATGTGTTGCGTGTAACGTATCTTCTTTGTCATTGCTATTTATTTTGGTATCTAATAAAATATGGTACTAAAAACAATCAACTTAGTTATTAACATATTACTAAATTGATGCTTTCTATGCACTGTACATTAACATAAATTAATAAGCATTAACAAGAACATTAAAAATCCATATTAGTGACTCTAAAATAACTAATTTACTTATTTCAGTACATAAATTAAAATCTAAATTAATTACTAAAACTTTGAAAAATCTTGTAATTTAAAGCCGAAAATGTTATTTATAATGTAATATTTTTTTATAAAATACAACTGATTTCTTTTACATACGTGAAAGCTTTACACGTACTAAATTAAATATTAATATTAAAAATTAAAGTTTTCATAAAACAAATAAAAATAACTATATTACAGAAATTAAAACTTCTTTAATCGGTTGAATGTTTTCGAAGGATTAAGTCTTCATTTTTAGAACAATATAAAAATACATATACCTGATAAATATAAATGCATTTATCTCTAAATCTTGTGTGTCATAAATTATACTTTAAATAAAGTGTCTTATCTGTTCTAGTGTTTTAAAGTGTATGCTACCTTAAACATTTTCAACCTCGCATTATTTAAAATCTTAAAGCACATGAATTCATAATAGTTTTTATAATATAAGTGTTTATTAACTAATATTTATTTTATAATTTGACTACTTCTACACAATCTCATTAAATTAAAGGCTTTCTTTCTAAAAATCTTAATTACTATATTTATTAAGTACATTGACATTTTCTTGTCTTCAAAATGCACAATAACAAAAATAATCTTTCAAAAAAATTGTCGTTTTTTCTATACTTTATTAACTAATATCTAATAATTAGTATTATTCTAGAAGTTATAAGAATCTTTTCTCCCTGACTTATACAATAAAAAATAATTTGACTTATTTGACTCCATATTTTTATATGCACAAAAATACTTTAAAATTATTGAAATTAATTTATTAAATGTTTTTTTATATTGATTAAATATTAAATAAGAACTATGATATTTTGCACACATACTGAACATATTACTATTTTGAAAAAAATACTAAATTGTTTTTACTAATAATAAACATATCCTGTATAAATAAAAATGCAGTAAATGTACATATGCGGTCAAACTTTTTAAACCGAGTTTTGTAAAAATTTCGAATCATACACACAGTAAATGATTAAATTTTTTATTTAATAAAACAATAAATTTCATATTTTCTTTAAGAAAGAATGTATATATACACAACGATACTAAATTTTTATAGTTATTAAAATATATTTAATCTTTTAAAAGTGAAAAGAAACTTAAATTCTCTCTAAAAACAATTATTACAATTGTAAAAATTTGGTAATATATAAAAACAAACATTTAATTTCTGCTAATTCACAGAATTCGGCTAATAAATTTACTAGTTTTGCACTTATCGAAGTAAAATACAAAATTAATTTTATTTTTATCACGTTAATACGCTTTATTTTTTGTTACGTTATAAACTATTTTAACGAAAATAACTTCGTTCGATAAAAAATACAATCAAAAGATTTCGATTTCCATCTTGTACATCTTCATTAGTTTTAAAAAAAGTTTTCTAGTTTAGTAAAATAAAAATATATAAAAATGAATTTGCTCGTATTAACGTTTGCACGTCCCGTCGTTAAATTAATTTACTAAAACATTAATACTTTTTAAAAACATTGTAATATTTTAATTAACGACGCAAGATCTTTAAAAAAATCCTACATCAAAGGAAGAAGGAATGCAAAATTTAAAAACAAAAAACAAAAAAAATTAATATCTTAATTTAATGACATACTCATTTTATAGCTTATTTAATATCCTTTTGTAGATTAATTTTTTAATGTATTAATCATACTAGACTGAAGAGTTAGACAGAAAAATAATATATTTGTGGATTAATATTTTCAAAGATAATTTTGTCAGAATTTAGTTGATTGATTTAATTATCCTTTACCATATCAAAGCATGAATTTAATTTAAATGATTTTTTAACTTATAAAAAGTATATATTATCATTGTTATAATTGAAATAAGCTGTGTATTTACTTGTTTACTTATGAATGAATGAAATTGATTAATTAGATAAGTTGTAAATATTGTCAATTACATTATTATAAAAGATGAATGAAGAGAAAGAAAGTGGAAACCCTTCAAATTCTAAGTAAGGGAAATTCGTATTAAAAATAGATTTTTAAACAATTTACAAGTCAAACTTACTTGAAATTCCAAATCGTAAACATCCTTTCCTAAATTTTTTAAGCAATTATTATTTTCTAAAAGATTTAAGAAATTACTTAAAATCGTTTTCAACGCCATCATTTAATTAATCGTTAACGTAGAGTTTTTTCTCAATTAATCCTTCCATTATTCGATAATTAAAGATATATATACACAATTTGATTATCTTCCTTTTCAATTTCCTTTTACGTCTGACGCCATCTTGTTTTCTTTCCACGTGATTTTTAAACTGTGATGTCATTCGTCACGTGAGAGGAAATTACTTCTCCATGTGTAAGGAAACAATTTGCTTCTATCTCTGTATCAATCGCGCAGTGAGAGTGCAAAGGGAATTTGTTTTGATACAAAAAATATATATATAAATACGATCGAAATTTAATAACAATTTATTTTTAAAATATATCAAAGGAAAGGAAGATATTGTATATCTTCTGTATGCTTATCTAATTAAAAATAGCTTCGATAATCTAATAAATTTTAAGATTTAGATAGATGCATTCGTGGCCACCCACAGGAGAACACGTAATCTCGGGATCTTTATGGGAAACCATAGTGGAGCTACCATTATGGTAGCTCCACTATGGTTTCCCATAAAGAGTGTTTAATAAATTATTGATTATAAAGGAATAAAAATTTAATCTGTAAATGTTATCAATGATAAGCTATTTATAATGTCTGTTATATAGTAACATAGTTTCGTTATGTTGATTTAATAATATACAAATCTGTTTGTTTTCATATCCTTATTTAAATGATAATTAATCAGAACAAGTAGTGCTAGAGATGAGATGAGATGAGATGAATCGCGAATCATTCGTAAATACAGGTCGCACTCCTTTCTGAAAGCCGTAAAAAATATGTGAATAAAATAAATAAAAACTGTTTTTTACCCCTTGTTAAATGACTCTTTTATTTTCACTTTTGATCTTATTTTTTATTACATAAAATAGGCTATTAAATTTCGTCTAAACCCGGGTATTTCAAAAAAAAAAAAAAAAAAAGAAAAGAAAATATGATCAATAATCATCTTCGGTATAATTCAAACTATGTAATATTTAACGTGGCTGGAGTACAGTCTCAATGTATTGTTTATTACACTTAATTTTTTTTTTAAAAAAAATTCAATTTTACAGTTAATTTATTAATATAAACACTGAATATTCCATTACTACGAAAACGTATCTGTAAATTAACGCATTTATTACTCAACTATACTTACGACGTTTTTATTGATACACTGACATGTTATCAATAAATATGCTGATAAGACTACATTGTCTAGCTTGTCAGACTCATATTTACAAGTAAAATTCACTACTTTATAATTAAAAACAGCTTTACGGTATTGTAATTAAAAAGGGTGTAATAATTGCTAGTAATTTTAATAAATAAATACATATTTCTTAGCAATCTTTAATAAAATAACCAATATAATTAATTGATGCAGTTAAATTAAATTCTACATATCTTTTCATCGTTGTTTTTAAATGAAATGCTTTATACAGAAAGCAAACATGACCTAATAACCCGAAAAACTAAAGTCAGCTTTTATCAAGTGTACAAATTAAATAAATTAGCAACCGAAGAGATAGCGCAAAGGCGAAAAACTCCTTTCAACGTAGAAACAAATGTTATTTTAAACTTATCACACCTTCAATTTTGGAACCATTTCAATCGTTTGATTTTATCTACTGGAAACTTTAACAATTCAAATCTTCTTCAAGGAATTTGAACAACTCGGAGCGCTGTAGTAGTCATTTTAGTCTTATTTTTGTGTAAAACACCAAAATTTTTTAATTATTCATATTGATATATGCCAATCTTTAATATTTCTAATCAAACTTGCATCGATGCGTAGGCATTCCCAGCCATGATTAGGCGTCATCTTATTATGAATCACATCTCACTGCTCATTACTAATATTTTTGCTCTATATCTATATATACAGTACACAACGAGGCCTCAAAACTTCTTGAAACAACTGTTTCTAACGTAAATAATATCAAATCCGAAACAATACTGCAATCATTCAGACTGAATTGACAAGATCTTTTTACGATGTAGCAAAATATCGATGATAAATTTACATCACTAACAGTAGCGTTGCGAGGGGGGTGCAATGGGGTGTATCGTGCACCGGGCGCCACTCGCAGAGGGGCGCCCAAATGGTCTCCAAGACAAACTATATGCGTTTCTGAAGGGGGAGGGGGCGCCAATAAAGTATCGGGCGCCAGTTATGTTCGCTACGCTACTGATCACTAATACATCACTTTAACAAAGGAAAATGTGGTAAAGATCTTATTTAAAGAATTTTACTGTAGCATTATATCAGGAAATAAAAATGAGACCATTAGCGATATATCAATTTCTTATTTTTTCCGTATCTGCATTTTATTTGGGTTCAATCGTTATTTTAACTTGTATAATGAGATAAAGCGTAACATGCAAAATAGCACTATTAACTATTCAATTATCTTTATTAAGTGGAGTGCCGATGATAGACGTCTGGCTGATAATAATTAACGTAGAAGAAAATATTCAAAGTTTTTATTTACAGAAATTCAATAGTAATTAAACATTGTAATCATCTAACTAATTGCTTTCGAAATCTTTATATTTAACAATACGATATAATATTAATATATAAAAATATTTACGTAAATAACCGAATTCCCACGCTTTCAGACATTTTATATTCTTTAACATTGATGTATTATTTTGTTATAATTAAAGTTGATTGAAAGTTAAGATTTAAAAGAAAGCGTAAAAATTAAATATGCATATATTTTTTTCTTCGGAAGTTTTAATAATGAATTTACAGAATATTCTCTACAATTCAAAGTAGTTAAATATTATTCAACTTTGTTGTAATAATCTTATTGAGGATGTACCATGTTAAATATTAGAGTTTCTTCCGGAAACATTTATCTGTTTCCTATGTGTTATTTATTTTTAGAGGAAATACATTAATATTTTCTGTTGTTTTTCTTATATACAAATTTACCCGATGTACTGTAAGTAATTTTTAAAATAATAATTCGATAGATAAATTATAATAATTAATATTAAGAATAAAAAGTAACCTCATTTCTAGGTAATTTATATCCCTACTAAATAATTGTAACGAGATAATTTATTAAATAAGTTATCATAACTGCCGTTTATCTTATTAACGACCTTGTTTAAAATTTCAATAATTTAATCTGATGCGTAAGATATTGATAATTTCTGAATATAAAAAACAATTATAATCAAATATATCTGAGAATAAATCACATAAATAAACATTTTTTGTGATACTTAGTGCAAAAACATATGAAATCAAGTGTTCAACTGTACAGTACATGCCTATTTTATAACCGCTTATAACTGATTACAATAGCATGAAGTATTGAGAAATCACATAATTTTCTTATGTTATATTACACAATAAAAGACAAGTACATTTTTAATATTTTTATTACATGTTATATGAGATAAAATATAGAATTATGCAGTGGCGTGCCGTGACATTTGATGATAGGAAAGCTGTGTTTCTGTAAGAAGCCGACTTCCAGGGGCAATCAGTTAATTGCGCGTCAGTGATGGCCTAGGGTCCATTCGTACGTGCGTGGTGGCAGAAGAGACGTATCTGACAAAAACCGACAAAAATGAAACATAAAATAAACATATACTGTGTACAAAATAGTTTGCTTTAGGACAATCAGCCGTTCGGACATCCTGGGCGTCGATGTGGTTCTTCGATGGTCGATCGAAGGTGGCCCCGGGACAGTGGCGTTGACAAGTCTGTAGGGCACGGGGAGACTTCCTCTGTTGGTGTCGGGGACACGGTCTAAGTCCAAAGTGGCACGGGTTAGAAGTTGGAACAATAGACGAAAAATTGTGATTTTTTTTTTGCGCGTTTACACACGGCGTTTTGGTTATTCGGAACGTTAACGGAGTGCCAGATTTCCTCGGTTGTCGGAGATTATATCAATCTCCGTTCTTTCTTTCATCCATTTTGATTAGTCATTCTCCCTCAATTACGCTTTCCGATGTTTTCGGTCCCTGGTTACTAAGCGTAACGAGACTCTTACCTGGAGCGGGAGAAAAGTCAAAATCGAAGACGAATTCGATCTTTCACCGATCATAGGATGACTTCCTCCCGCGATTTATGGTTTCCGCCTGGCAGTTTGATATAAACAATGGGTGTCCGACTACAAACGACTTTTACCTATGTTTTTTTAAACTAATAAATTTTTCTCTTTAACTGTTTTTTCGCGTCTTTCGTGACGGGTCAGACCTGTCCGGTACATGACATTTCCATAAAAGTTTTAAACAAATACTGGAAATGACAAAAATAAACAATTTCTGTATTTTAGTTCTAAAATACAAATAATACATACATAATACAAATTGATACGATACAAACAATGATAGAAAAACTTGTTTTTTTTTAATTTTTTATAAACTAATTCTATTCGGCGATTTTTTCCGCAAAGTCGTTAATTACTTTATTATAAAGGTCGCTGGTCGTCGACTCCATCAACGTATTTGAAAGCTCTTTTTCTATCGAAAGCAACGCTAGCGACCACAATTTTTCCTCCGACCCAGTGTTCCTGGCCAATGTATGAATTTGCTTCGTAATCGAAAAACTGCGCTCAGCAGACCCACTGGTAGATGGTACCGTAAAAATTAATGATATTAAATCATATAATTCTTTTAGCACGTCTTTGTTCGGATCGACATTAATTACAATATGTTTTATGTTTAAGTGTTACTTGTCAATATAGTCCGGGCACGAATATAAATATTGCGATTCTCTACGTAATTTAGATAAATCAAAAAAATTTCCCATAAAATTTACTTAATTTAACGAATTAAAACACGCTTGGAAAAATTGTTTTTCATAATATTAAAATTATTAACATCTAAAAGTGATAAAAAAAATTCTAAAGATTTTGTCTGAAAATCTGTCAATATAATTACAATATAATTAAAAGAAAATTATAATTAAATATAACTTTGCAAAAAACGGACATAAAAATAACATTGAATACTCTTTACTTTTTAAATCTTAAACAATTCACTTAGTCAGATAGCTCCCTACCCAGTGGCAAAGGAATAGAATCGTTGGAAGCGTTACACGTGTGTAGCTTCCACCAGCTAAACCGGCTGAGGTTGGTGCTCTGTAAAGCGCATGCGCCAATGCCCTCTGGCTGCTTTACACCATTTAGTTATTCTCGCCGTGGAAGCTGTCTCGTAAGCGCTTCCATTCCGCCACTGATATTCGAATATACAATAGCAATCTTATCGTTTTTTTTTCACATGTAGTATAGAAATTTGTAATAAGATACATAATGCAGTTATAATAAAATATTAATTTTAATTAATTCAAAGTATGTTAAAATATGATAATTTATATTTTAGAAACTACAAGGGAGGGTCATTGGAAGGTGGAAGCGGCGCTTTCACCGCTTCCAATGACGGCACGCCACTGGAATTATGTATTTACTCTTTTCTCCCACTGGTCACTAAAAGTCTTTTTAACAGGTTTACAATGGACCCGGGACAGTTGTGAGAGACGAGGTTCGAAATATATGACAGAACACCCTTGAAAAATTTCTAAATGTTTCTGGATTATTTATTTTAAACTCCTGTTTTTTTCCCTGATAAATAAAAATTGATGACTATAGCTGTTAATCAATAACCATGGCAGAATATGACAGGAATAAATAGTAATAAATTATAATTTTATATATTATTTTATTTTATATAATAAAATTACTAGACTTAAATTGTTACATAAAATTCATATATTTTTGAATTTTTTCTTCACCATCGAAACCAAAAATGATTTAAAAGTTAATTGATGTATTATGCCTTTTGAGAAATAAGTGTTTTTAAAAGTAAAAACAAATAATATTTAACAGGATGATGTAACCAGTTTACTTTCATTAAATACTTTTTTAATAACTTTAATAATACAATTTCTCTACACTTTCATTTCTTTTTATACAGTAAAAATAATTCAAATTGAGTATTTTGAGTTTAGTTTTCAAATAAGTAAATTATATATATATATAATTAACTATATTTATAAGCAGTTAATTTAAAAGTTCTATAATTTATTAAGAATTTTGAATTTAAGAAACGAGAAATTTTTTTTTAAATGTCATATTTTGGTGGATACAATTAAACTTAATTTTTCTTTATCCGTAAAATATTGAATATTTGAATATTAATCCAGTATTTCATAATTACAGAACACATATTAATACATGCATTACAAAAAGATGCAGTACAACAAAAAAAGTTCATTTTGTAAATAAATGACAATTTTCTAAAAGTAAGAATCAGACTGTACAGTACAGTACATTAAAACAACAGTAAAACGCATTTAAAAGTACTGAGGTATTCTTGATCTTTATTTAAAGCCTGTAAAATGTTTAAAATGCTCTTAAAAATAATCCCTTTGTAGATAATGAAATTTGAGCCATTATATATCAAGAACAATAGAAGATACCATAAAGTGTTCGTTGTTGACAGGGCCGGACTGGAAACAATATTCTGCCCTGGCATCGTATTAAAACAAGCCTCTAAAAACCACTTTGTTCAATTAAAGTGGGGAAATGTACTAACGAGTAAGTATTTAATATCTTTTGTTAATATTACGCTTAAAGTTTTTATATAAAAGGCATTTCTAATGAATTTTTTAAATTTTGCGTTTCTTGTATAACTCTAACTCCGTGTTAACAGGCCCTGGATGCATCCGCCTCTCTTGCATTTGCTAAAATTGCCAGATGGTCAGTCTGGCCCTTGTTATTGATGTACTGTATTTGATAAATTTCGAAAGTGAATTGGGCTGGATTCATGGTGTAAGGCATAGAAAGGCCTCCCGGGAGGACTTTCTGTGGGAGGGAAACTGGTCCCTATGAACCTTTAGAAGTTTAGATATTAAACCAGAAAATTCCACGTGGATAACCCGCGACCAGTGTTCAGTGGTTTTATCCACTCGTCTATTGGTGGGCATTGTCGAGAAAATGAAAACATTGAAAATAACGAATTTGACTAATTAAAAGTCAATCATATTAAAAATAATTATTTGTTAAACTTTTCCCTTGGAATATTAACACATGATTGTGTATCTAACATTATATTCAAGTTATTAAGGAACATACGCTAGACATCAACTATGTCATTTATTAAAGTAGAGCATTATCGAACTGATGACTAAGAAAATGTAACATCGTATATATCAAAGTAACTAGAATTATTATTAAAATGAATGTAGGCTGTCGAATTACAAAGAAGTTAAAAATAATGATATACAGTTTGTAAGTTATCTAAATGTGTATGAGTAATCAATGATGTAGTCTTTTAAAACGAGAGAAGTATGACGCATCTGAAAGATCTTTAATTAAATCTCTCTAATGGCGACTAATAACATTTTTTAGTCTACATTATATAATTTTCAAGAGTTTAATGAATAAATTTCAAAATATCATCATTATTCTTAATAAATTCATTAAAATATATCGGATATATTTTCACTTTCAGAGTCTAAACTACAATAAATTAATTGCTTAAAAATTGTTTTCAAAAATTTGTATATTCGTATGATATAAATAGACTCTTGGGATATATTAAATAGAATATTTTACAACTCATTTACAAATAGGCTGTAAAATACAAATATTTTACAGCCTATTTACTTGTATGCAAATGGTACAAACTAAAAGTATAGACTTCATCCACAGGAAATCATTTGTAAGACATTTTAAACATTTTACAGGTGACTAAGAAGCCTTTATAGCAAGGTCAAGGCCATCTTACTTTTTTAATGTATTTTTTTGTGTATGTGTGTGAATGTGTATATGTTCCGGTGATTAAGGGCAGTGTGGTACTGTATTTACTTTTAAAAGATTGTCTTTTATAATTTTTAAAAAATTTAAATTCTTTTCTATTAAATAAACTATAATTAGTTATATTACTGTGTTTGATAACATAAAAGATAATTGGACAAAAATAAAACCAGTAAGTTATATTTAAAAATACATATACAGTTTAATAGAGTGAAGAATCTAGGCACACATACCAGAGTGAAAGACAAAGTGCATTCTTCTAGCACACAATACGTTACATTATTTATGCGTTTTTTTAAAAATGCTAAATATGCTTGTAAAAAGTAATAATATTCTATTGTTATACACTATTATAAATCTGTTTTAAGAATAAAGTTTTCTAAAAATATCCCAGCAGGACAAACGACAAGAGCAATTTCTATTAATATAAAAATGCATAATTCGAATTCAATTTGAAGTAGAATCGAATTTTATATATTAATTTCAGTTTTTTTAACTTATTGCAGCATTAATATAATTCATTTTTTAAAGAATCGAACACGTATTAATTATTAAAAACATTAAATACGCTTGTTTTAATTCACGCTTTAGAAATCTTTTACTGTATTGATTTACATATAAAAGTTAGGTTTATTTACATAGTTATAGTTTATTTAAAACTTACTATTGTATATCACTGTTTATATTTTCAGCATAAGAAAATGTTTAAAGAAGAAGAATTATATAGTTATATTTATTTTCATTCTATGAACTTTCGTCATATCCTTTCTAGTAAAAAGTATAAATAAAACTAGACAGCACCTGACATACTTTTTATTTTAACAATGACTATTAATAACTCGGAGAATGCTATCAATAAAACACTTTTTAAAATTCAAAATTATACTATTAAGTTAATAAATTTATATTAAATAAATCGCCTAAAGATCTTTATTATCAAGTACATTTTTAAAAAAATTCAACTCGTATATGATGGCCGCATGCTTCAATAATTAATTAATAGGTTAAAATTATTGTCTTATAAATCTATTTGCAATGTAAATTTTTATTATCTTATATCATAAATCTATGAAAAAATTATAATTTTGCTATCCTTTTTGTTATTCAGTTCGATTTTGCGTTAGACAAACCTGAAGAAAACAATCCTTGAAAACTGAAAAAAAATAAATTATGAAATAGAACCTGTCCAGAAGTCCGTTTTATTCAGATGGAACCTGAATAAAACGGAAACTTGCCCAAACGGACAAATTTCTTCGAAACGGAGTAAATTTTTTTATATTACAAAAAATACCTGTTGTAAACGGAAACCTGCCGAAGTGAAAAAATATTCGGTACCGTGCGATTCCGTTTTACACAAGTTTTACTGTATTTTAGCGAGAATACTGATTATTTTTTAATAAAAATCCGCATTTTTTATCCATTTGGAACATCACATTTGACCTTAAATAAAAAGATTATATTTATAACAATAAATAGAGCAGATTTCTTTTAATTATTTAAACAATTTCTTCTAATTTTTTATATAAATTTCTGGTATTCTACCTTAAAACAAATGCATGATTTATATTGATATGGATTTGTGAGCTAAAATGCAATTGGTTTTTATCACTTAAGTCAGAAATTCTTAAAATCTTTAGCATAAAAGAAAATATTCCACGCGCGCAAATCCTTGTACTTAAATTTGTGAAACATTACAGTAACAGTCTAATAATAGTTTTAATGCTTAGTGTAACTGCGATAAATTTACACCTGCTATAAATATGCAATATTAAAAATTTTGTTGACTTAGAAAACATCGGCAAAGTTTTCATTCTTATTCAGAAATGTTTCAGAGTATTTAAATGTGTAAAGATTTCTGGAACGTATGCCTAATTAATTTCTTAAAGAAACCTTGTATAACTTCATTTATATAATTGTTTACTAAGTTTATTGTATCATTATGGCATGTACCGAAGAGGGGATAGCCCAGAATGCATTTACATTAAGAGTAGTAATAAAACAAGCTTATTCCTTGTCAGTCAGAAGAGATGTGGCTGTTCACATCAGGTTTTTTAGTCCTCTAAATTTACGTTGTGTTTCTAGATTATTCAATTATATTGTTTGTGTGAATAAGCCTTGGTAGGAACCTTTATTTAGCGAAGGGAGAAAGAGCGCTTCTCAAATGTTTAAAAAAGAATCGGAGTTAAAAAGTCCACAGCGACTAATGAGTATGATTTGCCAATCTTTCAATGAAGACTGCGTGTTCACTGAAAGATTCTGGGTTCACATCTGACCAAGAAACTGGTCGAGCAGAGTTTTCGAATCCTCTTTATGTGTCTAACATTTAAATGAGGGCCAAGATCCTCCAGAAGATCCTCCGCTACACGGCAGAGCGCCAATATATTCGTTGCTTTATCCCATCAATCCAATCCTAAGTGACGAATTTTCAATTCAAAAGTTTTATCCTGAAAGGAGTTACGTAGAGGACCGGAACGACTCTATTGCTAACAGGAAAAGTATGATGTACAGCGGCAAGACACTACTATGATAATTTGAGGTGGAAAACATATATTTTAAATTAAATTAATTAGTTTTCTTTAAAAAAAATTCAACTGAATGACTCGGTAATATTTGAATTTTTTATATAATTAGTGTTAATTTTGTAATAAATAATAATAATACATTATTTTTAAAATATTGCATAAAGAAAAAGTGTGATAAATCGATGGTGTTTTGTGAGAAGGTATAAAGGGGTCTGCGAGACTCTAGAGTCTAGCCCCAGGCTCGTCATCTTTCTCGACGGCCTTGTTTATAACAAACGAGAATGAATTTATTACGCAAAAAATTATTCTATCAAATGTGAAAAATATTAATATCGGTATATATCTAGGTTAAACTTCCGGGTGTTATATCTGGAATGAATATCTGTTTATAGACAATTAATCAAGTAGATTAAAAAGCATCAATAAATGTACTTTTATTCAAGGAGAAAATGAGGTAAATAAGGGGACCTCATTTTCTTCGAAGTCCATAAAAATATAAATAAAATTAATGTACTTTATTTAATGAACTTTATATTAATTCTCACGATGTCATACAGAAAATGATTTGTTATAAACTGTTTCATGTTTCATAGCAATTAAAATTTCTGAACGGTTACTATATTATCATTTAAGCAGCATTTTATATTTAGTTAAATAACTAGAATTGAAATTTAAAAATAACTTATTCAGAACTTACGAACTCATTGCTTGATGAAACAATACAGCTGGATAAGCAAGCCAATGATGACATAGCCTTTTCCATTTGATACGGGTTTGGTTTAATTATCCAGCTGTATTAAAACCAATGCCTAGATACAATGTCTTAAAAAATATTAATGTGAAAAGATTTTGGGCTGCATTTAAAAAATTGTAGACCCATAAATTCCCACTGTCGTCCGTTCGCCTGTCTTTCCTTAATCTTGAGAATGGCGTTAGATAGATGAAAGATAGGATTGGATATGGAAACCTTAGAAGCAGGAGGCCCCGATTAACTATATATGAACTTATTTCAATTCCAAACTTTTCCCCTCAAAGGTGTTAAATAGATGACCAGCACGACTCTATTGTTAAACGAAAAGTATGATGTACAGGACAGTCATTTTAAATAATTTACGTTTTACATACAATTTTTATATTCCAGATTTAAATTAAAAATAGAACTTTTTTCACGAAGTTCCTTATAGAACGTTCATTTCAAACCGTATTCGCCGTTTCTAATGGAAGAATAAACTTGGAGATAGAAGTATTTCAAAATGATAATCGATATTTTCTGCAACGGAAAACATTAGAACCCGACAAATATTTAACATTAAATCATCACCAAGCCCATTCTTTCTTTTTAAATGTTTTTAAAATCAAAATTATATAAAAAAAATAAATAGATCGAGAAGTCGAACAGTTTAAATGATGCAATCAAACTACTCTTTAGCAAGAAAAAATGGCTCTGAAAAGAGCCGTTGGGTCGTCGATAAACGGCTATCGGGGCCTTTCTCCTGGCAACGAATTCCTATTTAACTTCCGGATTTAACAAATCTTCCTTCTTTTCTTTACGGATTTCTTCCTCTTCGACACCCTTTTCCTCCTCTTAGGAATGCGACTTCGGGAGCGTTTCGACTTCATTCGTCTTTTCTTCTTGGGATTTCTTTTTTTCTGGCCCTTGGTCGGTTCGATGCAAATGCAAACTCCCTTCTCGCTTCTGTCGGATTTCATCTTCTTGGTCTTGGGAATATCGACGGCCTCTTCCGCAGAAATATCTCTTTCTTTCTCTTCTGATCTCTCGCTCATGACTATCGCTTCTCTTTTACTCGTTGCTAGCCGAATGAAGATACGTTCGGATTCGAATGCGCCGTTCGCTTCTAATCCTCCGCCACGATTCTTCGATTACGTAATTTAAAGTTCGAATTTAAATTTTCACAAAATAACTAATAGCAGTATTAATTTGATTTAAACTGCAATATTTCATCTTTATAAAAGTTTTAAAAAAATAACGAGCAATTATTTATTGTGACATCATCACAATGCTGGGATAAATTCTTTTAATCATATTTTTAATTTATTTAATTTAATTAATGATTGGACAGCAATTTCAAAAAAACTGTAGAACTATAAATTCCTACTATCGTCTTTCCTTAATCTCGAGAATGGAGTTAGATAGTTACTAGCCAAATAAAGCTATACTCGAATTCGAGCTGTGAATTGAAAGAGGAGACCAGATATGGGAATCATAGGGGCAGGAGGTCCCGATTAACTATATACGAACCAAAATTATAACCGGCGATTAAATTTCGCCGATTATAATCGGCAAATTTAATCGATCTATTTAACCTCAAAGGTGTTAAATAGATGACCAGCACGACTCTATTGTTAAAGGAAAAGTATGATGTACTGTACTGTACAGAGGCAAACCGCTACTAATTTCAGGTAGATAGTATATATTTTAAAGTAAATAAATTTTAAAAAATACGCAATTGTGACGGTGTCACAATAAATAAATACTCGTGTTAATATACTTTTTGTCTTTATTGAAATTTATAATATTTTAATTATTAAATTTCATAGAGATGCTAAATTTAATTTTAATTGCCGCTGCAAAATCCTTGCTAATGACACTTTATTAATAAATAAAATGTATAAAAAAGATTACTATTTCTTATTTTCAAAACTAGAACATCGCGCGACTTTATCGTATAGCGATAGAATTGAGGCGGAACCGGAAAAAAAGAAGCGATCCTTGTACTTGCCGGCAATGGGAGACACGGTCCTTGCACTAACCGCTACGGAGAGGCGATCCAAGAACAAAGCAATCGCCACCGCTGACTTTGTTCTTGTGTTTTGTTCGTTTTTCGCGGCTATTTTCCATTAGGCAATTAATGGAAAATGGCAAAGTTTAATTAAAATCGGTCGAACAGATTTCGAGAAAGAACACAATTCTGTAAGCCTCACAGAAGAGGCTTGGCTAACTCTCCGCCACAAATATGAATTCATTTGTACTTACTTTTAATTATACGCGTAAAGTTTTCTATTTAATACAGTAAATGCCAATATTGAAAAGATTTTTATATGCAGCTTCAATCTTAAAAATTCTCACCAAAACACAAATTTTATTATTATTATTTATTTTCAATCTTTCTGCCCTATGGGCAGTAAAACGGCCTTTTAATCAAGCCTATCGTGGATTCAGCCAGGCCCACAATATGGCGAGCGGGTGGGAGATGAGGCCCGACCAGGGGCGCCGCTAGCTGTTTGATCGTCCGTGTGCAATACCTATTATGCCGCCCCTGTTTAACTACGACTACCTACGCCGAGCTTGCCAGCAATACCAATTTGCCGCTCCCTGGACGTGCCGCCTGCGTGCGGTGCACGCCTTGCACGCCCGCTTACGGCGGGCCTGGGCCCGACATATCCGGCACATCATTTCTCGAAAAGTGGATTTTCATTTTATGTCACTATAGTTACTCCTTTTCTAGTATATTTTATTAAATACTAGTTACAAATACATAGTATCTGTATATAAAATACAAAGTATTATAATTATAATTACAGGTACTCCTCACTTTACGACCGAGTTCCGTTCCGACGACTACGTCGTTAAGCGAATTGGTCGGTAAGCGAGGAGCTTGCGCCGGGAATATAGGATTGTTGTAAAATTATACAAATTATGCAACAAACTTCAAATTTATTCATAAAAAGACTATTATAGTATGCTATTAGCCTATTATAGTACGCTTAGTGCGCATGTCACCATTCGCCACTGACCGACATCAAGCTGAGAAAGGGGATTCCCCGAATTGCAGGTCGAAACTCGATTGGTCGTAAGTGCGAGTGGTCGTTAAGCAGATAGGTCGTAAAGTGAGGAGTACCTGTATACAACCTACAGTAATGATAAAATATTAACATTGATTAATTAAGATAAAATTAATACTAATTAATATATAGGTGATTTCTCACAAAATATCATTTATTTCTTTTGTTTCTTCTTGTTGGACAAATTTCTTCGCCGTTTCTGATATCAATTAACCCTTTGTTATGATTTATACAATAGGGTTTCTTTACTATAGCTGCATCATTTTTCTCTAATATCCATAAAATATTGCAATCACAATTGATTTTAATGTCTAAAGAAAATTAAAAACATTAATTAAGCAAATATTTTTATTTTACTATAAAATATAAAATACTTCCATAAGACTATACTTAATTTTATTGTACTATACCTATAGGATAAACCAGGGTTAGATTGTAAAGTTAAAGATTGTGCCACGTGTAGGTATACTGTGGTAGTTGAAAGCCATGCTTGTTGTGTGTTCTGTTTAGGCGCAATTGCTGTAAAAGTAGGTGAGTAAATCGAATGTTTCTGTTTCTGATTTATAGAATTGTTTACATATGTTTACTGTGGCCTGTAAAATTTTTTAAGTTAAGATCATCGGACTATTTTCCTTTCCTTTAATTTGATTCTTTAAAGTACAGTTTTTCAATTTTTCAATTAAAAAAAAAAAATTATTTTTGATACATCAATCTCAGCATTGATGTCTCATTGATAGCTTTTTAAAATACCATATACGTTTCTACGCTGCTTACGTGTTGCATAAAGAGGATAAAAATATTGCAATTAGCATTTTCATTTAATGCACTGATGTTGCAAGAAAACAGGCAAATTTAATCGACTAATTGTATATAATACAGTTAATGTAATTTCCCGCATTCATTTATTTTATTAAAATAATTATAGCAACGACCGTACCCATCCTTCCCTATATAGCCTTTTGTGTTTTGTTTTTTTTTTCTTTCCCTTATAGCTCACCACTTAAACCAGGACCATGATTTATGGATGAAGCCTTACCTTGCGAGTGTCTTTAAGACATGTTATAAATATAGACAAAGTACTTTTCTTTCAAATTTTTATTTCTTGCAAGGTTATTAAGGTAATAATGAGACTGATAATGTAGTGTAATCGCTAGCCAGTTGGAAATATTCCATTATTTAAGACTGTAAAAAAGCAGATAGCTGTAGATTATTTGCATAAAAGAACAAAAATATCCTGCTCTTTTAATTTACTTCAAAAAACTGTGTTAGCAATTTTTAGATAAAACTGTAGTTTATAAACAATGACGTTCATATAAACTAGGAAATTCTAAATAAGCGATTAAAAAACATGAAAAACTCATTGTTTTTATTAATCAGAATATATAATTTGAATATTCAAATTTAAATATGTTCTTGGTTGGAAATGTAGCATTATTTAGTATCAAAATTTGTATTAATTTAAAGTAAAGTAATAATAATAAAATCGATCAAGTATTCATTCATAATTCATACAAATTATTTTACATTATTTCATTACTTACTGTTCATATAAATTTCTTCTAGTTGATTCCAAACAGGGAAAAATGTATTGTTAGACAAAGAAGAAACTCTAATGCCGGAAAGCAGAAGGAATTCTAATCGGTTCATATTTTGGAATAAATCTTCTGGAAGTTGGGTTATTGGATTGCTCCTAAATAAAATAAAAGCACAGTGAAGAATATATTATTTTAAAATATGCAAAGGTATTTGCTGTCATGTATTACTGTTTCGATTTTGTAATTAATTTATTATAGCAACCGATCAATTTTTCTATTTTTTAATTTGTATTTTTTTTAATAGTTTGTGACTATTTCGTCTATAAAAACTTAAGTGTTCAAAGAAATTAATATTTTTTGTAAATGATATAATTAGATAAAGTGATATTTATATAATATAAATAACCAATTAAAACTGTACAATAATATTATTAAAATATGAAAAAAAAATACAGTAAAAGTCCTCTAATCCGACAATTACAGTCAGGATCGGTATAATGCCGGATTATCCGAATTCCTTTATTTTTGCTAGATACTTTGATATCAACTCTAAACACTTCAAAAATTATTATATGGTATAAAGCAGGGATTCCCAACGGGGTTGATATAGACCCCTGTGGGTCAATGGAATATTGAAAGAGGTCGATTGAACTCGAGAGGTCAATTGAGAGTCGATGGAAAAACCCAGATACTTATTGTACTTTTCGAGAATTTCGGATAATTTTCAAATAAGAATAATAACAATTATGTGGAAAAAACATTAACTGATTTACTTGATATGTTACGTAAAATCTGGCGAAATAACATGAAAATTTTAATGGGATCGATTGAAACGAGTGTTTTCTATATGGGGGTAAATACGAGGAAAAGGTTGGGAACTCCGATGTAAAGAATAAATTTGTTCCTCGTAACTACAGGAAATCCTCGTTACTTCGAAATTCAAGGGACGAAATTCGAATTATCGAGTTTTGAATTATCCGAGATTTACATATTTCTGTGCAGTATCGATGGACATCGATGGAGTAAGCCGAATGCCACGTAACTGATGTAATTTATTAAGCATACAGAAAACGGTTACGTTTACAGAGCGCTATTTTCAATAATTAATGATAATAATATAAATAAACTGCAGGTAAGCAGCACGTTCTGGTGAAAACCTCACAGGTTGCTAAATAAGTTTTACAAAAAATAAAGCAGAATTCCTCGAAATGTAACCCAAATTATTTTCAAAGTAGCCCAAAAAGTAGTAAGTCCCCCAAATCTTCCTATGCCTAAAACCTTACAAATGTCTTAATCTGCTACTTGCAGCCCAATCTTTCAATCCCGAAACCCAGCCGTATTTTATGAGATAAAAAGAAAAAAAAACGGTCCATATGTAAGGTGATACCCGAAAATGTATTACTGTAATAGCAAAGTCGTATTGACCTGATTAGTTGCTCTTTGTCTATTGTTCTCATACAGCATGTAGACACTTCGATCTAAACGAACGAGTTAGCATACACATCACAATTCGGACAGAATTTTCACTTCGAATTTCGAAGTAGCTGTATTTCGAAATAACTGAATTCCTTACATCTTTATATCCCGGACAAAAGTACAGTTACGAACTATCCGAGTATGAATTAACGGGGATTTCCTGTATTCATTTTTTGTCTGTCGCTCTTAAAAAAAGAGAAGAAACGTCTATTATTATTCCGTATACACTTGCAACGGTCTAACTTTTATTTATTTATTTATTTATTGGTTATTATGAAAGTGCTTACATTATGAGGTTAAAATTGGTGACTTTAATCTTGTGAGGTAAGCACTTTCGTAGTCGCATAATCTCAATCTCTGCTCAAAACTTCGATAAGATTCGAGCATGTAGAATTATCTACCACTAAAATAGAGGATTTTTGCTGTATAAAAATCTAACAAATGAAAGAAATATTTTAAAAAAAGAGTTTAATTGACTTACGCCAAAGAGAGATATCTTAGTTTTCTAGCATGTGAGGGAAACATAGATCGAGAAATCTTCGTTAATTGATTTTCATCGAGTTCTATTGTTTCTATTAGAGAGAATTTTGTTAATGCTTGATTTCCCAATTGGATAATATTGCAATTTGTCATCTCCAAATTTCGTATTTTTGAAGGAAATTTTTTGAATATGGCGTTACTCATTTCGGCTGGTAAATTTGTTTTTTCAAATTTTAATACTTCCAAAAATTTGAACTGGTTACCCTTTTGCCAAACAAGATGATTAATTCTACATCTTATAAACTGCAATTCTTCTAGATCAAACTCTAAACCTTTAAATGATGAAAACAGAACGAGTGTTTCAAAACGGATGTCTTCAAATATTATCTTCTGAATGTGCGATCCTTTAAATATTCCGGTCGGCAAATAAAAACTCGAACCTCTGATTCTAAATTCGTCCACGAAGAATTCACGAAGAAAGTTTAATGCCATTTTAAATTCCTCTTCGTTCTTAAAGCCTTGACAAATTATATGAACGCTGCTATTTTGATGTTTTTCACAAACACAGCTATCAAAATAATTAGTTTGTATCTTTAGTCGTGTTTCGGGAAAATGTTTTTTCTGAGGACATCGATGGAGTAAGCCAAATGTTGGAGTAATTATCGATATCAAAATTAACAATAAGGATTTCATATTTTAATATTTGAATTTCTAAAATTCTGAAAAATATAAAGAAAAATAATCAATTAAATATTTAGGTTGTTTAAAATATTTATAATAAAAACAAAAAATTTGATTAAAATTGTCTTGATTATGGAAATTAACCCTTACCAAATTCATAAACGTATAAGTAGATATTAAATTTTTTATTAGTATCTTACAATTATTTACTGTGACATCATCACAATGCCGGGCTGCAATTTTTAATCCTATTTTTAATTTATTTAATTTAAAATAGGTTATATGCTTTCGATCTCAAACACGTAGTGTCTTGCCTCTGTATACGTCATACTTTTTCTTTAACAATAGAGTTATGCCGGTCATCTGTGTAACTACTTTCTGGTAAAAATATTTGAATTGAAATCACGTGACTTCTTATACAGTTCGTATACAGTTAATTGGGTCTCCTGCACCTAAGCTTAACATATATGGTTTCGATTTTCATCTATCTAACACTGTTCTCGAGATTAAGGATGGAGGGACAGACTAAATACGGGCGACAGTGGGAATTTATAGGTCTACAACTTGTTCAAAACGCAGCCCAATCAACTGATATAGTATTGGTAACATTTAGTTTATATTAGAAATCAGTGTTAATAATTTGTTAATAACTAACTAGAATAAAGAATGTTATTTATGTTATAGGCTAATTACAAGTTTCAATTAACAAAATCAGCCGCAGATTGAACTGCGACAGTTTTGATACCAGATGCCAATACTGGCTAGTAAGATCGATACCGATACCGGTATCAATACTTTTGTGGTATCGGGACGTCCCTACCTCAGCAACACAATAGTCTTTACGAGTGGAGTCGATTTTTTATTTGATGATACACCATAATACAGAAATTACGCATGGATCTGTTCTAATTAACTTATTGCTTGTTCCTAATTATCAACTGAAATGATTATAATTACGTTTACTCTATAATGTTGCTTGAAGATACATTATAGCACACATTATAACAACTCATCACTTAATTTTTGCATTATAGCTATTACAATACTTGTTTATAGATTTTATCTTACGCATGGTCTTAGTATCAATAAGTTGAGGTTGAACTTTATCAAGTGATAATAATTATATAATTCTTTTATTATAATTAAAGAAATCAAAAAATAAAAACTGTTTTTTTAAATTTTTTAAACATATAAAATCAAAAATATTAATTTTAACAAAAAAGTAACAAAGATAAAAAATGACAAAATCACAAAAGGATTACAAAAATAATCACAGCAATCACACAAGGTTTTAAACAGTATTTTGATTAAATAATTGTATTACCGTATTTTACGGATTATAAGACGCTACGGACTATAGGACGCACCTGAATTTTGGAGGCAATTTTTCGAAGAAAAAAGTGCGTCTTATAGCCCGTAAAATACGGTAATGGATACATAATATAAATACTATATACGGCCTACTTCCACCAAATTAAAATTTCAAATGTATTTTTTGTTAAATACAGTATATCTCGTACGAATTGATGCCATTGGACAACATAATCTCTCTTGTAACTACAATTAAGGCACATTGTTTTTTAAAACTGCCGAATTTTGAAACAGTTAAACTTATCATTTTGTACCGTTGTAAAATGATAAATACAAATATCGGTACAAAAACTGTAAAAATTGTCTAAAATAAATATGAGGGTTTTTCTCAGCCTCCGATGTACCAGGAAAAAAAGAACAGCGAAAATCAAAGCTGTTTTATTTACAATAGTTATATACACTTTTCGGCTACTTTTCTACGTAATCGCTGTTTCGATTTAAGTATTTATCATACCGTGGCACCAGCTTTCCTATACCCTTATCAAAGAAGGTTGCCGCCAGGTCGCTCAGCCAACCTTTCAAGCTGGACTTCAATTCCTGGTTAGTTTTGAACCGCTGCCTTCCTAACCTCCGCTTCATGTAAGTGAATAGATGGAAATCACTCGGTCTAGGCTGTACGGCGGATGATCAAATACTGTACTTCCCATTTGAACTTCTGGAGGAGTTCCATCGCACTACTGACCATCACTGTACACAGGTACTGCGAGAGTCTTCGTCAGCTATGACGGACAATACGAAACAAGAGAAGAGGAATGTTTTCATCGGGAGTTATCCAACACGATAACGCTCGTCCTCACACTGCAGGACAGACAGAGAACTCTCACAGGTTCTAATGGTAAGCGTTTGACCGTCCGCCGTACAGCCCAGACTTAGCATCGAATGATTTCCATCTGTTCACTTACATGAAGCATGATTAATTAAGAGAGCAGGGGTTCCAAACTAACGAGAAGTTGAAGGCTAGCGAGAAGGATTGGCTGAGCGACCTGGCGACAACTTTCTTTGATGAGGGTATAGAAAAACTGGTGTCACGGTATAATAAATGCTTAAACAGCGAAACAGCGATTACTCAGTAAAATAGGTAAAAAGTGTATAACATATAACTTTTGTAAATAAAACAGTTTTGATCTTTCCTGTTCGTTTTTTTCTATAGTAGCCTTAAAAAACGAAATTTTAAATGTACTTTTTTATTCGCGAGCTAAAACTCAATTATCATCGTTTCATAAGGTAAAGTAAGATTTTAACAGTTTACGCGCTATCGAGCCTATCAATACGAAGTTTCAGTCCATGAAAGCAGCAGTCACAAATGGACTCACGGAAACACCTCTACTGGTTCGATTCATTGTATCGACTCACTCATTGGCCAAGACTACAACTAAGTCAATGAGAAGATTTGAAACAACGTACAACTATAAACTATAGTATACATCATTAATAAGTGAATAAATTAGTTAATATTAGGAAAAAAGATTTTCTAACATTATAGTTATAGTTATTTTCGAAATTATAAACTTACGCTTTGCTCCTGACTTCCCTGTTCAATGTGATTTGTGTTTCCTTGTCACTCTTGTCTTATCTTCTCACTTTAGGTTACAGCAGTTTTTCTCACTCCAATTTCACTCCTATATTTATGCCAACAAATCTGATCACGTGAAGAAACAGCCAATAGTAATCTGACGTAAAAAACTTCCTATGCCAGTATACACATCCCAGTATATTGCATAATACAAATTATACAAAATACTTAATTTTCTATCATTTATTTAAGTTTTAATCGCGAATATCTCAAAAAACTCTGTACAATATAACTTATTTTCAATATTAAAACATCATACAGATATTTTATGTACTTACAAGATATAAATTTAATAGTTTAGAGAGGAATTTAAAGATTAGATGAAGAATGGAGTAGAAAAAATTATTATCCTTAATAAATATAACAATGTTTGTACTCGTATATAATAAGTAATCTTGATTAAAGTTTAAGGTTATTAATTTATATCTTGAATCCATGTATAAAGTGGAATGTAGTTGTTCAGTTTATTTTAATAAAGTATTGAACTACTGTATGTAATTTAATATGTATAAAGTTTAATTTTAATAACTGCAAAAAAGAGTTTTTTCTATACTCTAAAATGTATTTTGTCGTTAATTAAATTAATGACAAAATACATTTTAGAGTATAGAAAATACTGTACTGACTTTTATAAGAGCATGAGTCAAATCAACTGGTGAATACTACTGTATTTTGTTCATTTTTTCAGTGTTTTCATAATTTTTAAATGAGTTTATTTCGCTTAATATTTTTCTGTTCATTATTTTTAGTATAATTATATTCCATTCCAAGACCAGAAGTGAAATATTTTATTATTTCTTAACAATTTTTTTCTACGCAAGCAAAATAAGTTCGTAGTTGTAATTTAAGTAATATTTTATGGAGATATTTAAGAAAAAAAATTGAAATTCGATATCATTAATTATTTTTACGACCTTCCGATGACTTTTAAGAAGTCAACACTTAGTTACGGTTTCGGTTTTGTTTCCCCTTTCGAATAAAACAACTTTTTCTTTGAAGGGAAGTTTTAGAGTCATTTTTTTTTTTATTTAAATCCTATATATTTATTTGGATTCGATAATAAAGCCGGCCTTTCTGCTTAACAAACATAATAGCATATGTATAAACTTATTTTGTATTATAAAAATATAATTTTCTTTATAATGAAAGAATAATTACATTTTTTTGATGTTAAAATATTGTTTAATTCATTACCACGATCGAAAAATGTAAAATTGTAAACACGAACCGCCTTTATTAAAATTGCTAGTGTCGGAGAGAATAAGGGTTTAATATTGACAGAAATAAAAACAATTTTAATGATTTTTTTTGCTATTCATACACAATGCACTGGAATTTAACGATTACTTGGCTTCCTTTCATCTTTATCAACAAAAATAAAGATGAAAGGAAGCCAAGTGATCGTTAAGTTACACTGCACTGTGTATGAGAAACAACAATAGAAACACGACACGGTTTCAAGTTATCAAAATTTTAATGATATATGCAGGAACCAGTATTTACATACCAAATATAACCAGTATTTACATACCTTGTATAAAGAAATTGCTGACAATACAAATACCAAGCTTGCATACAAGAAAGCTCCCACGAAGTATAAGTTATTACGAAACAGGAGAAGGACAAGGCCGATAAACGTAGAGCCCCAGGGGTATACAGTGTTCCTATGAGGGATAACAGATTCGAAAGGAATTTAGTGTACATTGGGTCCACAAAAAAAAAAAAAAAAAAAAAAAAAAAAAAACGCTAGAACATCTGTACGACATTTTGAAAAAAAAAAGGCATACCACCGCCTTGTCCATTTACGCCACTGAGCATGACGTGCGGGCCGACCTTCAAATGCCACGTTAATAAGGCAATCATTTCAAACAGATCGCATTAGGGCCCCAAAAGCCTCGGAAATATACAAGGCCGACTTGACTGGCAAATGTAACTTTAAGGACGGAAAAACAGTATGCATGGCAATGTTTTTACGATAAACCGGGGAGTGCCGACATAATTTAATTTTATTAATTAGTATTACGTTTTTCCTAAAATTTTTATATATGTGTCAACTTTATATAGGTGTTAAATTTATATTTACCACCATTTAATTAATTTTTGTTGTTATATATCGTTATGTTTGTAATAAACGTACGATAAAAACATGCAGTAGCCTACTTCGTGTACAGTAATATGAAACTTAAACCTGAAAAGATATCCATTTACTAACTAAATTTGCTTACATTTTCTTGAAATATTACAAAAGCAACAATATGAACACTGGCAGATAGACTAAAGGTTCGTAACTTCTGAATCGGTAGTCTCGTCGTTGATTGGTCGAGCAGTCAGCTTTCGTTAACACTAGTAGTATAGGAAGTTGACCGTGTGTGCCTCTCTAATCTGTGGCTGGTCTTTGCCGAATAGCTCGTTCGGCAACCTGGGCAAATATAGCGTTCAAAATGTTGTTCGTAAATCAAGCTGTACTACAAGCGAGGTGTTCGAAACCCGAGGTTTGACTGTATTTAATTTAAATTATATGCTGTCACCTCAAATTAGTGGCTTGTTTCTGTACATCATACTTTCCTGCTAGCAATAAAGTCGTGCCAAACATCTACGTATCTCCTTTATAGAGAAAATATTTGAATTTTGAATCATGGGATTTCCGGTTTAGATCGGAAGTTTATCGGGGCCTCCTGCCCCTAAGCTTTCCATATCTGGTCTTGACTTTCGTTTATCTAACTCCTTTCTCGAGATTATGGAAGGACAGACAGAGGAAATTATAGATCTAGAATTTCTTCAAATTGCAGCCCAACAACTGAAAAATAAATATTTTAAATTATTAAAATACACACAAGTGGTGTAATTTCGAATATATATTTTTATCTATTTTTGAACTCTTTTCACCCTATGGGCGCTAAGTGGCCTTTGTTTTTTCCCTTTATGTACTCATTGTGGGTTCAGCCTAGTCTGCGATGAGCGCGTTGCTCATAAAATATTCCTATAGTTTTTCGATCATCCGAACTCGAACTGGGATCCCTCAGAATGGAAGGCTGACGTCTTAACCGTCTCGTCCAGAGCGCAGTCTGTTCCAAATTTTCTTGAATTTTTACTTAATATCGTCCTTAAATTCAAATATCGGTTAATGTTACCTATGGTTCCAAAATGGCGGCTCGTCTCTGATTCCAGCAAATAGAAAAAAGGAAACAGTGGGGACGCACGTTCTAACCTAGCCTAACCCATTCTAATAAATTACCATAATTATCACCAACAAAATTATTAGAATAGGTTAGAACGTGCGTCCCCACTGTTTCCTTTCTTCTATTTGCTGGAATCAAAGACGAGTCGCCATTTTGGAACCATAGGTAACATTAACCTAAATATCTACTACGATTTCGTTGAATAGAAGTTTATATAACTATGTGAATTGTTTTTAAAATGTTTGGAATGAATCAAAACTTACAATAGATAGGATTAAATGATAAAAGTTAAAACTAATAAATTATAAATTTATTAGTTTTAAATCAGGACATAAAGATAATAAATTTATTAAAACAAATAAAAGAAACATATAAGCGCATAAATATCAAATATGAAGTAAAATTAACAGTTAAATTAAATTGAGAAACTGATTGGAAGAACAGTTCCTTGTTTTCTTTTTAGGAACTAAGAAATTTTTTATCGACTCGGAAAAATTCTTTGTTTTTAATTTAACTGTATATTATTACAAGGGCGGACTGGCCATGTGGAAAATGTGAAAAATTCCACACGGGCCGTATACAATTTGGGCCGTTTTTCTAAATATGTATATAATATACCGTTTTGTTCGGTTTTATTTTTTTAAAAATTCATTTATTTTTTTCGTTAAGTAAGATAAATTTCAATTTTTATGTGTAATATAGATATATGTGTAGGTCTTTATCGTTTTACCCGGCCCTACCAGAAGCCGAAGTTAAATTAGTCCAGCCGACCCGAGTCCAACACTACATTGGCCGACTCGGCCCAAACAAAGCATCCTAGGAGAAAAATAATCAAAACAGACAAAGTTGGTCATTTGTTTACGTTGCTAGAAACTATTCACCACCCCTATGAATCTTTGGAAGCACGAGTTACTGGTTTTTCACCCAGCCACCAAAACGTTGATTGTAATCATAACAGATTTAATGGCCAATTATATCATTTCCTTTATTTTAGATAAGTAAAAATGTTATTCAATAATAATTTCTCTATATTCCAAACGATTTAATTAAAAATAATCTATTTTTTAGGTTGAACTAACTAATTTTTAGTTTGCCATTCACCCACATTGGCGTTGATTGTAAATGGGCAACCTGCGGCGTCGAACAAAATATTACAAAACACTATAACGCTACATAAAATAAAAATTTAAAATACTGACATCTGGTCGTTTGTAATTGCACTAAATACCAAGAGCCCGCTTCGTACATATATTCGACGCAACTAGAGTTGGTCCTTGGGTTGGTTAATTTTTGCGTCTTTAAGGGATGATAGAATTGTGTACAAATGCACATATACTTTCGTAGATTGTCCATACGCGCTCGACCCCTTTTCAAGACTAAGTGAAGTCCAAGGGAGTATACGTATGTACTGTACAGTACATTCGTAAACGATTCTATCATCCTTTAACTAAAGACGCAAAAATAAATCAACCCGAGGGCCAACCCTAATTGAAAAGATTATCTGGTATTTTAACCCGACTTCACTGGACACTTCATATAGAGCTGTAAAGTGTTACTGCAGTTTAATCCAGAAGCAACTTAATATTATTTCAGAATTGCAACATTTTAAATCGTCATGGAATATTTTAAAGGAAAATGTCAGTGAAACTTTTATAAAATTAAACCAAAATGAACATTCTACTGATGATCAACTAGAAAACGATAAAGATTCGATTTCATCCTCTTACTGCAAAGCTTGCAAAAATTGTCCTATTTGTTGTTATAATATATTATTCGGATATAACGTGTTAAATGGTGCTTATTCTACACTTGGTCAAGCATACAAATATTTACTATCTATGTCTGTAACACAAGTGTCCTGTGAACGGAGCTTTTCTACGTTAAAATTCATTAAGATCAAGTATCTCGCAAGAAAATCTAGAAGCTTTCGTGTTAATGTCAATGGAGAAGGATATTTTAAATGAAATAGATTCTGATGATGTCATTAATATTATTGCTCGACAAAGCAAACTTCTAAATAAAAAATTAATGTTCTAGACTTGTGCTTATTGCAATTTTTGTCAATGTTGTATTTTGAATATATTTAAATATAAATAGAAAAAAGTCATTTTTCTTTATTTATGGGCTGGGCCGGTAATGATTTTTTCCACACAGAAATTTTAAGGCCAGTCCGCCCCTGTATTATTACATTAGTTTTCAGTTTTAAAACTGAAATTGGATACGTTTTCCGATATATAACCAAAAGTAAGTTATTTATTTTATAAATAGAATGTTTAGTAAATCGGCTTATAAACTTGTTTTAGTGAATTTCATTTTTCTAAAATGGTTATTGACAAATAAAGGGCCGATCTTCAAACGAGAATCGGACGGCTATCGATCCTAATTAACGTAGACTAAAGATGATCGAGTTCAATTAGGACCACTTATACCAGGCATGGGCAAATGCGGCTCCGAGAGCCGCATGCGGCTCTTTTTGAGTTACATGCGGCTCTTGAGTTACATGCTGAAAGTGTTAATTTCTGTTTTTTATTATTATTTTTACAATTTTATTTTTATAATTTTGTGAAAATATGTTTATTAAAAAAATTCAATATTTGTTTTATATTATATAATAAAATCGCGCGCCTTCCCATACTATCCGCCACGACAGTATAGAACTGCGGCTCCCATGCATTTTGCAAAACCTACATTTCGGCTCCCACTGAACTCTTGCTTGCCCACCTCTGACTTATACGGTATCAGATTTAGCCGATCTCCAAATTTAAAACGATTCTAAATGTACCCAATATACAGATGGATCCTTGAGCGTCGTTGATCCGTTCATTGTCAATGTTTGACGAAACTCTACCCCTTTAGCAATTCCTTGCGCTTTCTTTTTCTTTTCTTCCAAGTAAGCCTATACATTACTTATATAAGAATATTTTGGTAATTTTTGTAGGTAACTGGCCTATGGTTGGAGACATGTAGTACTATTCGAAAAATCCTTTTCTCGTCTGTAAAATTTAATTTTTCTTCATGCTTCCAAAATGAGTCTTAAGCACTTACTAACGAGAAATTCGGGTAAGATTTCTGTAATTGCAAATCTTTGTTTTCAGTTACATATTAAAGTTCGTCACAAATTCAGTTATATATTCAAAATTTCAACGATTATTACAAGCTTAGCGTGGTAATTTTCTTCAGAACACAATAATTTGAAAAGATAAGTGCCTATTTTCTATTATAAAAACACCGCATACCTGCGATGATAGACAAGTTTTTCATACACGCGAATACATTTCTGATGGTGTTGTAAGACTGTAGGATTGATGGGATAAGGCAACGCAAGACGTGGGCGATCTGTCTTCTGGGAGGAATTTCTATGGGAGATTGGTCCCTGTTCAGGTATTAGGCACGTGAAGAAAACCCAGAAAACTGCACGCGGCCGTCTGTTGGCGAGGCGCGAACTCGCAACTAATTACAGGGTTCAGTGGTTTTATCCATTCGGCCATTAGTGGATTTTTCTGAGGTGTTGAAAATATAGATCGGGTGACTGACAAAGCCTTGTCCATAGTAGGCTTATATTTTATGTATAATATATAGGCCTATATAAATTTACAAAATTCTGTCTGCTGTGTGTTTATTTCGCATTACATCTCGGGATTCGATAAACCAAAAATTTTAAAATTTGGTAGGATTATTTCTGTATGTAGGACATTGGTGCTATTAAATTTTGGTGGTTAAAGGTCAAAAAGGAAGATAGAGGCGTCATGGGCTAAATTTCGAGTGGGGTCGGACAATAAAAATTTTACTCGTTATTGGCATTTACAATGTTTTTTAAAAATTCACCACAACCCTCAAAAATGAGCGTTTTGTTTTTTTCATAATAATTAATAATTTATTTATAAAAATTATTTTTTATTAAATGTCATAACAGATGGCGCCACACTCAATTTTCTAAACGAATATTCTTTTTCGAAAAACAGAAAAATTAATCATAATTCAATAAAATTATTCCTTCTGAGCTTTTATTATTCTTATTTAAATTTTATGTCACAGTATAATTGAAAATTATCAGACTTCGTGCGAGATTCCTCAGCCATTTATCTGGAATACTTCGATGACGCAATCATGTTTTTTTTTAAATTTATAATTAATCTGTTGAAACTGTTATTAAAACTGTATTATTGTGATTAAACACTACACGTATAATTCATTGTTTTGTTAAATAATAATAACGAAGTTTTACTGAAGTTTTCGTATTTAATTTTAACTTGAAAAATTGAAATGGGTAATACAGCTTCTCAGATCGAAGATGAAACCGAATTTAATCGACTTCGAGAAGTTCTAATCTACGTCAAACCACCGGCGCAATTACAGAGTATTCTTAATTATTTCAGTCTATTGGATGATTACAACGAAGTGTATCCCAAAATTTATGTAGGAAATATTAGAGCCGCCAGAGACAAGCAACGTCTTCGTAATCTGGGAATCACTCACGTACTAAATACCGCAGAAGGAAATAAATTCGGGCAGATAATAACCGGACGGCACTTCTACCAAGATTTGGGCATTGCTTATTATGGCATGGATATCGTCGACGAACAATCCGCTAACATCTTTGCCCACTTTCGAGAAGGATCAGAAATTATTCAATCTGCTGTAGAAAGAGGAAAAATCTTGGTTCATTGTATGATGGGAATATCGAGATCGGCAACTATCGTGTGCGCCTATTTAATGATCAAACGAGATATGAGTGCCGTACAGGCGCTCACCACTTTGAGACGATGTCGCGAAGTTAGACCAAACGATGGATTTTTATATGAGTTGGTTCGTTTACAGAAAGAATTGAAACAATCTTGCAACAGAAGCTATTTTCGTTAAATGAAATTTGTAAATAAATGAATACGTATTTTATTATACGAATACGAATTTGATCTGAACGAATTTTCACATAAAATTTAAATTTTTTAAAAATGTTTCTGTTATAAAAATGTTTCTGTATTTATTTATTTATTTAGATCATGTAGTAAGCCTATAGTTGGTTCGGAGAAGTACGTTAGATTATTTTTCTACGTAATACTATATGCAATGACTGTATATAGCTGTTTTGTTTATTACAAGTGAGCATGGTTCGTAATAGGGGCCCACAAGTGGCGAAGGGAGTAAAACACCACTGAACATTGATGGTCGAGAGTTTTCGGCTAGCCTATTGGCGAGGCTCAAAGCTCGTTTTCCGTGAGTTCTTCACGTAGAGTTTTCCATGAAGAAAATACGGAAAACTCTATGTGAAGGACTCTCGCAGAACATAAATAGGATAGAATGTCTTTCCGGGAGGCATCTTGGCACATCGCCCATGTACTGCACTGCCTTACATCACAATTAACCATCATAATAGGGTTTAACATCCCCAACTACCTAATCATAATAGGGTTTAACATCCCTAATAAATATGAATTATGAGTGGAAGATGATATACAGACTAAAATTAGCCATAAAAAATTGCTTATCCGTGTGAAGATTAACGTGTTTCGCGTGGCCGACTTGGCCGGGTGCCGTAGTTTGGAACCAGTGATCTACGATCTTTTTCAAATAAGTTGGCACCTAATGTAACAAAAGCAAATGTCATATCTTTTGATTGGTCTAATTTAAATGTCAGCTGAAAATGAGTTAAATTGGGATTGATTCCTCTTCGTAACATAACTCCAAATAATTTTGTTCTGAAGTACAAGATAAAAGAACATTTGTTATATAGACATAAATTTTATTCACCAGAATTGAAGAATATGTTTTAAGTTTTCAATTTCAAAATAATTTCTTTTTTATCGTTTCAAAGATTTTTCAATATTTGTTAAAAAGTGTTTAGTGAGAGAGCGTGAGTGTTACGGCCCTCGAAACTAATTTATAAGGCTATGAAAATTTATATTTTCGTTGTTATATCAATATATCTATATTCAAAAATTCCATACAAAATTATGGAACATTTAAAAATTATTGCTTTTTCTTTGCTAAGGTATTATTAACTAATCGGGTTACGGTGCACTACACCTCTCGCACACACTAGATCAGTGGTCCCCAACCCTATGCCCGCGGGCACCATGGCGCCCGCCAATCGTTTTACGTGTGCCCGCCACTGTGCGACCACGATAAAAATAAAAATATTTCGGTTTTCAATAAAATGCTATGTAAAAGTTTTTTTCACTTTGAATGATTAACCATTCAAAAGTAGAAATGACGTCCAACACAGATGAAAGCAGAAAGCGAAATGCGACCGATCTCTTTTTCCCCTCCGCCAAATCTGCACCAATGCAATTTCCCATACCTGAAATGAAGTAAAACGGTCCGTTCTGAATACCGTAAAATCAAAGTAGGGAAACGTGTAGGGCCCGTAACTTGGAGTGACCTAGAAATTTCAGCAGTCGTTAACTAAAAAAAAAAAAAAAAAAAAGGTCAACAGCTATCCGTGTGTCAGAAGTAATCTTCGCCACGATATCTCTGGCACCGTCTACAAATATTTCTGGGTGACACCACGATATCCGCACCAGATGTCACCCATGCTAATGTGACATTATATAAGATTTGTTTAGAAGCAACTTATTTAAATGGGGTCCCAATTTAAATTTTGTCTAGGGCCCGCTAGAGGCTTAATCCGGCGCTGTTAACTATGTCCAAATATAAATTCACCTTGAAAAAATAAATGGTGCCCGTCGTCCAGCCGGTATTCTAGAATGTGCTCTTACGTACAAAAAGGTTGGGGACCCCTGCACTAGATCTTTCAGGCTGTATGACTTAGCATCTAAGATGGCCGTTCTGGAGAGCCCGGAAACGAATCCGGATGGGTAAGAAAATTCCAGGAATTTTTCGGAAGGTGGTCTTTACCGGATATGTCGGATCCCGTTCCTCACCACCAGCCTCTCTATTGTACGCCTGGTCGTTGGTCTTGATTAAAAGGCCCTCTTAGCACCCACAGGAAGGAAAGAGTAAAAGAAAATGATAGATCTCCCACCTGCTGTCAAACCTCAAGAGCCTCGAAAGTAAATAAGTAGCGCAATAACGTTAAGCTATTAATTCAATTTGATTACGTAAGCATGGTGTTTTCGATGATATGAGAATTTCAATATATCGTGACATGAAAATTTGAACAAATTGTTTGTAAAATGACTACGGAAGATTTTTACATCAATATGTTTACAGAATCGTATTTTATTGCCACGTATATCAAAAATGAATTCGTTCATTTTTAAATCCAAAATCATCCATACAGACTAAAGCTGATCTATACAAAAAATGGTTAATGTTACCTATGGTTCCAAAATGGCGACTCGTCTCTGATTCCAGCAAATAGAAGAAAGGAAACAGTGGGGACGCACGTTCTAACCTATTCTAATAATTTTGTTGGCGATAATTATGGTAATTTATTAGAATGGGTTGGGTTAAGTTAGAACGTGCGTCCCCACTGTTTCCTTTCTTCTATTTGCTGGAATCAGAGACGAGCTACCATTTTGGAACCATAGGTAACATTAACCCAAAATGTTCTTCTGTTATCTGTTTCCTGAGATTGTAAGTCTGCACAAAACAATTAACCATTTGCAAATTTTTCGGTTTTACTTTCCCGCTGTTATATATTACATAACAGAGGGAAAATATGACGATTGATAAAAAAATAACCACTCAATATTTTTACATTTTTGGACTAGGATCGTGAATTAGTCCAGTATGTAAAACATTTGGTTATGATATATGCGATAAAATAATTTGAAAAATCACTTAATTTCATGACTCATTTGTGAAATTTCATTTTAAAAATATATCTTTATTAACGTTAGTTTACATTAAAAAAAATGATTTTCTATTCATTAATTAAATAAATATTAAATATGTATTTTAAAAATATATTGCTAAACAAATCATAACTCATATCTAACATGGTCACATATAATTATAATTATTAACGTTTTATAAATATTTTTGAGGGTATTAATTAGATCAAAATCTACATAGTCAAGGATTTACATGTTAAAAAGAATGATTTAGTTTTATGGAATAAGGACTTCCATAACACATGAGCGATCTTCCAAGAGGACTCTCTATAGGAAAATAGCCGCTATTTAGGTGTTAGCCTAGAAACGTACCGATACTGTACATGCCATTTTCTAGGCAACAGAAAATCTCATGTGCGTTCCTAGGCTTAGACATGCGAAGAAAACCCGAAAAACTGCACGGCCAGGCACAAACTCGAAACCAATCACACTTAGCAATTTTCAGTGAGGGACGGGGCTTGGTATATCTGGAACAGGCTGCCCATAAAAAATTCCTAGAATTCTTCGATCTGCCCAGATACGTCCAGGGTTCTTCAGGTTGGCACCTTAACTTCCACAGCTATCCGCCCGTCGAAAAAGTATATCTAGTCTCATTTCTCATCATCCAATTAGACTATCCTATGGTGAAATAACCGTATTGTAAATGGGCTTTTACAAAAATCCTTTAAATGCCTAAGAAGAAGAATTGAAAAGAAAAATCTAATTTTAGAATTTAATATAATTGTAGATGGAATAACCCTGTATGTGTGAAAAATAACTTCCGTGCCTACTGGTTTATTTTCTACTTTTTACATTTCTTCCGTTCTACAGTCAGTTTATATTTTTAAATTTTAAATATATTTGTTCTTAACAGAAATCGAGCAGCTTGCTTCGCGTTGCTATGAGGCCGAGTCCTGAAGAGGCAAAAGTAATTGGGCTGCAATTTGAAAAAATTGTATAAATTCCCACTGTCGTCCGTCCGTCCGTCTTTCCTTAATCTCGAGAACAGAGTTAGATAGATAAAAGACGACACCGGATATGGAAACCTTAGGGGCAAGAGGCCCCGATTAACTGTATCCAATACAAACTGGTAGTCACGTTATTTCAATTCAAAACTTTTCCTTGAAAGGTATTAAATAGATGACCGGCATGACTCTATTGTTAAAGAAAAAGTATGACGTGCAGGGGCAAGACAATTAGAGTACTAATTTTATATATTTTAAATTAAATAAATTAAAAATATGATTAAAATTGCAGCCCGGCATTGTGACGATGTCACGATAAATAATTGCTCTTGATGACTTAATTTTTTTTTAACGTAGATTGGTTCATTCCTATCACTACTCAGTTTTAAATCGTAGGCCTACATATAATTGAATTTAATCTACATTTAATTAAACTGTATTAAACGAATTATATCTTAACTATAATCTACAAAATAAAAATATAAAATATATTTGTACGAAAATTTCATCTTAAAAATTTTGTGATATTTTATTTTGTAATATAATTAAAGATAAAATTAATATGTTAAATAATATTTAAAGCTTAACTTTAGTATAAAAGTGTGATTAAAACGAATATATATTTGTTTAATTAATTTCTTTAACATTGGAATCAGCATGACTCTATAAAGCTATCAAATGTCTTTTTAATATTCATTACAGAGTTAATCTGATTACTCATTTCTAAAAAAAAAACAACAAAAAAATTATTAAATTAAATTAATATTTTATAAAATAAATAAAGTAAAGCTTAAATTAAACACAGCGCATAAATGTGCATAAGATTTTATTTATTAACAGTTTAATAATTAGATTAAAAATATAAATTTTATGTTATGCTTTAAGTTAGATTAAAAATATTCTCCTAAAATATATTTACATTCTATACTGAATTTTTAATTAAAGTTTTTATTTAATTATAATGAATAATTTTAGTTAAAAAAAGCGTCATAAAAATTTCACCGAAATTAATAAAGTTATATGACTTTATACGAATAAGTTTTTCTTCTTAAATGCGCATATACAAAAGAGTACAAGTATGAATTCCGATAAATTAGAATATTCATGAAGGTTAACAAATTTTAATATTATTCTTCCTGAGTTACTATTACTCAATCACTGTTTAAAACATGTTATTAGTAAAAATATCTTTACTTACTTCTATATGAAAAAACAAACTGTAAATTTTCATTTATAATTCTCCATGATTAATATTTCAAATAATATAATAATTATAACTAATATTAAATTACATTATATATATATATATTGTATATATTAACTATATAATTAACAGTCAATATTTACAAATAATTAGTCTAATCGTTTCTTTTTATACTTAATCTTTTAATTTTTTTAATTGGAAAATACTTTTTAAGTTTAATATATTTGTTAATAATTTTATTACACGTCCTATTCTCCTTGACCGGTTTACAGCGCTATTTTATTTTATTAAAAAATAAAATTAAAGAATGTTATATCGAATTGATTGAAATTAAAAAAATATATATACGAAATTAGCTTTACTATTTAAAATTTGAGTGCATTAAATAGGTCGAGAGAAAGCGTCACTATCACCTAGAAAATCAGAAATGCGTTAATTCTGCAAGGATAACGTTTTACGTATCGTGCAGAAATGACGCTTCCGGGAGTTTTGACACGAATGAATGAAACAGGTTTCTTCTATTCATTTCTTTTTTAACTGTAAATTTTTCGTTTTTAAATGAAACAATGAATTATTTACAATATAACAATTATTCTCCGGTGTTTCCTTCTATTCGCGGTTAATAATAATTATATACAGTATACATGTTTATATTATGTTTAATTAACATTATGACGTATTGAAAATTCAGAATAAAAACTTTCCTTCTTACATTTAAATATTTTTTATTTAATTGTTTTCACTTCCTTCTTTTAAGAATTTCGCGTTTTCTAGAGGTTATTTTCTAACAATGAGATCTTTATTTGTATTTTATACCATACGATGAATGTTCTACTGTATTGATCGCGCTTTTTCGAATGGAAAGACTGAAAAGAAATTTAAACAGTTTTAACTATAAACACAGAATAATGCATTTTATCGTAATTACATCCACAGAAAAAAACAAAAACAAAACAAAACAAAAAAAAAAAAAAGCCACGCTCTTAACATTAACGTATCGACTTACTTAGAAGTACTAACGGTTATATTACATAGTCGGCGTTATTAAATTATTAATAATATTATTTCGGTTTTTTCTTTGTTAAAGCAAATTATATATTTTAAATGAAATAAATTTGGTGTATTTATAAAGAAATTTGCAACTTGATTTTTATAAAACTAGATGGCGCCAAAATATTTAATAAAATAAACAGATGACGACAGACGTAAACTATTTCATTATCTGGAATGTACAAATATTTAACTGATGAAGTAATTAATATATAATTTTAAAAATATTTTTAAACCATAAAAATCCGGCTTAAATAATATTTTATTAATTTTATATATATACAGTATATATATTCATCTATCTCAGACACGTATTGTTATAAAAATTCATTACGTAGTCGCGTTTCGTAAAAATTTAAAAAAAAAAAAAAATTAATTTTCCTTATTTCTTTTTATTTTTTATTCCCAACCATTCGACGAATTATAATTTTACAACAGCGTAATTAATTTTAATTAAGAGATATTTTTTAAATATATAATTTATAATAACACACGTTGCAAAATTTATTTTAAGCGTTGCCACCGCATAAATTATTTTATTTTATATAAATATAAAATACGCGCGGAGGAGATTGGAAAAGGAAATAATATTATTCGTGTCGATCATTTCTAGAAAAATTTATTTAAACTTTCTCAAAACATTAGGAAAAAAAAGGAGAGAAAAAAAAAGATTGAAAGTGAAAACTAACTTTCTCTACATCGGACAGTAAAACGTTAAGTTTATTTTCGTAACCGTTAGGTTCGATAACCTTAAGGGAAAATAGAGAGAGAGAGAAATTACTCGATAAGAATGAACTGGAAGGATTTTTAGTAAAGATGTGGATGAAGCAAACCAATCGACTGACAACCAATCAACAACAGAAACCATCGTACGAAACGAACCAATGTCAGTTGACAACCTTAAAAGAGGAAAATGGCGGCCGAGACATCATCCAAGGAAGAAACGAATAACGAAGAAAACGATGAGATCAGCTGTCCCGAAAATAATCTAACGTCGCTTCATCAGGTAAATTTTTTAACCGTTTCGTCATACAATTTTCCGTTCCACCGATCTCCCTTCTCCTCGGTTGGTGTGTAACGTTGATTCGTCCCGAAGCGGGACGGGTCGCTCGGTCGAAATGCGGGTCTCTTCCCTTCAAATCCCCTTCAGGAATTTCGTACCGTTTAGGGATTAAAAAATAAATCGTCCCTAAAAAAACTTAACGTTTAATTTCGATGTAAAATGGGTCAATTGTATATAATTTTTAATAAATATTTACGTATTCGGCGCAACAGTTTTGCTTTACCTTAACACACTTCGTCCCCCCAAAAGTTCCCGGAATGGGATTCTTGTCGGTGATCGATGATCGATCGATCGATTGATCTTAATTATCTTTTAAATTTAATGAATGTTTTTACTTGCCCTTTTAAATATTAATTAAATCCTTCGTAATGGATACTTAAAATCGTCCCAATTTCATGATAAAATGGTGAAATGTGTGTAAATTTAAGTTAATATCGTATATATTGATTTCGTTTGATGATGATCTGGATTAGAATTTTATGTGTATAAAAAGGAAAATGTTAAGAATTAGATAATAATATATTAGTATTACTCTATAGGAAAATAGATTTTTGAATATTTAATGTATATACTGTATATATACATATTAATATTTACATTTTATATACTTAAGAGATTTAGTGATGAAGAATATTATCTTAATTTATAGGGAAAATCAGTATAATTTGTTTCATAGAGGTGACATTCTTAAAAATATATAATAATAATTAATTTTGATTTTATAAACTGTAATTATTAGTTAAAATAGTTAGATAAATAATCAAATCTACAAAATTATTACAAGATGATTTAATGTGATTAAGTGGGATGTGTGTACCTTTAAAAAGAAAAAAAAAAAATCATTCCAGTGTCCCCAGTCTCTTTTCCCCTGGTGGATAATATTGGAAAATTTAAAGATAAACAAAAATTCTGGTATTAAGTGTAAATTATTTTTAACTGATTTAATAATTTTACTTAAATTATTTCGACCAAAAGATAAAGATACCGAAGGAAAATGTTAAAATAATTATTTCGTATGTGTGTAAAATTGATGTTTAAAATTTAATATTGGAAAAATTTTTCTAATATAAATATATATTTTTGTTGCCTGAGAATATTATTTTTTAATATTAAAGAAATTATAAAAAAAAAAAATGTTTTTGTAGATACTTGATATACTGCATTTTGAAATAAATTATAACTGTAAGCTTTTATTAGTTAATTTTTTGAATTGAAAGCTATTGAATTAAGTCTTTCTTTTAAGAGGATCAAAGAGAATTTTTATATTTTAAAAATGTTACTGTTTTAACTCTAAAGAACAGATTTTTATCAAAACCTTAGTCATTACAAATAATATTTTTAATTTATATAAAAGTTTACATTTTTCCTATAATAGACCAAGGAATCCTATGTAAAGCTAATAAATTTTTCTTAAAAATTGACCGTTTAAAAAATAATCAAAGGATTACAGACTGTATTTTCGTAAAAATGTATTTGAAAATAAATTACCTACCTTTATATGTATATTTAGATATCAGATTTGTGGAAATTCAATGGCATTTCTAAAATTGTTTGTTGTTTTATTTAATTTACAATAATTGTCATATTCTAACATTATATTTTTTATTTTGCAATTCTTAAAATAAAATTTGATTCCTGTATTTCTGTTGCAGTTGTTTTCTATGAATGTATTTTTCTTATACAGTTTCTTAGATTTGTAGAAATTGGCATTTATTTGCTTACAAATTGTTCTGAAAACAATCAAATTAAATCAATATATAGGATTCATTTGGATAAATAATATTTAATAAGAATTGCCAATTTGAAAATTTTTTATTCTTTATAAAATATTAAAATAGACCACAATCAGAAGCATAACTGGAAAGGAATTAAGCTCCTTAATCTTTGTAAATAAATAAATGCTAAAGTCAAATAAGTACAGGAAAAATTTTAATATGATGAATGCACAGTACAATATACATATTTATATAAAATTTTTAAGTGTTTATGCATCACTGCACTACTGACAAATCCTTAATGGTAAAGGATGATTGAAAGTTTACACAAAAGTATCATCTCAATAGTGGTGTGGGCTGGTCACTGCATTCTGCAATTTCTGATAAATAGTTTCACATATGATAGGCAAAATACAGTTTGTTTGGCTGGTACAAAAACTATGGTATTTAGAGGATAGTGCTTTTTTTCTGATAAGTGTTCTGCAGGTATATCTTATAAACATGTAGGTGTGAAGACTTAGAAATGTGTAGCTAAAATTGAAGTTTACTTTGTATTGTAGAGAATGTTATATTAAACAAATTGAAGATATTTTATAAATATTTTTTTTATTAAATGAATTTTAGTGATGTATCTTATTACTTCAAATTTAAGCTGCATTTCAATTTTTAAGACAAAAAATTAGGGTATGGCTTAAATTCGAAGCGAACATTTTAACTTCTTATTTCTGCCAATCTCCCGCTCCCCAACAATTGGGTCTTTGCTTTACACTCTACATATGTGCATAGTATTACGACAACAGTTTATTCGGTGGTTTTCTGTTTGCACTTTTCTGATTTAATCCAGTTGCTGTTTGATAGCAGCTGTGTAGAACCGAATTTTAAATTTTTTTATTACCCGTACTCACTAATAATGGAAAAATGGTTTACATATGATGCTGAATTCAAAAGAAAAGTTATATTGTGTGCTGAAGAAATTGAAAATCTTGCAGCTGGTAAAAGATTTACGGTTGACAAAAAGAATGTGCATTGTTCGAGAGCCATGAAGGAAAAGTTATTTCAGTGTAAAAAAAGACAGGAAATCATTCTTGGGGCCTAAAAAAAGGGAAGATACCCTGCGATTGACACAAATCATATATATAAAATCATTTATTATTTTTTCCAATTTTAAACTCCTACTGTGGCTTAAATTCCAGGGCAGCTTATATTTGAAGTAATACAGTATATTATGTTTATTAGGGCCTTCATAATATTTGTTTCAGTTACATTACTGGCTGCAATATAATAACTAAGTATTAGTAATACAGACTAAATATATACTTAGGATACTTGAAAGATAGAGGTATCAAAAAATGAAAAAAAAAATTTTAAAGAATTTGATTTTAAAAAGAAATATTGAGATAATTATTATAGTGAAAAATCAGAAATTTGTTAAACTTTTGCATTTTACTGCATATTCTTTTCTTATTTTCTATTCATTTTCATTTAAAGCAGGTTCTCAAACTTCTCTGGCTGTCAACTCCTTCAAGGATTCCTTGACCTTTTATTGACCTACCTTTTCTTTTTTGCTAATACAGCTAATAATAAATAAATAAATCTAATGACAGAGTATTAATCCATACACACTGTTTCCATAGAAAAGATCTACTTATAGTATGTAAATTTACATTTGCTCTGAGCCATCATATAAATAACCCATTGGACTAATAATTTTTAATGAACTGTTTTCAATCAATTACAAAAATGTCTTATTGATCCCTTTGAGGATCCCTGATCTAAACTATACTGTATCCTCAGACACAAGTTCTTCACAGTTGTAATAGTTTTATGTAATTTAGCTGACATTAATATCTTAATTACTGCCAATGCTAAAATAACACTTTGGTCAAACACCCTTAAGAAAAGGCTTCATGATAAACATGAAAGGAAGTTAAAGTGGATTGTCAAATATTGGAATATTAACAGGGTTTTCAATAGAGCACACCTTAAATCTTTCTTTGGATTTTTGTAAAGTTTTTTCATATACATCTCACTAGGCCACACGGATACGATTTTAACGTCGGCTAAATTACATAAAACTATACTGTGTCATATTTATACAGAGTGTCCAAGAAAGATCTTTATTATTATACAAGTTCATAACACAAAAATGAAGTGGTCTATTCAAATGCAGTTTGTGGTAAAAGAAAGACAACTGCTGGACTAATTTTGAGGTTGGTGGCAATTTTACTTACTATTACATTCATCCAGTTCAAATTTGAAGTATTCTTAATTTAAAAGAAAGAATAACTCAGAAAGTTTTTTTAGTACAAATGTTTCTATTGATGATAGTGGCTTGCAGAATTAAAAATAGTGACAATACATGAAAAAGTGCAATGTGTATTGTGCTTAGCTGAAACAAAATTATTATAACTATGCAAAGAAAGTATTGCAGAAAGTGTGGTAAAATACCACAAAGTATCCCTTCAATTTATTCTTGGATGTAGCACTTGAAGATTTGTCCAATGTCAATGGGAAACTGTAATCTTTCAAATGCTGAACACTTGTCTTTAAATTTTTGCATCCAAGAATAAATTGAAGGGGCACTGTGATGTCTTTCTATACTTCCTGCAATAATTTTTTTTCTCAGTTATAACGATTTTGTTCTATCTAACCAGAACACACTTTGTGCTTTTACCTCTATTGTTGCCATTTTTAATTCTGCAAACCACTAGCACTATTATACTTTTTGAGTTATTCTTTCTTCTGCTATAAACTGCATTTCAATAGACCACTATATTTTTTTTGTTATGAATTTGTATAATAATAAAGATCTTTTTCAGACACCCTGTATAATTATATCAAAATAATTCAAGGACTCTATTGTGTTTTACAATAAATTTGTTTTCCTATTAATATACTCTCTTAAGTTGTATGCACTGGATTTTTTTTATGTTGCACATATCTATAAAAAAATAGTAAAGTGTGTAATTTATTTAATTTGTTTATCAAATCTGTCTGAAACTAATATCTGCACTAGGACTTCATTCACTTTTATTATTATGTTATAGAAGTGGATATGTTTCAACAAATTTATCCAGAATTTTCAGTTGGAAAATTTCAGTTTATATGTAAATTTTGTGTTATTTTGAAAAAGGAAATTTTACTTTAAAGTTTAGTAGTATTTTTATTTTCAATTACAAATCAAAAACACCATAAGCTTTACTATGCTTAGGTCATCTAAAGGTCTTAATCCATCTCTGGCAGTGATATGATATTATGCATTAATATATTATATGTCATTCCTAAAGGCTGGATTTAAATGCATTTAAAATCTCAATATATGCACTGTTTTATACATGTTAAAATGTCTGAAATATGAATAATGCATGTTAAAAACACCAATAATACATGCTAAAATTTACAGGCTAAAAATGCATACATAGACCTACTTTACTGCTGTCTACAAGCAAATCTTACTGACATCTGTTATATTACACTGCTTAGGTGACCCAAGAGATTTGAAAATTATGATATTACAAAGTGTATTAAAATGTTTTGTGTAACAGATGAGTATTCAAATCAATTCATAATTGATTTGAATGTTCATCTGAATGCTCAATAAAATTTATAATTTTTTATGCTCTAATTTGTCATTATTGAATTCATTTCTACATATATATAATCATTTACAAGACATTTGAGAATGACTGGATTAACCTAGTTTTCCTCATCCTAATGTTATGTCACTAGTCTAAAGCAGTTGTATATGTTTTGTTTATTTCTCTGTACAAATGAAAAATGAATAAATGCTCTTATTAAGTCATTAACTAATTATATATCTAATGACAAAGTTGATAGTAATGTTTTATTCCCAAATGAACCCTAGTAAAATAAGTTTTAGGGAAATTGGAATTTACATTGATCAGTTACTGTTTTTGCTTGTTTTGACACTTCATGTTTTGCTGATGTAAGGACATTTCAACATGCTGACACACTTGAAATTGTATTTAGCAGGAAATGATTTGTGGCTTAGATTATTATAATGAATTTTTTTGGTATATTTTAAATGTTTAGGATTGAAACTGCAGTACATACATTCTTAGCAATTCTGCATTAGTTTTTGCTATTTAACTCATATTGTTGGTATTGCCAAATAATCTGGATTATCTATTGGGCTATATTAAAGCTAGTAACTAATTGGATATAGATAAATTTGGCTAGAGGTAGGCAGTTAAACCACTATCTCTTGATAAATTTAATTATTAGAATTAAATTTAAATTTGTTTTTAATTTAGAATATTCTGAAAGAAATAATTGGACTAGAACAGAACTTGAACTTGCTTACCATGAAGATACATTGCCAGTTATGCTACCTAGACCTCCATCTGATCTTTGCTTCCAAGAACTATTAATTAATTTAGGTATAACAATACCGGTCACTTACAAGTGCTGACGGGGATAACTTAGTGTCCATTGCCTCTATGTTTTTAGCTGACTTACACTTTAGCCTCAACATGGTGTATGTATGTGTGTATATATATATATACACACATACACAGTGGTGCCTTGTACTTCAAATTTAATATGTTTCAGGAGGCCATGCAAATGCCAAATTGTTTGAAGTCCAAAGCAATTTTTCCCATCAGACTTAATAAAAAGTGACTTAATCTGTTCCAAAACTATAAAGAATACCAATTTTGATAAACTTAAATAGCAAATATATAAATATAATCTAAGGTAAAAATAATATAATTAAATGTCATAAATAATAAATTAAAACACGAAAACAATAAATAAAATATGTAAATACCTTATAATAAAATTAAAATTACAACACTTTCTGGAACCTTTTACCGGTGTTAGACGCAAAACGAAAAAATTTCCGTTAACGTTTTCGAACTTTGTAGTTCTTCTTCAGATGGTAAAAAACGAGGAATGCAGATCGAATAACTCGTTCTTTTATTCGATCTGCGTTCCTCATTTTTTACCGTCTGAAGAAGAACTACAAAGTTCGAAAACGTTAACGGAAATTTTTTCGTTTTGCGTCTAACACCGGTAAAAGGTTCCAGAAAGTGTTGTTACATCCCCGGTGTTCCTTGATGTATGTAGATTTTTAAAATTACATTTACTATACTTTAGTAAGGAGTGATGCTCTATTTCTTAAGGTTACTGTGCAGCTTACTTGACTTATATCACAAATAATCCTTCTCAGAGATGATATTACCAGCCAATTGTTTCTCAATTATTTATGCTAGTAGGAGTTTTTTCATTTCCTTGATAAGAAGTGATCTCCTGCAGGTCATCATTGTCATATCTTTAGCCATATTTGATGCTTTTATTACTTCCTTGTTCTTAAGAATGGTGCACACCATCAACTTTAACTTCTTAGACATGACTACCATGTCTGCTATATGCACACTGCTTTAATGCTTTGTGATTAGTTTCTTTTTTCACCTCAGTTATCAAGACTACAACCTTCCTCTAACAAGGAGAGGGTCAGACATTTGAGTCTCTGATTCAAACAACAAAATTTGGTAAGCTTGTAATCTTTAACACAGACAGCTCCTTGTCCAAATAATAGGACCCACTTCTCAAGCGTTTCCGAAAAATGGGTCTTAAATTAACTTAAATTATTAATATTACTATAGCCATTTTGCTAGTCCGATAATTCGGCAGTTGTTGGTCTTTAAAAATTAATTTAAAATAATCACAAAAAATTAGCCCAGTGTAATCCAGTAGTTGTTTGGCTTATTAATAGTAGATTGGGTTTTGAGATGTTTGTATATGATTATCTGCCTTGGGAAGAAATTTCAATGCAGAAAAGTACTGCAAAATATTAATAAAGTTACAGAGTGCTATATAGAACCATTACTAAAGAGGTGTGTCTGCTCCCTGATAATATGTATTCTCACATTGCTCAGAACATGGCAAAACAATTGTAATGGTTTCAGGGGGAGGTTTTGGATCATTCATTGTAAGTCATGATCTGTACCTTCTGATTTTCATCTTTTCTTGAAATTAAAGAAATTTTTGAGTGAAAAACATTCTTTAATTTCAGGAAAAGATGAAAATCAGAAGACCAATGCATGTAAACCATGAATGTCATCATCTATGAGATTGTCACCAACTGGTTCAAGGAACAAGTGGTAGAGTTCTTCAACAATGGGATCTCATTGGAAAGCTCATCTACGAATATCAGAAATGCTAACAGGGATTATGTTGAAAGAGATTATGTTTAAGACCTATTTTCTGACTTTAAAGATCAAGATAAAGAAAATTAGATTTATTAATACAATTCTTATTTTATTTTATTTAATCACAAGTAAAATAGCAAACGAACATAAATACACACATTGTCCCGCAAAAATTACTGGCATTTTAAACTTTAAGGAAAAATCTTGTAAAATTGATAACATAATTTGTTCATGTAAAGCTGGACAATTGAGAACCTTTTTTTTTTGCTAATTCTTAACAGTCAAATCCACTCTCAGTTGATTACACTTACGAGTTTCTCCGAATTCTGATTTCTGAATAATCGTTTGTTTTCATGTGGGAATGGATTAAAATTATATTGGCCTCCTGTGTGATTTTGGAATTTCAATCTGAAATTCAATTTAAAAGCTTTGCTTTTCCTATTGCTATTCATCTTTACTCTTGGCAATATACAAGAATGATTCAAACGACCCAGATAAAAATATTTATGTTTTTAAATACAAGAGGGTAAGCATCTGGTAAAAAATGCGAATACATGGTTCACAAAAATTATTGCAAAAACACAAAGAATCTTTCACTCGTGTGTATAGGACAACCCAGGAATTTGAAGCTCTTATAAATGAATAAAAATCTCGTCTTATATGTGAGTAAATACAGTATATTTGAACATTACCATTAATGACTACTGTGTATTTCAAAAACAGCCACTTGGCATTAACTTCTACACTTAACTATTTGTGGTGGCATTCAATTATTGGTATTTGCTACACTCAGGTTTTCTTTTAGACCCTTTGGGAGACTATGGTCTTGCAGCCTAAAAACTGCATACCAACATCAAACATAAAGGGTACAGTAGTAGTAGCCATATGTATGCCATTCAGAGGGATCCTACCTTTCTCTACTATCTCCTCTCCCTCCTTTCCCTTACCCTCTTTTCTGCTGGCTAAACACCTTGTGTACAGCCAGTCTTTCATGTGTTATGTATGTGTATTTCAAATTTGCAGTTTGTGAATTTTCTGTAATATTGATAATGAGCCAATCTTATTCATTTAAATATAAAGTGAGTAAGGACTTATATACTTCAAAGATACTAATACATAATATTTTATTCTTTAGAATTGATTGTGATTAAAGATGCACTTTTTTATTATTATAAATTGTTTCTTTATTAAAATAAACCTGGATTTGTTTTAATTTTTGTATATTGAAAAAGTATTTCATAAACAGCAATTTTCAGAGCTGAAAATTCTTAATGATATTCATTTTCATTATTTTTTTTTTACTAAGAAATTGAATTTTGCTTTCCTGGCTGTTAGAGTAATAAAGGGTATTGTAATTGTACAAATTTTAATCCTTTGCATTTTTTGCATTTCTTGACATTGTAAAATCCCTTGATTCCAAAAACATAAAAGTGAAAACAAGATTATTTGTATGTATTGTATATTTAGCTTTATATCTCAGGTATTCCTACCAAAATTTTGAAATTTGTTAGGAATACTTCCATATGGCTGATGAGCACTTTTTGGAGATAATAAGATAGAAGGAGTAAGGGGTCATATATTGAGTGGGGATCAGACTTAATGAAAATTTTACTTGTTATTGGCATTTACAGTTTTTTTAAAACTCATCTCTACTCCCAAAAATAAGGTTTTTTTTTTTTCTTTTTTTTTCCTAACTATTAGAAACTAAGAGAACTTTATCCCTGACTGAAGTGCAATGACAGCTTGTGAACTCATGTTAGATCATTAGGGAGCACTAAATTAAAACAACTTGTCACTGTATAAACAGTGAATTTTTTCTTTGTTCTAAACTTCTCTAACTTACATAATAAATATTATGCAAAGTATAATATATTAATGCATATAGGTTAAGGTATACATCAGGGGTGTCCAACCTGCGGCCCAAGGCAAGTTCCAATGTGGCCCAATAAACGTGTAAACAAAACCGACAAATTTTTAAATTTTTTTTAATTTACTTCAATGGCATAAACTCAAAAAAAAGAAATTTCACAAAGCCATAAACCTTTATACATGTTTTATTTTTGAGTGGAAAGGAAATATTCTTAAATACTTGGAAATGTGTGAATTAGACAGGAATACTAAATAAAGCTGGAGTTGTGGCTCTACGAATTATACACCCAAATTTAGAGAAAGGAAAGGTCAAAAGATAAAAAGTAGTGAGAAAGGTTAAAGTGACCTTCTGTTATGCAAATATTGATCCTTAATTTTCCAACCTTCCTTACTTCATCTTTTGTCCTTTCTTTCCTTTCCCTGCATTTGGGTCTATAATCCTTTGAGTTGCAACTCCAGCTTTATTTAGTATTCCTTCCAGTGTTACAAAATTTGGTTACCCTATTTTTAGTTCGGTGTAAAAAATATCATTTCGCGCATTGGCTACTTTTTGGGCTACATATTATTTATAAATATATTAATTGAATAAGAATGTTGAAATGATGAAAAGGTGTTTCATCATTTTTTATTAATTAGAGATGGAAATAAAACAAATATTTGTGTTTTCAAATACATTTATGTTTGCCTCCTTTTATAATAAATGAATTTATCTATTTCTAAGTAAAAATTGAAAATGTCTGTAGAAGTAATATTTTAAAATATCCTTTTTCATGATAAAGTTTTAATACTTATTACTATAATTTAGACATGTTAATCCTTAAATATACTTGTATATTTAAGGATTGGACCACAAGTATATATAATATACAGGGTGTCCGAGAAAGATCTTTATCATTCTAAACATTAATAATAAAAATATTAACAGGTGAAATGAAATGCAGTTTGCTGCAAAAGAATGAAGACGTCTAAGGGTTTTTTCTAGTATCAATTGCCTGAAGTAGATGGATTGATTGGTCGCGGAGAACCCATATCTTGGACTCCGCGATTACCCGACATAACTCCACTGGATTTTTTTTTTTTGGGGTTATGTTAAAGACAGGGTTTATCAAACACCTGTTTCTGATATATCTGTTTTAAAGGAAAGGATACAATTAGCAATCCTCACTGTTACACTGCAAATGTTAAAAAACACTTGGAGGGAAATCGAGCAGACTTGCCATTGTTTCGTGCTACTGTACTAACGGAGCTCACGTACTGTACGTGAATTGTATCCTTTCCTTTAAAATAGATATATCAGAAACCCGGGTGTTTGATAAACCCTGTCTTTAACATTACTGGATTTCTTTTTTTGGGGTTGAGTTATGTCGGACGATCGTGGAGACCAAGATATGGGTCCTCCATGACCAATCAATCCATCTACCTCAGGCAATTGATACCAGAAAAAAACCCTTAGAAGTCTTCATTCTTTTGCAGCAAATTGCATTTTATTTCACCTATTAGTATTTTTATTATTAATGTTTAGAATGATAAAGATCTTTCTCGGACACCTTGTATTTGTGGCTCAAAACTCTATGACTTCTTCCAATGTGGCCCAGATAAAGAAAAAGTTGGACACCCCTGGTATATATGGTCAGCTTTTCAAGAAAAATGGAAAAAAGAAAATTGGAATTAAAAAAAAAAAAAACAAGAGTCAAATGGTAAGAACTTTGACGTATTTCAAATGTCAGCTAGCATGCATTTGTTTGTTTTTACAATAGAAAAATTTTCCCATTGACTTATCATGGGGATAATCTTTGACCCCTTCAATATCTTCCATTTTAGATTGAATTTTAAAATTTGGCTCTATTTCATGACACGCCATTTTGTTACTTCTATTAATGTGCAAAACTTTATTCAAATCAGTCAAATCATTACTTTGCAAAAGTAATGATTTGACTGAGACTACCAATGAAGATGAAGCTTGCTCACTTTTTTTATTGCACTTCTACAAATTGAAAAAAATTTTTGGAACAGAAACAGCAATAAGTAAATTTTATTCTTTTTTGTTCACTGAATCTGAAAATGAAGCCAATTTTTCTCCATTACCCATCACATTTTTATTACATACCATTAAAAAATTGATGAAAAATGTAAATTTCCCACAGTGACCAAGTTTATTGGTAAACTAAATTTCATGCAATGCTAAATAAATTTCTAATACTCATATTTTATTTTGCTGATTACATAAAAAACTGTTGTATAACATAACTAAAACAGTCATAAAAAGTACCTGAAATTTTTTTATAACTGGAGTCAGATAATCACTTCTTCCTTTGGTGTAAGGTGGGATCTTCTCTTTGCAGAAACCAGCAGTAGTCATTCATCGTCAATTTGTCCCATCTCCCTTGGTAACGCTGCTCAATTTGCAATATGTCCTGGTGAAACTGTTCACCCTGCTCACCACTCACTCCACCCAAATTTGGTGGGAAAAAGTCCAGATGAGAATGCAAGAAATGAATTTTTAAGGACATCCAGCAGCCTAAATTTTTATAGTTCAGCAGGAGATTTTTTATTAAAATATCACTATTTTATGCTTTGTTATTTCCAAGAAAACTATGGACTACATCCTTAAGTATTAGCTCTATGTATTAGCTGTATGTTATTCAACTTCATGTCAAAATTTTCATCATTAAGTAAGTTTCTAATCTGAGGTCCAACGAATATTCCGTTCTTTAATTTAGCTTCACTTAACCTAGGAAACACTTGGTTTACATGTTTAAATCCTGGTCCTTCTTTATTTAGTGCTTTAACAAAATTTTTATCAACCCCAATTTTATATGTAAAGGGGGAAAAATTACTTGCTGAGAGTTGACCAATGGATACTTAATATTGTTTTGCCCAAGAGTGAAAGTGTCTCTTTTTGGTCAATCTTTAACCACATAATGTTCACAGACGTAAAAAACAGCAATATTTTGTAAAGCCACCTTGCAGTCCAAGAAAACCAATAACTTTTAGGTTGCTAGAGATATGTCATAAGTGAGCACTATAATTGACTGCTTTTAAAATTAATGACGTATTTTCATATGTTTCTTTCAAACCAACAGCATGTACTACCGGTATAGAAGGATTCTTGTTTGAATTATGCAGTAGCACTGTTTTTAAGCTCGTTTTTGATGAGTCTATAAATAACCGCCAATCATCAGCTTTATAAGGAATATTCAACTCAGACATCAAACCATTTATATCAACAGGAACACAACTGATCTGCCATAGTGAAATATTTTATTAAATCCTTATTTCTGTCTGAAAAATGAAACTTTGATATCCTTATGCAATAAATTTCACTGATTTAAGCATGAACCTAAAACTTCTGCTTGCTGTTTTGATAAGTGCAAGTTGCAAACCAAATCATTTAGTTCCACTTGTGAAATGAGATGTGGTGCACTATTTGATTTTTCTAGTATAAAATCTTTGTCTTTTGAACCTTGTGCTGCCATATCAGAACAATCCTTTTCAGAATCAGAATTCTCTTGCCAAGAAGCTGGAGCTGTGGGAATAGGCAAATTCTCTCCATGAGGAACTGGTCTCATAGCCGATGGAATATTTGGATACATAATATTACTTTTATTTTTTGCAGAGAAACCTCTGACCTTTGTTAAACAGAAGTAGCAGTCGTCATAATAATTTGCTTGTTCTTGCCAAATCATTGGTATAGCAAAAGGCAAATGCTCTTTTTCCCCTTGTAACCACTGCGTGAGCTTGACATAAAACACATAACACCTAATACATGTTAAATGCGGCGCCCATTGTTTGTCTTGAACTCCGAGTGGACATCCGAAATAAAGTCCATAGGTAGTTTTCATCAATTTTGAAATGGGCTTACACTGACTCTTTGTTGCGAATTCGCCACATACATAACAAAACACATTCAGAGAATTTGTACACGAACATGTTTGCCGCCGCATATTTCAATAAATGTCGAGATAAAATTTAAAAAAGAAAAAAAATTCCAAATTTATTTTACCTGTAATTGAACACGGATTACCACACACAACTTCACTGCCAATGTCTTGAGCTACACTGAGATAACGCGTTTTCAAAGATTGATAACGCGTCTTCTTTGTTCGTGTTCAATGATTCATTGGTTAAAACGTGGGTGCTGGAATAAATAGGTTATAAACTGGCGGCAATCAGGCGGCTGTTCTTTTGTCAGCAATCTTACTCATATCCGGATGTACCTTTTCTCCAAAACTACTGAATTGTAAAAATGTAAATGTAAAAATGTGTTGATTGTAAAAATGTTGACTTTTGAAATTGAAATTTTAAATTTAAGAATTTTTTTGACAAAATCTTTACTTTAAATAAAAAAATTTATTGACAACTGAAAAATTAAATAAAAAACTATTAGGATGTGCACCACCACAAGAGGAACAAGTCAAAGTTTGCCATTTTTACATGGGCTAGAATTGAATATCTGACTGCCCTTAAAGTCAAATAACTAAATAACATGACGTGATAGAGCATTTCTGATCACACTTTCTGTTTCAGCATGAAAAATACATTATAAGAAAATCGCTGATGTATCTGTTACAAAAATCATGTAGACTAGTGTTGTTATTGAAAATTATCAATTTCCTTCCTAGTCTCCTGAACCACCTGTTTGAGTGCTGGGAAAATCATGTAAGATCCCTTGACAGCTTTTTTATTTTATTTTTAATAATTATTTTATTAATGTTTCATCTATGAACAAATAACACATTTTGTTGATGCAAAAAAAAAATATTGTAGTATAGTTTTAGGTTTAGATTTCTTTACACTTTATGTGGGTTAGTAGGTTAGTGATTCTTCTAATAATTTATTGTAAATTAAATTTGATTTTTAATATTTTAATATCTGATACTGAAGAATCAAATATTTGCTAAATTTAAACAAATTTTTTTTTATTAAATTGATTGTTCTGACTTGTATATAAGTATTTTGAGGATGTATTATGTTCCTATTAATTATTGTAAAAGAAAACTTTATATAGGCTAATATTATTGAAATTTTTCACATTTTATCATCACTATAATTTTAAATTATAAGCATTTTTGATTTTTTGAAAAGTTAAACAGATATGAAAAGCTTGTACATATAATAAATATAGTTTTTCTTTACTTCATTGTAATACAGTAGACCCCCTATAACACAGGTTCATATAACACGGATTCGTATAACATAGTGAAAAAATTGCGATCGTATTTGTATAACACACTAAAAGAAACTCATACAACACAGTAAAACGTTGTCGCGACAGGATTGGTCGAATCTGGACCAATAGCGGATATTGTACAAACTGTTGAGTTTAAACGAGCACTGGATTACTAAAAAACATTTATTATTCAACGGCCATAAAAATTATATTTTTATTAATGATGTCTCCAAAGTTGTTATTTTTCTGCGAAAAATTCGCCGATTAGGAAATGCGCCCACTGTTCAATGAGCCGCTCCGTGACAAAAACAAGCTTAAACAATGGCTTCGTTGAATGGTGCACATTCAGTAAGTAATCCTATAATTTTTTTGTTTATAGCATAGTTTATATGGATTATTCCCAAAAAATTATATGTGTTTTGGAAATGTTGAGTCAAATTAGTCTAGAATCAGTTAATTTTATGGAAGAAAACCTTTCAAATAGCCATAGCCCCTAAACTGCACACGTGTCGGGCTGTGATTAGCTCATGTATTTAAGTTACTTGTACAACACGGATTCATATAACACGGAACGCATCTACCGTGTTATAGGGGGGTCTACTGTACAGTCCTTTGGGACAATACTTCCATAATTAGGAGTCGGCAACCCCGACTGACCCTGGGCAGATTTTTGTAAATGGTAGAGATCTATAAGCACAGTCTAACTTAGAAGGAGATTGCATAAACTACATGGACTCTATGAACCTGTTCACTGCATGGAAACTTCTATACCACTAAAACATCTCAGTTTACAATTCTATATTTCACTGTTATATATTTTTATAACTAATGTCTTGTTATTTTTTTAATGTTATTAATATGGTTGTAAATGTTATTGTCATAGTTATTCATCTATTTTTAATACTGTCATTTTGTAATACGACTTATTTTTAATGGAATGTGTGTTATGTTTGAATTATTTTGAACCAATGTTCTAGATTGTAGAAGGCTAGTTCAATTAGCTGGAAAAAAAAATATATTTTTTCAGAAATTAAATTTTGGGTTTTCTATTTCGTTTGGTTTATTGTAGTAATTAGAAATATTAATATTGTATTATGAAACATATATATTAATAAGTATCTTCAAAATAAATAAATATATATATAATAATTACTATATTAATACTAATAAAAAGCTTTTTCTTTTATTATTATTATTATTAGTTGGAGCAGTTTTTACATTTTTCAACAGATGTTATATAGATAGAAGGTATTATTTAATTAAAACTAATCTGATATTTAACACATTGTTACTAACACGTAATAGTAGTATGATTAAAATACTTATTTCAAATTTATATTTTACTCTTTCATTTGGATAAAGTCAAGAATAAATGTTAACAAATAAGATGCATATATGGAATATTATGCTTTATAGATTTTGGAAAGAGAATACTGTTGTAGAAACAGTAAACCTATTTGTAAATTTTATGGAAAAGTTGTTGTTATACTTTACATATGCTAAATGTGGTTCAGAAAAACTTTAAAGGATTCATGGCATACTGGACACTCAAAGACAGTAATTGCAGAAAAATTACAGGTAGAAATTAGAAAAAATTATTGAATAAATTCACCAACTTAATGCCTTCTAATTTTTATTTATTCAGATTATACAAAATTATTTAAATAGTAAAATATATAAAAGTTTTGAAGGAGTAAAATATGATATACAATCAATTTTTTTGAGTCAAAAAAACAAAATTTTTATTCAGATACAGTACAGTCAGTTGGTTTATGAAATATTGAAAGAAGGCTATTATAAATGATGGAAATTACATTATTGACTTAATGTATATATTTTCTTCAAAAATCATTATAACCTTTTCCATTCAACTCAATAATTATGATACAATTCTTCAAAATTTTGGCTTAAACTAGGCTCAGATGTAGCTACATTTAGAAATAGGACTTAAAAAATATACATTTAACACAAATAAGCAACTCTAGAACTAACTCAGATATTCATTTACTGCTTTTCCAGGATTTATATTTCTTATTATTCCTAGTGCTTGGATTTATAGGAACCTTAAAGTGCTAGGAATAATAACTAATAATAAATTCTGGAAAAACAGTGAGTTAATATCTAAAAAATATATTTGTTTGTTAATAGACATAAATGAACTTTTGGATATTATCTTAAATATAAATAAGATAATCAGATCTAAAAATCTAACCTTTGAGAACTAAGGTCCATTCAAAAAGTTTATGGAATGAAATATTTTTAAAATATATTCTAAACAATGAATATTTTGCTTTATTTGCCATCACAGATGCACTACAAATATAATTTTATAATAACGCAAGCTAAATTTAAACATCCAAACATTCAGTTTATTAAATAGAGACATTGCATGATTTTGTGGTATTGTATGATAAAATTGAGGTGGAGTGTTGAATTTTTTGTAATTGAAAATTTTAAAATTAGTATTAGTACGTATAAATTACCTTTTGTTCCATCTAACCCAAATGCTGTCATGTGTTTGAATGCATTTTTAAGGACATACATGTCTTTATGGGTGTGTACAAGGGTGTTACCAGAGGGGGGCAGAGGGGCAGCTGCCCTCCCCTAGAAATTTGAAAAAATTATTTAAATGCTAAGTTTTAATTAAAATAATATTCTTAGGCTTCTTGTAAGTTAAAAAAAAATGTTTTAATTAAGATATTTCTTTTCCGGTACATAGTAAATGATTAAAACTTTATGAATCGTTTTTATTTTACCTACATACAATTCATATCCTCTGTCAATTTACATCATCTTGCCATCCTGACCCATTGGCTGGCGTCGTCCTTGGCTGTGTATGAGAGTGAGAAAGTGTGTTTGTGTGATCAGAAGAAAACTGTTGCTGGCCACACAAGGATCATTAAAAATATCTACTACTTTTTCAGTTGACTTCCTGCCTTGAATAACTTTTGTATATTAATTTTCAAATTGGTTAGATATGCAGTTTTGTTGTTTCTGTAAAATGAAGATTGAACAATACTGAATTTTTACATGACTTCAACTCGTTTTTTTGTACATTTGAGGATTCATAGCTTTTTGTATAATTAAGCCCAATTAATAGTACAATCTCTAGAATAAGTGTGAGTGGCATGATTTTTTATATATAAGTTCCAGCTTACATATTAGAAGATCTCTAGAATCTGATTTAATTCCTTTTTTGTCAAAAAAATTTTCCTTTAACTATAAGTGGATTCATTCTTTCTGTGATGCTTCTTCATGCATTGTTTAGATATGGTTAATATTAAGTATTTACTTATTGAACAATTGTTATTCAACTCAATGATCCTTTATCCATCATTCAAATGGATGATATCCATTTGATATGCAACAGTTTGGATTTGAATTTTTTCTGTGTCATTTTGTCTTTCATGTTTTCAAAACTTAGTTAGTTAAATTCTTTAATCATTATACTTATCAACAGATGGCGACACACCTACTTCTAGAACCAGATTCATATAGTTTAGAAATTCTATTAATGAATTTATTAAGTCATAAATATGTCTTATAAATTTGGCATTAATAATTTGTTTCTGTATTTGATAATGGTCACAGAAAGTATATATAGATGAAAATTTTTATCAATAAATTTGTCTTCAGCAGGAAAATCTTTTCATTAGTATCAGAGTGGTCAGGTTCCATCAATAATTTTATTAAACAAACTAGGTTTTTCAATGATAAAAATTGTTTTGATTAACATAATTTATTAATCAAAACATTTTTACCATTATTATTACCAAAATTATCTATTTTTTTAATATTCTAAATTATTATTGTGAAATGAAATTGTTTTTTATGAAAAAATGTATTTATTATTGCATTATGTGTAGGTTGACCATACATGCCTTTTTTTCCCTGTTTCAACCATCCATCCATTTTACTTTACACTTTTTCCATTTTTGAAAATAAAAAAACTAAGCTATCTAAATTGTGTATTAAATATATTTGTCTATAATATTCTGAACTCATGATTTGTTAGAAAATGTTTATTCTGCATTGATAATGGTTCTAAATTTGAATGAATACTGCTGTGAAAGATGTCTAAATGACAAGAAATTCAGAATAGTTACAGCAAATTTAAGGAATATAAGTTGTTACATGAACAGAAACAGATAAAATTTGATTTGATTAATGGACACTGATAAAGACAATAATAACCAAACATTGGAGAAATGGAATGAAGAAAAAATTAATGTCAGATGGGTCAAAATATTTCATGAAATGCAGAAAGAGGATTTTGAATTTCAAGATTTCAATAATTTGATAAAATTAGTTTTTGTTTTTCAGAAACTACAACTTTTCATTCATTAATTTCCTATGATTAAAAGAAAATTACATGTGTGAAGATGTGAACATTGAACCTAATGTTGATTGGTATACCAAATGGTATACTAATGTTTTAGTCATTACACACATGAAGTTTTAGTTTTAGTTAACTAAAACCAAAATTTCATGTGTGTAATGACTAAAACAATGTTAGTGTTAATTCAGAAGAATCTAACATAGAAAGTGAATTGCTTTCTGATTTTGGTACCGCAGAAGACTATGATAGATAATTTTCTTTAGTTGCAGTAAATATTGAACATTTCTATTGACATAACTTTGTCTTGAGTTTTTATTTAAAAAACAAAAATCTGTGGGTATGCATGTAAAAATTAAGATGTATTTTAGATTCAAATAAATATAGTATTATATTCTTCAAGGTGTGTGTGCACGCGTATGCATATTAAATCGTATGTATAGCTTATATCATGGATCTTGGCAGGGCTGTAAAAATGCCAGTAGTAGGGACCAATCTATTAGTGAAGGGAATGAATTGTTTAACAAATCTATGACAAGGGCACTGTGTGTTATCAAAAAGAGGTTCTTGAATGAGCTCAACTGAAAACCATATATTGTCCAGTCAAGACGTGTGAAATAATCTGTACCTAGAAATACACTGGTGGACAAAACTTAAGGACGGACACTATTTTCAACAATTACAGTTAGAAATTGAACCGCAGCAGCCTGTTGACATATGCTTGAAATCATGATGTACTTTGTTATGTAAAACTTATGCAAATGTTTGAGTTTTGCATGTGTTGATGACGTGACAGCATGGGTAAGAGATTTCAGGCAATCTGCACGTACAGTCAGTTTTCGTTGGATGTGAAATTTGAGCAGGAAGGAGTGAAGTTACAATAACGAAATTCTGGACATGTCTTTCAGGCATCATTTAGATAATTTTACTTGTCAAAGAATAATCAGAAAGCTGGAAGAAAGGCAGCAAATAACAGACGTTTCCCATGAATTTAACATCATGCACAGTATTATTTCTAGGCTATGGGCAGCAGGTGCCAGAGGAGAGGTTATCCTAGCAGTATAATATGCCAAGAAGATCAGTACATTGTTCTTTCAGCAAAAAGGAACCAATGCAGCACAGCTGGTGAACTGGCAAGTCATTTACAGGCAGCCACAGGAACTAAGATATCTTGTAAAACTGTTGCAAAACATTTGCGAAAGAAAGGACTATATGCCAAAAAATCTGTTGTGTGTTCCCACTCTCAAGTCACTGAAGCGCCTGTTTGCAATGGTGCCGTCTGCATCGCAATTGGACTAATGACAACTGAGCTACCATGCTCTTCTCAGATGAGAGTAGATTCAGTCTATTGTCTGATTTTAAATGGCAACTGATATGACATGAGGTTAGCAGTGCTTATTGTCCTGAAAACATTCAGGAAAAAGTTTGATATTGGACTTGCAGTATCATGGTGTGGGCAGACATCATGGTCAGTGGCTGTACAGACCTGTATGTGCTTGATTGAGGAACCATGACCAGCCAATGATACATTGATGAAGTTCTACTCCCACATATTCGATTTTTTGAGGTGCTGTCGGTGAAAAGTTTTATTTTATGGATGATAACATGTCTTGTCATTGCACACAGGCTGTAGAGGAGTGCCTTGATAGTGAGGATATTCATTGCATAGTCTGGCCAGCCCATTCTCCTGATCTGAATCTGATTGAAAATGTATGGGATGCCTTGGGGAGATGGATTGCTGGTCAACAATATCCACCAACAAACAAGAAGACCTTCATCCGTGCAGTGAAAGAGGAGTGGGACCACAGCTCCTGGATCATGTTTTGAGTATGTCACATCGTATACAAAGTTGCATTGCACTTTACGGTGGCCATATCCCTTACTGACATGATGCTCAGGATTGTATGTAGTAAGTATTGTGCATTTTTTGTACAACCATGTGTTCTGAAAATATGCATCTTTTACAAAAACACCCTCTTTTGACATTCTATGTACTTCCTTCGAACATAATTATTATATTAAATCATGTTGAATATGCTGTCAATACTATTGTTTTCTTCTTGATCTACAATCACATATAGTTTTTCATATACATGCCCATTTCTTCTTTGTCCTTAAGTTTTGTCCACCAGTGTATAAAATAAATGGTCTCTGTAGACTTTCATTCAAAAAATGAGATTTTTTCCTCTATATTTTGATTAACAATATGTATTTATTTACCATTTTTCACAGATCATAAATAAATGCATCTTGTTAATCAAAATATATACAAAATCATGTATACAAATCTCTCTGTTCTTTCATTGTTCTTTCAGCAAAAAGGAACCAATGCAGCACAGCCGGTGCATACAAAAACATAAATACAATACAATACAAAACCATACAAATTAATAGGAAAATGTAGATAATGTTTATTGTACAAAGTAATACAAAAAGTAGACATTAACTACCAATATGTTAAACACTCATTCCTCAGTAATTTATGAGATATGTTATTTGATAAAATTAAAAATGAGAAACATACTAATTATTATTTTTCTGCTTAGTTAATCATTACAGAGAGATTACAATTTTTTTTTTATTTGCTGTTTTACACTTCTGCAAGAGCTTTGTACAGTAATGAATAGCACTGGAAAAATTCATTTGATAGAGTTGTATTTTGTATATTCTTCTAAAATAAATGCATGTTTTTTATATTCATCATCTATTCAAATAGTTCTACTTTATTTCTTTTGTTTGATATTCTAAGAGAATCCATCATAAAAATTTTTGTAGGGGATTTAACAAACAGTCAATTAAATAGCAGTAACTCTGGATGAAATGATGGTGTAGACTACTTATGTTGATTAGCATTATTGTGCAACAAGTCTATTTTTGATAGCAAATCTTCTCTTACAGGTAGGTGTTGTACTGTACAATGATGTTTCCTTCACAATACATGATAAGGCTTCATATATCCCAAAAAAGCTTCTGTGTTTTTCTAGATTGTCAATATTGATTTTTTTCTTTTTTTTAGAAAAAGAAAGTCTGTATATATACACTTGTGTTCATTTCATGCTGAATGACATGACATTTATTTTAGTGTTCACCATATATTGAACTTATTAGGAGTATTTACAATGGAAAACTCTTCTAGATGAACTGAGTTATACAAAAGTTTGTGAATTACAAACATGCATACCAACTAGATTTTAAAAAAAGTAATAATGCCATCTAGTGACACAAATGGAAATGACTACAGTTAAATGATTGTATTATTAATAATGTGTCACAAAACAATGAAGTAACTTATCTTTACTGGAATTAACTATTACAATAAGGTTGATGAATAATTGGTGTCTAGATAGTTATTAGAAAATTATTAATAAGCATTTAACATTAGATGTTATTGTAAAAGATATTTAGATACAAGATAGAATTGTATATAAATCTGACATTTGATAATTAGAAACATAAAATGCTTAATTTTTCACCAATAAAAAAAAGGTTGCAATGTAATAAATGCAACCTTATCTCATCTTATCTTTATTGGACCACTTCATTGATTGGCATTCTTATCTCTAGGAAAATTATTTTGTTATTTTTGTAAGTATGCACTATGATGACTAGTACCTCTATTTGGAGGAATTCAGCAATTAATGAACACTGCTCTGAGACAACTATTTGAAAATACTAAGTACCAGTATCAGAAGTATTCTACATGAAAATTCAAATTCTAAATTCTTTTAATGTAGAAATATTTCAAAATACTTCATGAATGCTTGAAATATAGTGCCTTGAAATTAGTTGGAAATATAAAAATATTTGTTATGATAAAACTTACTTGAAGTACTTCAAAATGTTTAGAATGCTAAAATATATAAATATAGTCAACTCCATTTATATGTTTTTCAAGGAAATGACAAAAGTATCATAAAAGTGAGAAAAACATATAAGTGACACTATTTTGAATTGCTTTCAGAGAGTAAATAATCATCATAAAAGAATGAAGCAGCACAAATTAACAATGTACAGCTGAATTTGTACTTGTTACAGACATTACATCATGCACACGAAGAATCACGATATCAGGGAAACTATTAACAGAAGCAATTTTGAGCAGGAGGTATAGTAAATCAGCAATATCAATTGTGAACCAGTGATTACTGTGTAATTAATTTAGTTTTTTTTTATTGTTATAATAAAATGAGTTTTAGAAACTGAGACACATGAATGCGAAGATGAAGAGAATATTGATACTAGCTGGCTTGAGTTACCATCTAATACAGTAGAAGATATCTTGTATTACTTGATAGAACATTTTGGAGTTTTTCCAGAGCTTTTTCTCATGCACGTTTGGTGATTTCTTGTGTAATAATGTTAAAAAGCTAATTTTCTGGAAAGAAGCTCAGATAAATACTTTTATATTTGTCTAGAACAAAAACGGTAATATAGGTTGACTATCCTTAATCTGAAATGATTGGACTGAGAATGTTTTGGATTTGGAATACATGATATTATCATGTATTTCAAATTGAAAGAATTATCACTATCAGATCCAACAGAAAATAGTCAGACATCACACACTTGCAATGTTTAATGGTTTATTAAATCATGACAGTTCACCATGTTTCATGTGCAGTATTGTATCATCTTTCATGCTTTTTTGAGTCATAGTTTTAACCTAAAGGACTTAATGTTAAGAAAGCAAAGTTATGGATTTCAGAATATTTTAGATGGAGGATATTCAATTTGTATTGAAATTAAAATAAACCAGTGATGATGACAATCTTTTAATACTGTAAGCAGGACTCTGTTTCAGCTAAAATGTTCTGGTATGCTAAATCAGAAGATAGCATGAAAAGTATTTGTTGCTGGTACAGTACTTAGAACTGAGAGTTGGTTGGTAAAAATAATACTAAATTATATTCAGTCACCATAAATGCATACCAGCATTAATTTCTTTAGAAAAAGAACACTGATCATAAGTAATTCTTTTAGACTACTACTAATAATCAAAAGTATATACAGTGGGTGATCGGTTAACAAACATAATCGGTTCCAAGACTGTGTTTGCTATCCGAATTGTTCATTAACAATTATCAATTTACTATAGATTTTTATGGGAATTTGATTAATCCATTCTGGAGACCCCCAAAAATAAAAAATTATATACTTTCTTACTACGTTTATTTATATGTAATAATAAAAACATATATGTACACACAGTCTTCATTTTTATCAGTCATATTTTTTCCGTTTGTGGGGGTTAAAGAATCTGTCTAATGTTCATTACTTTTTACTCCAGGATTTTTCAGAAGTAATTAATAGCATTGTTGTTGTAGAGGTCCTTAAAGCTGTGGTCACACCATGCAACTTTTAGCCACGCAGGCAACTGCAACCACGACTGCTATTCCCGTTAATTAGTAAACCCCCTTTGAAAACAGGCACGACTGCAACCGCAACTAGAAACAAAACGTTTGTTCTACTCACGCCGATTGCAAATGCGCATCCAATCAGCAAACGCCTTTGTGCCACATCATATGATGACAACATTGAAAATAGTTCATCGTAGACGATTTGATACTTTTACAGAATTGAGATTGATAGAGCTTATTCAGGCTCACCAATGCCTGTGAGATTTTAATTCTTCATTTTATCAAAGATTTTATCTCTTCATGTATTCTTGCCAACTCTATCAAAATGATTGCCTTTTTTATTAAAATTTTATTCATTACAGAAAATGAACTGCTGGCTATTTTAATAAGAAAAGTGGCTAAAATTCCATAAATACTCTGAAGTGGAACGTAAAATGCCGGTAAACTAATGAAAGTAGTCAAAAACAAGCTACTGTAATTTTATTGGTTTATTATAGAGTCACGTGTTTCCGAGTTGCAACATCAACAAACAATGTGTGACCACAAGAAGACACGTGTGACTCGCGCTTGTTGCAGTTGCAGTTGCCTGCGCGGCTGGAAATTGCATGGTGTGACCACGGCTTAAGCCTATTAACCTCAATCTGGTTTGGGTGCCATTCTAAGACATTGTTCTGACATCCTCCCACTTCTTCAAAACATCTTTAATAGTAGATGTCAGCATTAATCCTCTTTTTCAGAAGAAAACATATCTTGTCTAGTTTCTTGATGTTCTTCATTCAAGAGTTATTGGCGTTCTTCTGTCGTCACATCAGTTTAAGATTCCATTATGAGCTCTTCAATGTTCTTTATTTCTCAGTTGTGATTTTTGTTACTCCTTTAGCTGCTTGAACCTTCTTGATTATACTGTATCTTTCTTAGATAAGATTGAACTGTGCCCTATTGTAGACCTGTTCAAGCCTTACTGCCCAGCAACATCATTTTTCATTTTTTTTTTTCATTTTCATAATACCTTTACTTACAAAGATGTCTGCCCCACAGAGCACTGCAGAGGTTAAAATACAACTATAAATGAGATAATAAGACAAAAGGGTTACATAATTACTGATACATACCTACAGTTATAAAGTAGAAAATATAACCCAGGAACATCAGACATCTTCTGCCCGCTCTACCTTTGCTATTATACTCTCACTGTTCGAAAATAAAAACAGATGCAAAACTTAATGAGTGCCCATCCAACAGTCTCGTGAATACTCTAAAAAAATTGTTTCTGTCAGAAAAATAAAAGGCTGGAATTACAAGGGAAAGTTTCAAAGTTCGGAGGAATACTATCCAATCAGTATATACCGGGTTGAATGTCAATGTCGATGTCTCCCAGGCTCCAAAAAGTTTCAAATTGTTGCCTGAAGACAAGGGAAGACCAATCGGTATTCATTATTTTACATCGCTTCTTGTGTCTATTCTATGAGGTGTTTGTTATCCAAATATGTATTTGTTGTCTGAACATAAAAAATCTTTCATGAAAGTGTTTGTTATCTGATTTATTCGTAGTCCAAACTGTTGGCATACCTGTCTCAACTTGTTCAGAATGATTCATGCTAACTGATTCCCCCCTCTGAAAACAGGTTCCAATGAGTAGAAACCTGAATCACTTTGTCTCTACTTGTTAAGTCTCCTTGACAGTTGGTTTGTAGAATAACTTCTTAAAAACTCAAACATGTCTTAAATTTCAATTATTGTGATGGAAAATGCCTCTTATTACTCCATTACATCCATCAGCCAGAACAAGAAATCAGAGATCATTGAATGGCTTTGAAATCATGGTGTTGAATGCAACAGTAATTTCTGAAACTTGAACTTCTGGGAAAAGTCAAGTCAATTCACGGTGAAAAGAAATTTGATTTGTTATTGATGATTTGCCTAAACAGTGGGGGCACACAATTGTAAGGACCACCCCCTATCATTGTGAACTCCAAGGTATTGAGCTTATTTGGGCAAATGTGAAGGACTAGATTGATCACCATAATATAACTTTTATGGAACAAAGTGTCAAAATTTTCTGGCAGCAAGCTACTTTGCAAGTCACACCATACCAAAAGTGGAGAGATTGTATCAGAAGCATAATGAAATTAAATGAAAATTTTTGGGAAATGGACAGCTCTGCAGATCGGATATTGGAGGAGTTTTCAGGAAGAGGATATTTATCAATCTGGATAATGACAGTTTCTCTGACGAAGATTTTGCTAATGACTATTTGGACTAGGATGAATATGCCACTCCAATTCAGGACTAAGAACTCCAAATTTAAAGTTCTTTTTACAGTTTTCTCAATGTCTCTATGTTATCATTAAAAACAGCCCTTTTCAAGGCTACATGAATGCTGCAAAGGATAGACCCAATTAGTAATATTCTAACATTAAACAGACACAGTTTAATTTTGTCATTGGTTATGATAGTCACTTGTACCTGGAAACCATGCTGACACGTGGGCTAAAGTCTTCAAACATACTGACTATTTTTCTCTCAAACACTTAACAAGATTACTGAAAAATACAAAAAATTTGGTACTTTTCCATTAACTGGGCACCAGTCATTTTTACTATCTTTAGCGAAATCAATTTTTTATTTTGTAATTCACACGTTTAAAATTACAATGAAATAATGAACAATTAACAAAGGAATAAACTTGCAATAATTTTGATGTTTTAAGTAAAACATCAAGTTTCAGGGACTACAAAGTTTATACCTGTGGTTTATTCGCGAATGTTTGTATCCGTCTTCCAACTTGACACTTTTGTATGTTTTTCAATAGTCTAAAGATATTACTCTACCTTCTTTCACATTATTTCATATTGCATCAATTGATGTTTTAGCTGAATAGTCTTGCACATTGACTGAAAAACACTCTTTCAACTCTTGGCAAATTCCACCGAATACCCACTGGTGCGGAAGAACATGTCTGACATTTTGTTTTTTATGTGTAAATTGACTTCCATACACCTCAATGACCCTTGTTTGCACCACATAATTTTACAATGATTAGAGAGACTAAAGAATTGGTACAAACATAACACATATAATTATTCCAATAAACAATCGTGCTGGGATTATTTCATCATGTAAGATTCCAATTTCTAGGATAAAACGAAATGCAGTTCCTTTGTCAGTTGACAAACGCCACATTCTAAAATCTATTTTAAATTGAATAACAACAAACTGACCAAAAGGAACAATTACGGCAAACTTTGAAAAAACATTACAGAATCTATAAGTTTTATCAAAAACGTAATTTACGTAACCACATGATGTTGAATGATGCAGCTATGAGATGCGGTACTATGCAAACTGGGTTAAAAATAAATTTAAAAATGCAATTTTAACTTTGTAAATTTGAATGTAGAATAAAATTAAATCAAATAACATAAAACAACAATTCGTTGTGTTCGAATTTTTTTGGATATTTCCTGAAGAAGGTCGTTAAACATGACCGAAAACGTTCGTTTGTACCGAATAAACACGGCTGCAAATTTATAAGGTGTCATGAGTGTAGTGTTTTAATAAGATATGCAGTCTACGATGAGTTATAAAACAACAAGTTACACATAAAGTATACACCTAGAAGGTGAAATTTATTTATTTATACCAATGTGAAAATATGGTAATCGTTTTCAATATCAAATGTGTATCAACAATCATTGTTCAAATTCATAATAAACTTTTATAACTTTTATACAAACTTAAAGAAAATGGTAAGTTTGCATTCAAATAATCTTTACATAAGATTAAATTGTAAATGCTAATCGGATTTCATCAATTTGCTGGCACCCAGTTAACAGAAAAGTACCAAAAATTTTTATCTCATTAATCTGTCATTTTGCAATTATCAGTAACAAACCAAAAAACAGTCTTCACTTACAGAGACAACCTTTCATTTGAGGTGAATTAACTGTTGCTTAATGAACAAAGGAATAATTTATCCCAAATATGATTAGATCATGCATAAAGAAGGGAGATGAGTAAAGACCAGACAGAGAAGTGTTGCAGGTCAAAACTGGAGTTTAAGATGTTATGATTTTGAATGAAAATTTTCCTGGTAAAATTCACCCCACAAACTAATATTCAGGAAATTCGAGAATCCTAGCAAAAATTTAATTAAATGGAAAATATAGGCCTATCTTTATCTTCTGAAAAGGATTGTGTAATTTATGATGAAATGTAAAGTCAGTTTAATTGTAAAATTTAATAATTTAGCAATATATTTAAACATAATTATAAAAAATGAAGAAAAAATATTGATCATTATTTAAACTTGTGATAGACTAGGGCTGTTTTTAATCAAGGCAGAGATTAGATAAAATATTAAATTGCACACAAAATCCAAATATTTCTAAATTTCATCACTAATTCTCTATTATAATCATTGATATGATGTCATTAAGAAACAACAAATTTTTTTGTTCATCCCTAAATCTATGCACATTGCACACTATTTCAAGGTTTTCTTCTTTTTGATGGAAGTGCTCATTATTTTGGAAAAAAATTCCAAGACTCTCCAGAAAATAAATTACCAAAAAAATATAAATAAATAAATTAATCATAGTGTCATCTCTGTCAAAGTAAAAATGTGTGTGACTGTTAAATCCATAGATCATTCCTCTGGCCCTCTCCCACATTCCCCAGGTTATGAAGGGTTCAGTTTTATTCACACAAATACTCTTTTCAAGGAAAAATGATATACACATATTACAACTGATAAAACTTGTACAGCTTAAGTACACACAAGTGTAGCAAAATTACCACAGAGTCTCATCCTGTCACCCTATCTTTCCTAAAATAGGCACAGTTGGTATTTACTAAGTGCAATCTTTTATTGTGCAGATTATACCTAGTTTCAGTCTTTCATAGGTCTACTATAGTCTAAAAATTTTGCTGTTTTTTGACTCAGCTATATACATCATCTTGCTTCTTAATTTGTAATGTAGTATATTTCTTAAAATTTTATTTGAAAAGTTTTCATATTCTTTATTATAATTAAAACTAAGCTTTTCATTTTTAAGCAAGAAAGGAAGAAATTATCACAAAGGCGTTAATTAAGTGTAGATTTCCTATGAGAGCTTTCACCAATTTGTAATTAATACCTTTGTGATAATTTCTTCCTTTCTTGCTTAAACAAAAGATTGTCTGACATCCAACTCTGGAATCTCAAATAAGCTTTTCATTTCCATTTTAACTTTGACATTTCCATGAATTCAAAATATATTAATTATATTTTATATGCTGTATGAGAACTGTATGATGTAAGTCATAGGATGATCATAGAATAATAATATTGTCATTTCAATTTGATAAATACCAACATATAAGCTATATCTGGTATTGTTATATAACTTTCTAATTGAGGTTTTGAACTTTATCATGTAAAAGATTTGAAAATTTATTTTATATTTATAAGATGTGAACTACATTAAAGATAGGTTGTATTCATATTTAGCCAGCTGTATTTCATATTACAACTAATTGAGAGTATGTGTTTGATTTAATTGTAAGATGGTCAGATGTTTTCATTTAATACATCTTACTGTATATGTATCTAATGCAATGATTTTTATTTTTTATTTTTGATAATTTTATTTCCTGAGATGTAAAAGATTCAGTGTTGTAGTTCAAGTTCTGATCATCAATACAAAAGTTAAAACATATTTCAAGGAATACTTAATCATGTCAAAAGCAGGAAACATTGTGATTAATGACATAAAACATCAGATTTCAGATTTTTTTGTTTACTTTTAATCTGCAAGTAATTATAGAAATAAAAAAAAATATAGAATCTTTAGACTCCAACCAAATGCTGAATTCTGTCGGGCTAGATATGGCTAAATACTAAATAAATTATTAATACTAATACTATTTATACTGAATAAATAAATTAGAATTTGGCATTTGGTTGGAGTCTAGCTTATAGTATATCGGATCTAGCGATGTTATTTATATAGAATCTTTGTCACCTTTTTAATTTTTTGTTTGATGTGATAAATTCTCTTCATTTGAATAATCAAATCCAATAAAATTTTTGAATTTTAATTTAGCAGTAATTCATAATTTATTTCATAGTGATTTTTCACCTAAATCTATAATATTTTATGAATTACATGAAAAGTAAATATTGACACTCGGTGAATATAAATATATTGATTTGAAAAAATAAATGCCACTTTGTTTAATAGTCTGCTTGAGTTCGTAATGTTTTTATATTTGTATTTGTTTTTTTTTTATTTGATTCATCTTTTGGTTTTATTTGTCTTACATTTTGTAGGTCACAGATGTCTGATAAACTAATTATGAACAGTCTCATTCAATCATAATTATTGTTTTCATTTCAAAAATCTATCAGTTGTGTTTGATTCTCTGTTATATTTAATATTATTTTTAAATGCTTTTATTTAACTTGCTTTGTATTATCTTCAAACTGTATAATTCAGATTAGAAGTGGATGACACTTCTAACAGTCTGAAACTTTGAGGACATTCCTAAGTCCAATGAAATACATTTTAATGAAGTTTTATAAGAATGACCCTACCCTGAAACCTGATAAACATAGGCCCTATGAACATGACCAATAAAAAGCATTTTCAACATATATTAAAATTATTTTTTAAACAATTCTTATATATTTTTTCCTCTATAGATTTAAATGGGTTTGATTTAGCTGTATTCTGTATGTTTTTCCTATGTTAAATTTTGTAGTATTGGCTACAACAGCTTTTTTTTATTGTTTGTTGATTATATTGATTGGTATCAAATACAATAGGTGATCAGTTAATGAATAATCTGTTCAAAGATGATGTTTGCTACCTGAATTGTTTGTTAACTGATTATTGATTTACCATAGATTTTTATGAGAATTTGATTAATTTTTTTCTGGAGAACCCCCAAAAAATAAATAAATAATTATATAATTTCTCACTACATTTATTTATATGTAATAACAATAATACATACATACACACACAGTCTTGCATTTTCATCAGTCATGTTTTTTTCTGTTTGTGGGGCATTAAAAAAATATGTTGACTGCTTTTCTCTCTTCAGGATTTTTTGGAAGTGATTATTAGCATTGTCATTGTAGAGATCCTCAAGCCTACTGACCTCAACCTGGTTTGGGTTTGGGCCATTCTAAGATAGTTGTTCAAAAGATCTTTAATAGCAGATGTTGGCGTTGATCCTCTTTTGTCTTCCTCTTTTTCAGAAGAAAACACCTCTCTCAGTTCAGAAGAAAATACCTCTTTTATTTCTTGGTGTTCTTCATTCAATAGTTTAAGTTCTTCTGTTGTCAGATCATTTTCATATTCCATTATGTCATCTTCATTCCCCTCCAATTCCAGATCTCTAGCAGTTGTCATAATTTCATCCATATTTTCAGGGACATCATTTCTGTCTCCTTGAATGCAGGATAGTCATAGCTTTTGTCAAGCTGAATACAACTGTCATTGAGTTGACTTCTGACCATGCCTTTTGAATAAGCCAGACAGCTTCAAGAATATCAAATTTTTCTTTTCAAAATGTTTTTAATGTCATCGCTGAGAACTGACATTCTTCAAAACACTGACAAAACGGTGCACGAACGTACTTCTTGAAACCCATAATGACCTACTAATCCATTGGCTGAATCAATGAAGTGGCATTTGGAGACAGAACTGAACTGTCAGCCAGGGAAAGTCTTCCATCAAATTATCTTTGAGGTGTTTTGGGTGTCCTGGTGCATTGTCGAATATCAAGTGCTTTCAATGGCAATTTATTGGTTTGAAGGTAAATCCTTGATGCTTGAAGCACAAACTTTAAACAGCCATTCTTTGAAAAGAACCTGCATTACTCATGCCCTTTCATTCAATCTGCACTTCACTGACGATCTTTCCTTAATTACAGAATTTTTTTGAATGCTCTAGGATTCTCAGAGTGATAAACAAGAAGCAGGTTAAGCTTCATATCACCACTAGCATTAGCTCCCAAAAGTAATGTCAATTGGTCTTTCATGGATTTGTGCCCAGGAATATTTTTTCATCTTTTATGATGTAGGTATGGTTTGGCATGCATTTCCAAAAGAAACTAGTTTCATCATAATTGAAAGTTTGTTGTGGACAATATCCTTTTTTTGTTTTTAATGAATTCTTGAAATTTGAGACAGAACTTCTCAGCTTCTTCTTTATCTGTACTAGCAGACTCACCATACATTATCATATGTTTAATGCCAGATCTCCTTCCAAACTTTGCAAAACATCCAGCGATAGTCTTGAATTTTACCTCCTCGTGAGAAATGTGGAATTCGTTTCTTCATTTTTTCAAAAATTTTTCTAGCCTTTTCTTAGATGATACTCATATCATTTACATCTCTTTTCATTTCCCCTTTTTTTTAAATCCAAACTAAAAGCAATCTCCATTTTTTTTTATGGATGGCACATCTTTGTTTCATAGATGTGATTTTTGTTGCTCCTTTAGCTGCTTGAGTCTTGATTATATCATTCTTAGCTAATATTGTACCTACTGTAGATTTGTTCAAGCTATACTGCCTAGCAACATCAGACATCCTTTGCCCCCTCTACCTTGGCTGTTATCTCTTGCTTGGTTTCTGTGGTGAGCACAGTTCTTGACACTCCACTTTTTTTTAGGCTCCATACTATTATCAGTTTATATTTAAATAAAAAGTTCAGAAGAGCATTATAAAAATTCAGAGATCAGAAATCAACTAGTGCACAAAAAGGTAACCTTTTGTGCATAGTTTTCATTCATTCACATATTATCATTCCAGAAACCATTCATAAATAGCAGTAAAATACAGTTATACAAATCTTACACACAGCATCTCTTCTTCTTGTGTTTGTTCTTTGAGGTGTTTGTTATCTGAACATAAAAAGCTTTCATGAAAGTGTTTGCTGTCCGATTTATTTGCAGTCTGAACTGTTCGTTAACCAATCACTTATTGTACTTTGTATTGATTGACAAATAGATATAACAAAGCTTCAGACCAGATTCTACAAGCTTCCTAATTTCTCATTATAACATGTTTATTTTTAAGATTGTAACATATTTATTTGCTGCATTTTGTATTAACAAAAATGAAAGATTTTACTATTTAACAATTTTATGAGGTTATATATTCCTATTATTTTTTACCACATTTCTCCATCTATTCAGTAGCATCTCAATTCCTCTCTTGAAGAAATCAGTTTACTATTTGGAGTGGAAGAACACCTCCATTGCAAAACCCACCTCTTCATCTGTGATAAATTTTTTAAGGCATGAAATAGATGATAGTGTGAAGTAGGATTGCCATAAGTTTAAAACCAAAAATCAGGACAGTGTAAGGAAGTAGCATTGTGGTAAAATTTGATAGATATGTAACATTAGGTAGGCAGTAGCTCTGGAAAATAAGTGTATAATTCTAATTAAATTAATTCTATTGAATTATCAATAACTGTTCAATCAATAATTCAATAACATTTTTTATTATTTATTGAATCAATTGTACTTGTTTGACTTACATATTTCAACTAAACTTGTTTTTATAAAACCTGGCTGCTCTGTTGTGGACATAGGCAAATCCATGATGGACATGATTAAAAATGAACATCCTCTTAGTACCAGGAAGAGTAAAAATAATAAATGAAAGGTAAACTATGGTCATATATAACCATTGATCCATCATCAATGATTGCATGAAACTGTTGATAATTTTGAAGCCAGTCCACAGCAATATATATGGCCAACAAAACACAATGCATGCACCACAGATTACTAAAGGCATATGCGTGTGAAGACAGATGATATATGCATGCATGACATCTGCAGATATGCAGACAATTCTTATTTAACTTTTTTAACAGAAATCAGAATATTTTTGGGAAAAAATGGACAAATTGGGACATGCCTAGAAAACTTTCTGACTAGGACAAAGTGTTCCAAATCAGATAAATCCTAAACAATCAGGATATAGGGGCAACCCTAGTCTAGAGAACCCTAACCCTAGAAGGAGCGGGTGTCTGGACTATAAGTTATAAAAACTGGACAGAATTAAAAGACCAATCATTTTTCATCTGATATCATGAATGATTTTATTTTGCATAATGCTTGAAACATGGGGATGTGTGTTATCCTGCTGGAACAATATTTTCCATTGTGGTATCCTCCTATCTGCTGGTTGAACAGAATTACTTGTACTGTATTTAGCAGGTAACAGTAGACTTCACTGTTTACAGTGCTGCCACAAGGAAGAAGATCCCAATAAATTAGGGTAGATGTACCAGTTTTGGCCAGTGTACCAGTTCTGGCCAGAAAACAAATTTAACTTAAAAATATAATCACCCACATATTCAAATCTGTCCAATGAAACAAACTTTTATTGTTAACTGTTCACACAGTTAACAATAAAAGTTTGTTTCATTTGTGATTATATTTTTAAGTTAAATTTGTTTTCTGGCCAGAACTGGTACTACACTGGCCAAAACTGGTACATCTACCCTACACCTTGCATTTATAGCAAAGACACAGAGCATCTGTTTCTTGTCATGACTGTCCAGTTTCAGTGTTGATCAGCCCCCTCATTCACCTTTGGCCATTCACTCAGTACTCATTACACTTGACCATCATAGTAGACCCAACTTTCAACAGTAGTGATGATTTAGCTGAAAATCATTTTTGTCAGTGGTAGTGAAGTTGTTGACATACATTAACATAGTGCTACTTTATTTACAATGTCAAATCATGTGGTCATGTAGCATCCTTGCCTTTTTTTTGTTTTTGCCAGTTTTTCAACCACTGCTATGCTGCCATCTTTGAGCAGATTAAACTCCCTGTGATAATTCTGTTATGGTACAATCGTTTTTCTGCCTGAATCATTGAGCCAGGATTCTCTTGCATCCTTTCAGAGGTCTACCTACTTCGTTTTCATGAGTGCAAGAATTATGATCATAAAATTACCTGAACAAATTTTGAGCCGAATGATCTTTCATAGCTTTCTAATCAAGAAATTCGTTAACCTTATGTACTGCTATTGACATTTTGCATCCATTTTTAAACTGGATAAGTAAACAATTCTTATGTCTTCATGAACAACTTCCTTGTATTTTTTAAATAAACAATTGCCATGGAGATAGTAATGACAAAACATTGAGTACACGAATCACTCTTTTTAATGAAATAAAATTCAGTTTTTTTATTTGGAAAATTTATGAAAAAAAATTGATCTGGGAAAACAGTTAATAGCAAGGTTGAGGCTAAAGTTTTAGATGCAAAAACGTGCACGTCGGATGTTCAGCGCCACTTTCCTGTAAGTCTAGAAGTTTGACAATGGCATTTGGAATGTCGAGCATGATCCCACTGACTTTCCAAACACCATCGTCAAACTTCTAGGCTTACAGGAAAGCAGTGCCGAACGTCTGACGTACACGTTTTCACATTGAAAACTTCAGCCTCAACCTCGCTAATAATTGTTACAACTCTACAGTTTATTCTCAAACATAGCATTTCTGAGATTGTTATTAACATTAACAAATCATATTCTGATTTTCATTTATTATTCTTTAAAAAAGAAAAAAATTTTGGTAAACATAATTTATATATTCAAATCACTAAGAATAGAAGACAGTATACAGTCACTACAGTGCTAGTAGTTTATTTTATTTAACAACAGTTATATGTTATGTAAAAAATTTTAATTATTTCTTTAAGATTCTGTTTGTATAAAATTTTTAAGTTTATAAACATTATTTTATATATAAATATATTTCTGAAATAAGGAGTTTGTGAATAGAATAAAGGAAGAAATTTTAACCCAGCATTGTCCAACTAAATCTTGAAACTTCATTGGTGAGAGAAGTTAGTAGCTATTGAATTAAGAACAAGACGATAGGAACTTTTTGTAACTGCAAAGTATTCTCTTCCATTGGACCCTTGTCCAGTATGGTATTTTTTTTTAAATAAAATGTCTGGAAAACTCAATTTTTAGAAAATATTTTGTTTTCTTGGTTTGCTATTTTATGAAATGTCTCATAGATGGTGACATTATGAAGGAATTTGATTCGCCAGCCGTCATCAGAAAGAGTTAGTAAACAGTGATATAGATAATATAAAAGTTTTTTTTTTTTTTTGAAATGGGAAAAAATTTCAGCAAATATTAGAAAACGTGAGAAGATTAAAGTTTTCAATTTAGCATATTTACAATATTTGAGCAACAAGAAATTGCGTGTTTATATCGTAAAACGACATATAATATCTTATATTCCATCATAAAACAATTTTTATAAAAACTCCAGTAACTTTTTTGAGGAATTAAATTTCGTATATAGTATTTAATACGACAGATAATTAAAATATTGTCGATAAAAGTTCTTTGACGGTTATCGATCATACACATCAACAGAAATCATTTGTGAAAATATGAACAGTTGTATTGTAGAAATTATTATTATTATTTGTAAGGTAAAAATATATAATTTTGTTTTTAAATTTGTAACAGGAATAATCACGTTAGCGATTAGTAAGAAAGATAATAATTAGATTATCTTTTACATTTACGGCACAAACATCGAATTTTGATTTAAATAAATGTGATATTACAGCTAAGATCATTTGTGCCGCTACATATTATCGATCGCAAAATAACAAATAAAATCATAAGAAAATTAAAAATAACGATTTTTTTTTATCGAATTTCTATTTGCTTAATTGACATTTCGTATTCATCGATAATTGTAAATAAAAATATATACGTGTAGATTATATTTAATCGTATAGAAATTACAAATTGTTTTTATCCGATCGTTCACAAGTCAATTTAAAAAAAAAAAAAAAATTCACAAGTTATTTAATAGAGCAATAGCTAAATTGGAGGATAATACATCCGCCTCTGTATTTTTTTGTATTATTTATTTTTAATATATAAATTAAAATTTTAAGAATATTATAAAAATACAGCAGTAAATTTTATTGTTATAACGATCGTTTTTATTACATTTGAAACAATAATAAAAAAAAACGAATTGTAAATTTCGTAATTTTTTAGAAATTGCACAAATATTTAGTATTGGAAAGAGCAGATTTTTATGAAAAGCGAGGAATTTATATAACAACGAAAAAATAATAATTATAATTATAAAAATTATCGATTTTTCTGCGGTGCTTTCCATCTGCTAGAATAGTAGTAAACGAGGTAGCTCAGGTGATGCTTCCACCCCTTCGGTAGATGGTGAGTCCGCCCTAACTACATAACAGCTGGAAATTCGCGTCCACTTCGACTGGAATGTCGAAAAATAAAGCTCGAATTATTACCTGCTCGAATGTCGTTGATTGATTACGAGCGAACTGATTGTCCGCGATTGTATTCATCCTTCAGAAATTCGGTACGTCGATATGCAGATTAGCATTTTTTTTTTATCCGTTTCAAGGAAAGTCCTGTTTTTTCCCCCTTTCCTTGTTTTTTTTCTTTGCCGTGTGGTGTTTATATCATTAAATATTGGAAAACTGACATCGAGCTGTAAGGAGATATTAGATTATTTTTAGAAACTATCAAAAAAAAAAATCTTATCTTTTTAAATTAGTAACGAATTTCTTAACTAACGTTAGAAACAATTGAATTTTGTCAAATTAAATATTTTAAATGATTTACTTAACGATACCTGTACGAAATTTTGGGTCGTATTAAATATTATTCAATGCTTATCTGGAATTTTGTTATTGTGTTTATTAAGTCAGATAAACTACATTAAGAATGGCGAATAATGTATAAAACGCATTTAATAATAATCTACTGCAGATTTTGATAATGTATCGCGTTTGCGAATTAAATTCTCTCTCTCTCTCTCGTTTCTGATAATTATTCGGTGTTTGACCTTTGTAACATCTGCATATTGTGTACTGCTTTTTTATGAATAAATGATAATTACAAACGTAGATAAAATATATGAAACGTACATGTAATGGAATAAAAAAATAAAAGCTATTAATTATTTTATAAGCCGACAAAATAAAACTAGAAAAAATTTCATTAGAAATCTTATAATTATTTATCAATTTATAGACATAAATTTATAATAGAATACAGTATATATCATTCTTATGTATAATTCATATTTTAATGTAATTTAAAAAGAAAAACATTTTTTGATTTATTCTATAAAATGACATTGCAGAGACTTTGGCAAATAGATTAATAAAACTTTGACGTTAATGTACTAGTATATATAAATATTTAGTTATTAATGAAACTATAAACATTCCAAGCATGCAAGTAAAGTCCTTTAAAGATACCAGATGTAGTAAATATAAAATTTTTAGTAGAATAATAATGTATATAAATGCATAGGTTTGTACGAAAAAATTTATACTTAGATTTTTGTTCGATATATTCTTGGAGAATAAAACGACGACGAAATCGTTTTGGACGTCCTCGAGCCTCGTAATTCGTTAATTATTATTCTATCCATATTTATGTACAAAATACATTAGTAAAAATGTATTTTACCGAGTTAAAAAAAATTACAGTGAAAATAATATGGTTACAAATAAAATGTCCATAATCATACTGTAATTTTATTATGCAAGATTTAAATATAACAAAACCATTTACAAATAAACTAAATTTTTTTACGATTAATAAGTATTTTGTTTACATACAAAATTTTTATAAGTGTATGTAGACAAAAAATTGTAGTCAATATAAGAAGTTTATAATAATAGAATTATTGTTTGTCACTAGAAAAAAGTAAAGTATTTTAGTTTAAATTACTTTGCATTGATGAAATCATTCAGTGAATAATACAGCTGTGATCTATGCCTTGGAATTGTGCTGCCAGATGACAGAGGCATTTTTTATTTTTGTTTTTGAGCATATGAGGATTCTTTGCTTAAGCATTGATGAAATCATTCAGTGAATAATACAGCTGTGATCTATGCCTTGGAATTGTGCTGCCAGATGACAGAGGCATTTTTTATTTTTGTTTTTGAGCATATGAGGATTCTTTGCTCGATAAATGACAACAGCTTTTATCATATTCCAGCCATGTCGCCACATAATAGCAGCATTAATTTTCTTGTTTTAAATAAAGACTGGTACATGTTTTGACAAGCAAAAAATTACCAATTTCCAAACAATATCCCAGATTAAAAATAAACAGTAAAACCAACAAACAAAAATATCAAAGTAAAAGAAGAAAAATATAAATACAGTGGACTGCCATATCTGCATATGATGTTCCAAAGCTTCTCATGGATAGTAATGAACTATCTACAAAACCCATATTTATGCATGCATATAATGTGGTAGATCAAGGGAAACATATAAAAACATAGTTACTGTTACATATTATTATGTATTTTGCATTGCTTCATGTTTTATAACAAAAAGTGATCATTAAAAATATTTTGCATATAATTTGCTTGTTATTGGGATGACTTCATTACTATAGTAAAAAATTAAAGAAATCAACTAGGGTGACAGATTAGCTATAGCTATCATTTTATTAGACTATTCCACTTCTGATATAATGTCTGAAGAAGCTGGAGAAGGCACAATACATGGAAATGTTGATGGTTGGATGATGTGAGCAGACAATGTTGACAGCTGGGTATTGTATTGCAGCTGATTGTAGACAGTAGACATTTTATGGAAAAGTATTGTGATGGGAAATTGTCACTTCTGCCATTTGATTCATGAAACATGTTATGAAGAAGTTCTAAAGCTTCCATTATTAAATGGGAAACTTTAACACTGCTGATAATTGAATATGATCTATCACAGGATCATATTCAATTATCTTTCCTTTAAATTCTGAGCCATTTGAAACTCTTTTTGTTTTTTGAAGTGTCCATACTACTGTTTCTGGTTCAGTATCTTTTTCTTCACTGTCATCTTCCCTTGTAAATGATTTGATGAAGTCTTCTAACTTCTTGTTTGTCAACACTTTAATATGATCTATTACTTTTTTCTCTATCATATTGACAAATCTAGCACCACCAATTTGCCTTGCTGTTTGAATTATTTCTTTCTTCTGTGTTGATTCCGTGGGTCTTGAAAATTATGGACAGGATTTTCAAGGACTGTACAAAGGAATGAAGCATTGATGAAATCATTCAGTGAATAATACAGCTGTGATCTATGCCTTGGAATTGTGCTGCCAGATGACAGAGGCATTTTTTATTTTTGTTTTTGAGCATATGAGGATTCTTTGCTCGATAAATGACAACAGCTTTTATCATATTCCAGCCATGTCGCCACATAATAGCAGCATTAATCTGTTCTCACATGTTTTAAATAAAGACTGGTGCCAGTTTCACACTTTTTTGTATATAGGTCTATCCTTCTTTCCTGTAAGTCCATTCTTGAGAATGGAGTTAGATAGATGGAAGTCAAGACCAGATATGAAAAGCTTAGGGGTAGAAGGCCCCAATTAAGTATATATGAATTTCCAGACTAGACTGGAAGTCATGTTATTTCAATTCAAAAATTTCCCCCTGAAAGCAGTTAGATAGATGACCAGCATGAATCTATTGCTAACAGGAAAAGTATGATATATAGGAGCAAGACACTACTAAAATTGTAGCTTAGCATTGTGATGATGTCACAATAAATAATTGCTCATTACTATTACATATCTGTGTGAGATCGGGGTTGTGGAGACTTTGCTCACTCTATACAGGATGGTTTATTAGTTAATAAAATAAAGAGTGAGTGAACGGTAAGGTTCACTCACCTACAGTCAGCTCCTGATGCCAGTTAGGAAGAATAATTTTACTCATAATCTAACGTATTGAAGTTAAATGTCTTATCTATTAGATCCGAGTTTTATCTTATCTGTATCCAAGTGGTAAATGAAATTATAGGAGGGAGCTACCGATCCAGGATTAGAAATAGGCCTAGTCCAAATTATATGTAATATAACTATATCTATTTATACAAAAGAAAAATGACAAAGAATACAATAAAACATGCTTAATTAATTAATGTCCAAATTAAGGCTATATAAGTTTTGACTACCTATCTTATCTTACAGGCTAACCTTTCTCATTGAGAGAAAGAGTTTACAATAATCATATATTACCTGGGATGTAAGAACCTTGATTGAAGATACTTCTTATTACATTCTTCATTAGGGATTAAATACATTCAGGATGAGGCAAGAACTAACTCGATAGGCTAGGATTGACGTAACTTTTACCGCTAGTGATATGGCTGGACATGACGACAGCCCTAAATGGCTAGTGACCTCTGGATTAGGACAAGAAGCAAGTATGAAAGGTGACTTCCACCTTTTATAACAAACTGGTGGACCAATAGAATTTGTCCATGATTCATTTTCTTTTCCTTATCATACTTTCATTTTAGCAGGAACTCCAACTTTCTCTGATTCACAGGAAAGAGGAGAAATGCTGTACATTAATAAAATTTTGTCTATTTTTTTTTTTTTATGAAATAAAAAATTATCTTAAAGTAAATTAATTTTACAATTCTTTTTACACTTTAAAATGTTCCCAAACTCCCAGTTCTCACATTTGCTTTAAGGTGTTTTTTTTTTTTTTTTGAACAAAGCACATATTGCTTTTTGTAAAACATAAAATGATTTATGAAATTATATAAAATGCATTATTTGCTGTTTCCTCCAGCATTAAATATCACATTTATTTTCTAAACATAAATGTTTTATGATTAGCAATGTTCAATCTATTTTATATCACAACAGAATAAGTGATTTGCAATGTAATTGTATTGAAATAACAATACATTGGAATTTTTTCCTCTATTGACTTGGGGAAAAGCAAAGAGAAAATGTGTTATTGGTTACCATGCTTCTGTTGTTTTATTTTAATAACACTACTTTAAGTACATTCAAACCACATGTTTCAAACGGTGCCTCTCTTTTTGAACAATTCAGTTTACAAATAAAATTTTGAATGCCATATTTGCCTTGGTTGCCATGTGATAACTCAGTTGCCTAACAAGCTACTCGGCAGAGCCAGCCATCAATGGTCAACTTTCTATACTTCCTGTGTTAAAGACAGTCGGCTACTCAACCAATGACAGCACTACCAGTTCAGAAGTCAGTGATGCCAAGATTGCCTTGCATCACAATATGAATCAGCAATGATTTTGGTATTTAAATTAGATTTTAATGCTCAAATTATTTAATAAAAACTGCATTAATTGACATTTATGTAATGTAAATGGCATTCAAGAATTCATGTTTACATATGCTTAAGTTAAATTAAATGACAAAAATTTATTAATATAATAATATATTAATAAATTATTATTATTAATACTAGATAGCCAGTTAATTAAACTACAAATAATAATTAAAACTGGCCCCTTATACTGAAACTGAATATAAAAATAAAATAAAATTGAAATCAAATCAACTGAAACACAATAGTTTGGAAAGTGTGGATAAAATACTTTTTTTCAATCTTGATTGATTTGTTTATATTTCATGCAGGCAGTCAGAGTTGAGTCTCTGTTTATAGCACTTCTTTGTAAAGTATTGGTTTCAGTTGGCAGTGATGGAACATTTTGCTTTTTTAATATATATATATAATTATATAATTATATTTTGAAACTTAATTTGTTCCTAAAAGTTGTTCAAAAATCAAAACAATTTTTTTTTTACCTCATGCATAAAAATGTCTACAAATGCACAAATTGCACAATGTACCACCGGTGTTAACCGAGTATATCTAACTTAACCCAACATAATAATTATATATATATATATAATCTAAATATATAAAATTACACATTCTGACTGAGTGATTGATTCATCATCCCCAGAGCAAACTGCTGAACCTAAAGAGGTGAAATTTGGTACACAGTTAGGGTACATCATGAAAATCACACTAAGAAGGGATTTTTGGATATTCCTCTGCAGGGGGAGGGGGAGGATTAAGGGTTAACCTGAAGAACAGCTTCTAATGTACTATTTTAGATGCGATTCTTTGTTTTTAACTACATTTAGTCTTCATTGAGTTTTGTATTTATTGAGTACTTAGGTGTATTAAATTGATAACATTTCAGACATTGTTAAAAATATTTTTATATATTTTGATTTTTTAACTAAATGTTCAAACTGTTTTAAATTCAAATTTGTTATTGCATATTGGTTCGATTATGGAACGATTGTAAATGTTTAGAAAATTGATCAGGTTGAAAAGGTTCGTTTGAAGCAGTAAAACGATTCTCAGCAATAAGGGGTATGTGTTATATAACAATTACTATGGTTGTTGAAGATTACCGTTGATAGCAATAACTTAATTTCCAAATGTACAAATTATCCAAATCATTTGCCCAAGCAAAGCCGTGCTCATTTGCTAGTGTATATATATATATATATATATATATAAAATGAAAAAAAAAAAACATGTTTTGGTTTTCGAACAACTTTTAGCAATGAATTAAGTTTGAAATCTGAGGTTTGTATTTAAAAGAAAAATCTAATGCAAGTCAAGTTTATAAAATGACAATTAACAATACATATTTTGATCTTTTTCTCAGAAAAATTTTCATTATTCTGTTTTATAGACAATTATTGTAAAATAATAGATGAAAATTTAAAATCAGTATATGTTTGATTTTAAAGATTGTACAGTGCTGTTTGTTGGTATAACAAATATCAGTTTAACAAAATTTTCAGTATAATGAATTTTTCTTGAATCCCCTGCCAATTTCCTATTTAACACAATGTAAAAATGTTTCAGTTTAATGAATACCATTATAAATAACATTTCAGTTTAACATTATAAAGATTCTGGCCATTATGAAAGAATAATTTCATTATAATGAAAAATAGTCTTTTGTAATGGGCATAATTTCAAGTGCATAGTTTGTTCATTTTTAATAAATAATGAATATTATGTCAAACTGTCTAGCAGTTTCAATGTCTAGTCCCAACTGTTGACATTAATTTTGATCCTTAGTTATGGTTTCATTTTGATACTATTACTTTACAGTTATTTCTTTTTAAGTTTATGAGAAAAAAGTGGAGAAAAACAAAAAATGCAGCAGTTTTTTTTTGGAAGAGAATAAAAAAATATTAGATAATGTGCAAAAAGAAATTAAACAAAACATGCCAGACAGTCTACCAGAATTCTGTCACAGTAAAAGATTTAATTGAAAAAACTTTGAGTAAATAAACAACACAAACAAAAATTAGGCTGCTTTTAGCAGAAAATAACAATTAGAGAGACAGAATTAAAACTAATCAGTACTACTATAATGTTATTTTAGTTGTTTACTCATGATATTTTTGATGATAAAAATTTATACTGTAATACAAATTCTATATTTAATATAACTTATATTCTGGAAATGAGAGATACATATTTGGTTCAATATAAATACTAATAGATAAATGCATTTTTAAAAACTTTTTTATTTCAAAATGTAAGTGATTCTATTATTATGAACAAATTTCTTTAATCCTTGCATTTTTGTATTTCAATATAATGAAATTCAGTATAATGAAAATATTTGTATAGTTCCACAGTTTTGTTATACTGACATTCTACTGTATTGATAAAGGATAAAAAAAAAAAAGATGGTTGTGAGTAAGATTTAGAACTACAATGCTCTACTTAAATTTTGTTTTATTTTCTGGTCACATATATGGTATGCTAAATCATGGTAGGATAGATTGATAGAATTGGCAACATCCAAAATTTAAATGTTATCAAAAAAATTAATGTTTTCAACATTAGAAATGCATATAATCTATTTATTAAATATTTGTTCTTATATCTTTAAATAAAATAAAATTCTTTTGACATAGATTTCAGAAATAATATAATATTCAGAAATCAAAATTTAATGCTTGATTTTAGAAGTATTGTTTCTGGATTTAACATTTAAAAAAAATATTTTTAATAATACTGATTTTTTAAGTATTCCAAAACTAAGCAAAATGACTTACTGACGAAATACTATAAACTCATAAACTGATTGCTAAATCAAATTTATCTTGTTTTGTTTTGTTGAAAATATTTGAATCGTGTATAGTGATAAAAACTTATCATTGACTTCTTTACTGTTTAAATTGATATGATATAAAACATGCTATGATTAACTTAATGCCCTTGTTTTTTATTACTTAGATGAATGAATGTAATGCATTAAATTTAAGCAAAATGACTATTATATTCAAGTGTCATCTACCAATATTCTCACTATACTTCTCCTCATTTAACAATAAAATTTTTTTATTTTTTCATTTAATATATTAAATTTTGGAATGTCTATGAGAAAATTTAGTCATGAACTAATGCAAATAACAACTTTGATGAAATTAACTTGAGTAACTAAACATTTAATTCCTAGCATCTAATTTTTACATGAAGAAATGTTTTTGACTATTGGGTTCTAATTAAAGGAACTGTCAGATTTTAGAACAATGATTCAAAAAGTTATTTGAATGTAGGAGTATAGGTATATTATTATATTCCCTTTGAGTATATTTAAAAATGAATTTGCATTACATTGCAAAATTAAAAACATCAAAAATTACCACTAAATCCGGAACCTGTTACAGGTGTAAATCGTGTGAAAAAAAACCTTTCTTCACAAACATTTTCAAACTTTCTAAGATAGTTCTTTCTCAGGCAAAAAATCTGATGGAATGCTTCAAAAAATAGAACGTGGAGATTTAAAACAAAAGAACGAGTTTCGTTATGCGAGCATTAGGTTTTGTTTTAAATCTTCACGTTGTACTTTTTGAAGCATTCCATCGGATTTTTTGCCTGAGGAAGAACTATCTTAGAAAGTTTGAAAATGTTTGTGAAGAAAGGTTTTTTTTTTTTTTCACACGATTTACACCTGTAACAGGTTCTGGATTTAGTGTTGATTTTACCCCCAGTGTTAAAGTGATGTTGAGTTTCTTATCAAAAATTACATAAATTAATTTAATATTTATGTATATTATAAGAGAATTTAGTGACAGAATAGTCTTCCTATATTAGAAACGGTCTGATGAGGAAAGACCACAAATTGCTATTTCTTCTTTTTAATAAAATGCAATTTATTATGTGGATCCTGGTATCCCAGTAAAGCCATTTATGTGAATAGGCAATATACAGTCAAGATCACTTCAAAAGTTGACAACTGAAAAAATTGTTTTTTAACATTTTAAGGAAAAAAATGCATTTTTGGTCTGTTGACTACTTTTCATATTGCAATAGCCTTGCTAATTTGCATAAAACAAAGATAACTGATTAGTTTGTTTCACAATTGGAGAGCAACAAGTGAAGAATTGTTATATCAATTGAAAGTTGACAACAAAGAAAACATTGTAAATACAGAAAAAATATTAATTTCAAATTGAGTATAACACAAAATTTAATTCCAGAATTGTCAATTAAATAGTTTTTTAGTATCAATAAGAAACTATACCAAAGAAGAGAGAATTGAATCTCAAAGAAAGAGTGCAGATTGTACGAGTGTAAAAATGGCAATTTTCTTGTTATTATTGAAAAAGAACATCAAATATCACAAGAAGGTGTCAGAAAAATAATGGTCAAATATTTAAATAACAATATAGGGAGAAATTTACCACGAGCACACCGCCCTAAGGCCACAACATCAAGAGAAGATGCAATGATTCACCATAAGGCCACCGAAAACTCTTTTATAACAGCTAAAGAAATAAAAGAACAGCTTACTCTTGAAGCCAGTGTTTCAACTATTAAGAAAAGATTAAATAAAAATGGTCTCCACAGAAGAGTGGCTTGTAGAAAACTAATGATTTCAGCAGTGAATCAGAAGAAAAGACTATCTTTTGCCAAAAAATGTGTGGACAAGCCCCTAGAGTTTTGGAAGTGTGTTATTTGGAGTGATGAGTTAAAACAAGAGTTGCAGCATGCTAAAAGAAGGAAATTTGTTTGGAGAAAGAAAAATCAAGTATTCGATAAAAATAAAACTGTGGGAACAATAAAACACTTACCTTACATAATGGTTTGGGGGTGTTTTTCAGGGTTTGGAATGGGCAATATTGTTCAAATTCACAATCGCATGAAAGCAGTAGATTACAAACAGATACTTGAAGACAATTTAGTGGTGTCAGCAAGAAAAATGGAGATTGAAAATGAATTTGTCTTTCAACAAGACAGTGATCCCAAACATACAATATTGCTTCTCAGAAAATATTTCAATGAAAGTGATATCAAAGTTTTTGAATGGCCACTGCAGTCATCAGACTTAAATTTAATAGAACATCTCTGAGGTGAATTAGACTGCTGTATTCCTCTTAGCCATAGAAAATCTTTATCATTGTACAAAGAAGAATTATTTAAGGTTTGGTGAGAAATTGAGCAGGATATCATTGATAAATTAATTAACAATATGCAAAGTCGACTTCTTCATGTAATTCAGGCCAAAGGCAGTCCAACAAAGTTCTGATTTGACTCTTTCTGAATGTTTTATTTCGTGTCAACTTTGAAATGGTTTTGACATACAACATAAATTTACAATTTGTAAAACATACATAATATTTTCTTCAAAAGTTTTTGATGGATTTAATAAAAAATTAAGTCTTAAAAGTAAAATTAAGGTTAATTCAATTTTTACATATTGATAAGATGATGATTAACTCAAAAGTTCAATAAACAGGCTATGTCAACTTTGAAATGATCTTGACTGTACAAGGAAAAAACTTGAAAAGAAATTCACACACCATTAATAAGTAGTATGCCTGACAAAATAGAAGACAACTGTGGTGAGGCCTGGTCAGTAATGCCTGTGATTTCTGATTCAGGTTCAATTTGCCTTGTTCTTTTTTATATATGTAATTTACTAAATATAATTGAAGTACAAAGTTATTACAAATGAATCATTGGATTTCAAGCAACTGTATTTCCAACAATAATTCAGATTTAACAATGAGTGATGTATTAAAAGAACTAGAAACTGTCCAATTTTGTGTTATAGGACTACAGATGTTCTGTGTGTGTTCCTTTTAGTAACATGTCATATGTTCAAGTGGTAGTCCAGTTTGCCCCATGCATTGTAGCATGTTTCCTGGATGGTCGTAATTGTAGTAGTAATGTGATCCCAGAGCTTTGCCAAAGATGTGGTAATGGCAGAACACAAACCTGTAAAATCACATGGTGTATGGTCTGGAGATCTGGGAGGTGTCTGCATAGTGCTAAGGTATTGTTACTGTGATGCCCAATTCAGCTGTGTGGGAGTTCTGTATTCAGATATTGAGGCATCTCAGTATGCTAATGAGGTGAAATTCCATCCTATTGGAAGTGAAGGTCATCATAAATGACTTCTACTACATAGCCACCATTTTGACAAATGGACATCATGATGCTATCTGGTATGTTGCAAAGAAATCTTCACCTGTGTTTCAAATTTGGAGAGTTTCTTTTTAGTGTCTGGCCTGGATAACCTAGCTAGATACTTTGGAAGTTACAGGAGATAAACCCAATGGTTCTTAACCCTGTACTTTTATTTTATAGCAGTTATAAATTTAATATTTTGTCTCTAGTTAAAATTGTACCTACAACTATTTTTTTCATCTTTTGTTCTTGTTCTACAAAATGTCCAAAATTCACAATGCATAAGAAAATTTAACACTTATTAGAAAATTATGATTGTATTTATAAAATTAAATAGTATGTTCAATTTTAACTAGAGACAATATATTAAATTTATATCTGCTGCAAAATAAAAGAAAGTAATAAGTATTTCATTTTCTTTTATTAAAATTGCAACAACAAAATAAATCTTCTTACAGAATATGAAAGTGTAACTCAGTTTTATTTTGCATTACTCTACTTGCAACATTGATATCATATTTCTCAGACATAATACTTCAAAATGGCAAAGGTATAAGAGGAAACAATATGCATTCTTTAGTTTTTTTGGAAGTCTGTTATCATAATTTCCATTATTCAAAACTCAGTATGGAAAAGATCTACCATCAGATAATGTTATCTGAGGGTAGATCTGTTATGATGTGAAATAACACTTATTCAAATTCAGTGTAGTATTATATGTAACAAATTGTATTTTTTGGTTTCTTCTGTATATTACACATGTTATCATTACAAATTTCAATCATAGTTTAAATATGCTACTTTATACATCTGTTGAATGTTTTTTGGTGTATATCACAAATAAAACAATTTTTACTTCTAATTATTACTACTGTATTTGTAAGGAGATATTTGAATATCAGGTTGCGCTTCCTAAATATTCTGCAGATACATATTGAAAGGGGTCCAAAGTATGGCAACGATGTTTGAACCACCGAAAACTCTCTTGCTGCTTAGTATGGTGCTTGGAAACAAGGATTTCTTTATCCTACTGAGCACATACCTGGGAGAAAGAGAACGATGCTGCAATAACGTTCTTAGACCTGCGTATACATAAGTCTCTGGAAGGTCTACAATTCTCGGTACACCACAAGTCCAACACAGCTCCGTACATCATCCCAGCAGAGGCCTTTCAGCCTTCTCGATATGTCAACGCCACCATCACCTCCCTCATTAGAAGGGCATTTTTGCTTTCCCATGCAGGAGCTGGTGAATATAGAGTTAGACAACATCAGTTTGGCAGTATGCACAGCTGGCTTCTCACATGCAAAATTTACGCATGTGAACAGTAGGATAAAGAAATCATTGTTTCCAAGCACCATGCTAAGCAGCAAGAGGGAGTTTTCGGTGGTTCAAACATCGTTGCCATACCTCAGACCCCTTTCAATACGTATCTGCAGAATATTTAGGAAGCGCAACCTGGTACTACCATTAGCTCCCCTTCTGAGCTTACGTAAGCTTCTTTGCAACGATAGAGACAAGTTCTCCACGCTCGAGAAGTTGGAGATCTATGCTGTCCCGATATTTGAATATATTTCTCATCTATACTAATCTCTAAATATTTGAAATTTATGATAAACAGTTTGCAATGTTTTAGAGGTCACAGGATAGTATGATAGTTTATTTAATATAGTTTATGTAAATATAAGTACTTGATGATTATATTATCACTAATTACTACTGTTATCATTTTCAAATAGGCTTTATAGAACTATATATACGTATGTATAATCGTTATCCTTTTTTTTTAATTTGCTAATTATATACAAATCTAACAATGATTTATTGAGTTTGCATTACAGTATGGTCTTGTTTTATGTAGGGGTTATCATCAAGTACTATATGAAATTCCACATAAATTTATGTTTTACTCTAAATAGTCCTAGATGATTGCCTTAGATACTTACAACTTACACAACCATTTACAATAAACAGAAAAATTTTTAAATATGTTTAAAATGTTTTACTTTTGTTTTTACTATATATACTGAATTCAATGATAATAATAATAATAAACTTGTGCATTAATAGTGAGAATTACCCTGTGCATCCACTAAGTTGGCCCAACATTTTCTATCCATGAAAACATGAATCCACATATAGTAATCTCACATAAAACAAGACAATATTGTATGTAATTAGTAAATTTTAGGACTTAGAGATTTCACTAATTTAGGTTTAGCTATTTGAAACTATATCTATTGGCCATTGTTTACAAAAATTTTGTAATGATTTGATATTTTTATATGTATATTAACATAATTTACTCATAAAACTAAATTTAAATATTTTTAAATTTCAGGCACTTCTTCATGTAATAAACTGTATTAATAATGAAAGCTTTGAAGAGAAAGTATCTCATCTGATAACATTATGGAAGTGTTTAGCCAAATTTTCCAATTATTTACAAGAAATTTCAGAACTGTATCAGTTTGTCCTAAAGTAAGAATTATATATATATTAATTATTGTGTTAAGTTTTAAATTATAATGGAAATAGATTAAAGTTTGTTTTAAACGTATTTATATTTTAAAATTTTAAGCATATTATTCACCTTATAAATTTAAAAGCCAATAAAAAATAATATTAAAGCATGTTACATTAAATGAATATAATTATGCATGATCTTAATGTGCCACCTGATTTTCTTATGTACCATATTTTATACTTAAGAAAATTTTCCTTGCCATTTTTATGTAAGAATTTAAATATATATATACTATGTAAAAATTTTACTGTAATTTTGCATGTAATTATTTTGTATAATATAATAGGTACTAGATATTTATTACTAAAGAATGACTGTTGCATGGTTTTATGATTTCCCTTGGAAACTTTAAATAAAAAAATTGTTTATTGTTACTGCTAACAAAATATTGATTCAATATACTGTATATTGAGCTTATTTACCTCTTGTATTTGTTTATATATTATACTATATATATTAGTTAGTGCTTTTTAAATTATTGATCAATATCTTCTATGATATGTTGATGTTAACTATAAATTTTGTATATAATTAACTTTTTTATTGACTCTTCAGGATATCAAACTGTAGTTATTAAATGCTATAAGAAAAATTGACTGTTATGTTAGTTTATATTTTTAATTTTTATCAATATAATTGATAAATGAAAGTTGCTAATTAATAAATGTTTAGTTCTTTCATCTAATTTAGAAATATCTTTAATCTTAAATAATATTTGAAAAAGTTGTGAATAGGTTCTATATTTAAAAGCCAATGGAACTTTCATGCAATTGATGAATAATAACTTATATTCTGCTTTTTAAAATACAGTCAAACCTGTTTTTATGCGGGGGATAGGGACCGCATTAAAAAAAACGCATAAAAAGAAATCGCACGAAACTTCACGAATGGCTGTAAAAAATAGTTTTCGCAACACAATTAAAAAATTATTTTTTTTTATGCGGTGAATAGGGAATGCATAAAAAAAGTCTCACGTAGAAAATAACTCAAAACCGTACGAAATAGAATTTATTGACAACAGATGTCAGCACTTGACTGCATCGTCTGGTCTATCGTCTGTTTTACATATTTTTGTCCAGGTGGTGTTTTGTTGACTTAAAAAGTAAATTATTTCATTTTTCGCATATTCATGCAATAATATTACTATAATAAGTGCATTTATGCTATAATAAGTTTATTTAGCTATAATAAGTCAACGTGAGACATGACGAATCGCACGAGACTAGTCGCCAACTATACCGCACAAATAAAAAATCGCACAAAAAAAACCGCATAAATTGAAAAATTTGCATTAAAAAAATCGCACAAATAAAAATCGCACATAAAAAGAGCGCATAAAAACAGGTTTGACTGTATATGTAAATATTCACAGCAATCAGTTTAAATTGTAAAGAATCATGTTTACTAAAAAGAATTTATTGCTAAAGGTTATAAATGTTGCTCATAACTAAATCAAATATTAAATTGGAAAAAAATGTTTACAAACATTTTATCATCAGCATTTTATTTATAAATATGTGTAGAAGTGAAGTCAGTTTTTAATCATATTGAAAATTCAGTAAAATTTAAATTTTATGGTCACCATCTTTTTTCTTGAATTTTATTTCTTTGGATTAACATTTTTAGTAGTATTATTACTTTATGTAGACTCTCAAACTTACAAATTTTTCTCTAAAGCTACAAAAAATTTAAAATGCAAAATAACTGTATTCTAGAAGACTGCGATAATGAAATTTAATTCATTTTATTCTAATCTTACAATAAAATTGTAATGTAAGTAAAATATTTTAAAACTGATTAAAATTTTTTAAAAAATTCTTAAGAAAGTATTTTTATTGCATTTTTAAACACATAAAACAAAAAATTAAACCCAAAAATGCAGGAATTCTCTTTTTCCTTTTTGTTATTTTTAATGACAGTTTCTTGTTGGTTTTGTATTTTTACATGTAAAACTATGAATATTTTCATATATTTATATTATTAAATAATGTTGAAATGGTAGTGGTTTTGTATGTTAGAATTTCTAATTAGTTGAACAACTTCATTACATTGACATAAACAAACAATAGTCAATAGTAATTCATTATTCACTGAATTTATTTTTAAGTTATTTCTGTTTTACTGTTTAAATTTGTAGTTTTCATTTTTGGATTATTTTGTCAATTTTACAAGTTATATTTTGTGTTCTTATAGTAATTTTAAATATATGTGGGAAAAACATTCTAATAACCTGCGAGCGCTTTTGATGTATTTATAAATGTCATCTTCAGGCAGAATCAGAATAAAATAGCTTTTTGAACAGATTTTTTTAAAAAGAAATTGGACCCTCACTCACTCTACAATCAACATGGAAAAGTGCACAGTATTGTATCGAGATTTGCGCAAAAGGTAAGGGTTAGATTAAACAAGAAATTCAGGTGACTCCTCGGTGATGTAATCAAACAACAAAATCCAGTGCAGCCAATCCCATTCCACAACTACACAGGGGAGACTATTTCGTCCCTAATTTCCAAGATATTGCAACAGGGAAACAAGTATATCGCTCCGTCATGCGACATGAGTGCCTCTGAAACAGTCCCAGCGGCCTTGGCAGCATTGAAGAGCTGCCAAGCAGCGACCAGATTCCCACAAATAGAGCTCTTGGTCATTTCAACGCTTGCCTCAGTGAGAAAAACTTCCGCTAGTGCCAAAAGCCGTCTTTGTGACCATTCTGTAAAACATTACCTGTCAACATCCAACATCTTCTAGTTTTGGACAACGATAAGAAGTTCATCCTATGCAAGGAAGAAGACTTTCTATGCAGGGCCACAGACTTCCTCAATCAATTGCATGCTGTGGTCTTACGGGAGAACCCAACCCCTTCTGTGTTAAGGAAGACAAAGAAAGTAGTGACTCTTCCAGGTGTGATTACTGTCCTTTCAGGACACTTGGACCCTCTATCCAACGTTGCGTGCCCCAGACTTTTCTTTGAGGCCAAAACACACAAAGAAGGTTAGCCATTGAAGCCATTGGTTAATAAGAGATCTCATTCCACCTACTTCCTCGAAAAAGCACTTGCTAAGTTGCTTGGTGGGCTTCTTCCTTCCTCTTCCCAAGTCACATCCTCATCCGTTGTGGTTAAGGCAACATTATCAACTACACTAGGTAGTATGTCCCCTGATACATATACCTTCTACAAAATGGATGTTGTCACATTATATCCTTCTGTACCGCATTTCGAGGTGGTGATGCATGCCAACACCTTACTTATCAAGGAGGGTTCACTGTGCAGCAGGTTTTAGAGATTTAGAGAAGCCTTACTCTTCATCACAGAACACAATTACTTCCACTTGAGTAGGAGGATATACATGCAAAACAGGGTGTACCAATGGGCTCACTGCTGTCCACTATATTAGCGGAATTGGTCATGAGACATCTTGAACACAGGGTCTTTAGATTTCCTCTCACAATAGCCTACTCCTTTGATATACTTGAGGTACGTGGATGACATTCTTCTGGCATGGCAGGATACAGAGGACTTTTTTCTGATGTTAGAATGTCACCTGACGAATGTATACTCCTCTATCAGCTTCACTTGGGAAAAAGAGTTTGGGGGAAAAATCACATTTTTAGATTTGGACATCTCCAAGACCCAGGGAGGTTTGGCATTCTCTATATACCTCAAATTTGGTACTTGTTCCCCCCAATTATCCCTGCCATGGCCTTTCAGCCGCAACAGTATGTTAACGTGGCCATAGCATGTTTAATCAGAAGGGCCTTTTTGGTGCCTTCCATATGACATTTTACCAACTCTGAATTGGGGATCATCTGCACAGCGGTATGTGCGACAGGATAGGGCTCCACCAAATACAACCATATCCTAGGTTATATCATAAGGTAGTAGCTGGAAAAAGGGATCCTTTAGATCCCTTTTCCCAGCTACTACCTTATGTAGCCCAAGGGATTGGACAGTAGTCTGCCCTTCTCTGCCGTTTTGTGGCTGCCTCACAGCCCGAATTTGCTGTATTTTTAGGCAAAATGCCTTGCTTTTAACTATTACCCTATGCCCTACTTTGAGGAGGCTTTTATGTAATGACAGGGATGCAGTTTCAATCCTAGAAAAGTCGGGCATATATTCTATTCCCTTGGAAAACCCAATGTCTGGGGCACATACCCACTATATAGAGGCGACCACCAGGTTGCTATCCAGCCCCATATCAGAGCACCAATGTTCTGTCGCAAGGGGCAGCTGTGACACTGAACTATCCAAGATGGTTGTACAGCACCACCACTTTGGGATGCTGGTGATGCTGAGGTGGTGTGAGGAACGGAATTTGGTGTACATTTGGAAGGCCCTATTCACCACACTGCTATCTTCTTGCAACTCTCCCACCCTTGAGTTGCCCAGGATTTGAATCAGTCTATACAAACAGTTAAAACACCTGCATTAGCTCCGTTTCTATACCCCTGCCTTCTCCGCGCAGTAAGGTGCACGAACGACAATGTTTTAATATTTTTTAAACCTTTTTTGTTAAAAACGGTTTATTGCTGTTCCTGTATTCTGTTTTGTAAGACGCATGCGCAATGATGCTATGCATATTTTAATTCTAATTCTTTATTTTAAACTTGTTATGTTCTAAGTGGCTAATGCCGTATTTTGTTCCAATTTTTTTTTTTTTTTTTTAAATCTGTTTGAAAAGCTATTTTTATTTTCATTCTACCTTTATAAATACGTTGAAGGCACTCGCAGGTTATTAAAACGTTTTTTGTAAATGTTCTTTAATGCCATTTTTATGTGAATTTTTCTCTTGAATCAGTAAAATTGTTGGCATGACATCCACTTTATATTTTTAATTAAATATACGTTGAAACTGAATATACATAAAAAATTTTTATCGTAGGTCTAGAGATTTATTATTGGTTTTTCCTTTGAAATTTTTCAACTTAAGTTATGGTATGCATTAGAAAAAAGATATAGATTTCTTAGTTTATAAATATCAGATTTAGTAATATCAATGTTATGTAATAAAGTAAAAGCATTTACATTTGATTAGCAACATTTGTATATCATCAGATACTATGTATCAGCTATATATGTTTCTTTTTTTTTGTTAAGTTACAGCAATATACTGAAAAATGTTTAAGAATCTATAAATTTAAAAATTTTGAATTTTATAAAAAATTTAATATTTAAAAAACTTGAGATCTAATACAACTTACTAAAATTCTGAAATAATTACAATGCATAATTTTTTATATAGGGAAAGTTCCTTAGTAATCCTTTCAAGTCAGTGGTCCAAAATAAATATATCTATGAAAAGAACAATGGCAAAAATGTTAATTTATGGCAGCCATATTCTAGGTCCTCGTATCAAAGGAAGTGCACGTACGTGTGCTGCTTTAATAATGGCCATTTACGATCCTTGGAATGAACCAATATTAAAGAAAGCACTTTCTGACGATAATTTTCTTGAGGAGTTAGCTTGTAAGTATATTATTTTTTATTACATATAAGTAAATGGCTTGAGCTCATTCATCTTGAAAACTTGTACTATTTTTTAAATTTATTTTGAAATTATTATTATTATTATTATTATTATAAAAAGAATTCCTTTTGCATATACATGTTAACTCTAGGGGAAAAATTATTGTTTAGGCCAAGGTTAAATGTCAGTTTAAGTTTTATAGTTTAAATCCACGATACTCAACCTGCGGCCTCGCTGAGCTTTTGTGAGGGCCCGGATATGATCCGCAAATAATGCTGTCAAAATATAAATTTTGAAATTTTTGTGCCAAAAAATAGATTCGGTCACATCGCCCACACTGCTAAGTCCCTTTTATCCTTTCTGTAAAAAAATGTGCTCATATTTTACGTTGTTCACATCAACGTATCTGCGTGAAACGTCATACTCAAAAATGAAGTATGCAAGAACATGGTGTGAATAGGCTTACTGATTCACATCTGGATGCAGTTTTACGAGTAGCATGCAGCAGTTACAAGCCTAATTTAAATGAAATTGTGAAAAATATTCACAATATCAACAGTCACACTAAATTTCTAGGGTGAGTGAGAAATTATATGTTTTTTATTATAATCGTTATGTTGCGGCCTGTGTGTAATAGCTATCATGTGTATGTGGCCCCAGAAAAAAAAAGGTTGAGTAACACTGGTTTAAATGTTTCTAAAAATTTCATCTTAAAAATTTAAGAAATTTCCTATTGTACTGCAGATTTTAAAATTTTGGCTCTAGTTGAATATTTAAGATGTAGCACTAAACTAAAATTTTTTAAAATGCAAATGATCTAAATAACTACTTACTTAAATATTTTATTATTATAATATATTAATTATCATAGTTATTATTTTAATTAAATTTAATTTTTGGTAAAGATTTTTCAATTCAAATTTTAATCAATCAATCAAATTTATATTAATGCATTAGGGAATTTTTCCTGTTACGGGGGGGGGGGGTTTATATAATAATCTTTACATATTTTTATTAATTAATCTATCAGCAAAACTTAAGTTACTTGTTAATATCTTTTTAATATTACATTTCTTTAAATACTTTCATTGAATTAGCAAAATGTAAATTAATCATTAACCAAACATAATATTTAAATCATTATAAAATTTGCTCAGGAAAGAATAACAACTTAAAAACACTAAACCATATTTTGTCTTGACTGATATTTAGAACAGTTACAAACATATTGCACACCAGCAAGAAAGGTGACACATCTCAAGAAATGGCAATTTTGAGGTTATGTCGTTGAAAAATACGTATGAAGTGCCTCCAACATTTATAACAAGTATCACATCTCTATCTCACAAAATAACAAAGTTATTAGAAAAGCAAAAAAAGTGACATAACTCAAAGACCTCATATATATTTAACTGATAACACCTCACATTCGACAAGAGCAGAGCTACAGATCCATAATTACTATACTATAGAATATAATAGGATTTACTGCCATAAATACTTACCTGAAATTTAAAAGCAGCTTATACTATAAGTTTTATAGTATTCTTTAAGTAGATTTTTCTCAAATACTGCATTTTTGAGTTGTGTCACCTTTCTTGCCGGCATGTGACATGAAAAACTAATATCTGTTTACCACACTGATATATACATGTATCCAATCTCAGTAACTTTTTGTTATTTGCTAGATAGAATCTAATTATTTGAACAAATTTATTAGAATTATTTATTAATCTTGAATGATTTGAAAATACATATACTATAATTACTTTCCTTTCATCTATTAGTTACCTTGATACCATGTATGGTAACTTGACTCATTCAAACACTTGTTTTTCTTGTGTTATCATATTATTAACCACATTATCCATCTAATTTAAATATCCAAATATCCAGTTCTTAACTGACAATGAAAATATAATTGGTGATATACCATATACAGGGTGGGCCAGCGAAAATGAAACGGCAGAGTGTTCGTGTTCGTCCAAGCAAAGCGCTCGGACAGGTCGATTTTACTCTCGAGGGGACATTTTTTGCAATAAAGTTTTTGCGATTCTGAATATTAACTAAAACAAACATTTTTTTCGAAATAAATGTTTGTTTAGTTAATACAAAATAAATGAGTTTTTAAAATTTTTTGTTGTCTGTTGTATTCAGAATCGCAAAAACTTTATTGCAAAAGATGTCTCCTCGAGAGTAAAATCGACCTGTCCGAGCGCTTTGCTTGGACGAACACGAACACTCTGCCGTTTCGTTTTCGCTGGCCCACCCTGTATAGCCAACATAATGAAAAATTTTTACACCAATAATTTTAATAATTAGCCTTTTGCTTAGCCAATATTTCTAGCTTGTCTTATAGACAAGTTGTAATTTGTGAGCCTTTAACCCAAATTTTAAGTCATAGGTTACACTTAAAGTTAAAACTTTCAATCCTGTGACAACACAGTTAACACAGAAATTTCTAATGAGATGACTCATAAACTGAACACTATAATGTTTATTATGTGTTGAATAAACAAATGTTAAATTGTTCATTTTATGTTGAAGGAAAGGTATACAGCATATGCAGCAATGTAGACAATTAATCTGACATATAATCACTTATGGCACTTTAAGGAAGACACTCTTAATTTCTGAGGTGGAAGAATACCAGTATATATGTCATTAAAAATGAAAGAGGAAATTACATCTCTTATCCTTCTGCTGTATTGATTACCTGAGGTTCTAGCATGGATAAACCTTCTATATACCCATACTATTTCTCTCAAAATAAACGAATTCTTCAAATTAAAATGCATTTCTTGTTCTCCATTTGAAAGCATCTGTTTAAAAATCAGTGACTTAATTCTTAATTTTATATATATAACATTTGCTGGTAACATATATATATATATATATATATTCGGTAGACAGTGATATATATTATATGTTACCGGCAAAACCCAATTTTACGCCAAACTAGTTTTGCCTAGGCCAAACTGGTTTAGAATTATTATTCAAGTATATTAATGGTTAAAATAAAATTAAAAGACAATCAATTAGATGAACAATATTTATTCAAACATAGTCTGCTTAATAATTATGGTAATTTATTAGAATAGGTTAGGTTAGGTTAGAATGCACGTCTCTATGGTTCCATGTCTTCTGATTGCTGGACTTGGAGACGAACCACCACCTTTGATACCTAGGAGTAACATTAACTCCATTTTTTATAATTAAGTAGACTATGTTTGAATAAATATTGTTCATCTAATTGATTGCCTTTTAATTTTATTTTAACCATTAATATACTTGAATAATAATTCTAAACTAGTTTGGTGTAAAATCGGGTTTTGCCAGCAACATATATATACATACACAGGAGGATCATATAACGAATATCTGATCCCAACAATTAATTAAAATACAATAATTCAAAAACAGTTTAAATAAAGAAATGTAAAAATGTCCACATAATTACACATAAATAAAGTGATAGCTTCAACATAAAAAGCTTTTAAAGTATACAATTATATACATATTAATGCAAGTTTAATTTTGTAAACTAATTCTGTTTTTCTTTTTTACGTTTATTTATTAATTGCTTTTGAATATTGGTAGTATTTTTTAGCATTTTTGAAATTTATTGTTTTTAAAGTTTTTGAAACATATTTACTGTGTGTATATACTGCAGTTTTTTTTTTTTTTTTTTGAAGATATTAAGCAAATATTAGGGTAGGGCAGGGGTGGCCAACATACAGCTCACGGGCCAGATCCAGCTCCGCGTAATGGGTTTATGCGCCTCGCAATTAATTTTTCAATATTAGCTACTTAACTTCCAATAATTGTCGAATGGATGATTCATGATACTTCTTCATTTTTTAAAAAAATTCCATTGTAGAGATTTACAACTTTTGTATTCGTCTGTTATAAATTTACATACACTATTTGAAGAACAAAAGACCCCACACTCACTGAAACTCATCTGCCATTCCACCATGTCACTCTGTTTATGCTGACGTGTGACGCACAGCGCTGCCTGCCTGTCGACCTTTTTTTTTTCTTTGCTTGTATGTTTCCTTCGCGCATTGTAAAATGACATTGCGCATGCGTCAGGAACTTCTGTTCAAACAAACCTGACCTGCCGCTCAGGTCAGCGTATTTGTATTTAACATGATTTAATTTTAATATTTCATTCAGCCCGTGAAAAAATTTTTCTTTCCAATTTGGCCCAGGGGCAAAAACTGTTGGCCACCTTTGGGCTAGGGCCTATACTCAAAATAACTTAAATACATGCTTTAATTTTAAAGCAATTTATTGTTATTGATATTTATATTTACAATACGCAGCAATTATAAGTAGCAGTGTCTCTGTTCCTTTATGATGAGCAATTGTTGATTATTGTCACTTAACTCCTCACTATTATCATCATTATTTGGAGGAGATTTGTACCACTGGCCATCATCTTCATATTGCATTAGATACTAATGTTATTTTAAAACTTTTGGACACCTTTTATAGAAGTAGTGACAGCCATACAGACACAACTTACTCTCACATTTGATTCAATGATGCTATCTTTAAGCATCTACTAGGTGTTCTTTTCAAAGAATTTTACCTCCATTTATGATAAAGCCACTGCAGATGTGTTTTAAAAGAGTGGCTGGTTGATACATTAAGAGGTTGCAACATATCAGTCATTCCTACTGGTATTATCACTGTGTCACATTTTTCTCCATCAATTCCCTCTTCACACTTGTAAATGCCCTCAGAAACTGTCAGTTATTGACATAAATTGCCAGTGTGAAAACTGCACCTAGTCGTTGAAAACCAAATTGATCATAACCAGTCCTGAGGAGTTGTTCCATCATCCAGCCATTTTCCATTGTCAGTATCAAAATTCCCTCTGGTAAGTTTTTGTTTGGATGTGTTTTTGTTTAAAGATTGCATGCTGTTATGGTAGCCATCACTGCTAATGGGAAGGTTATTTCCATTAGTGGTCATGGGAGCATAACAGTAGAAGGTGCTTCTTTACGTCTGCTGTTTACACTTACATAGTGTTTTTGCCTACCTTGTTCACAGTGCTTTTCCTAGGAATCAGTCAAAAAATGACCCTCCCCACAATTTTTACATTTTTGTACTTACGACACCTTGATACATTGATAAATGCAAAAAAAATTTGTGTGTAATATCTGTATGTATGAATGTTAGTGTGTGTGGCACAGTTTTATTTACACTGTTTGAAGCTTAATATCTTCTATGCTTTTTGTTGAAAATTTCTGAAATTTTGCAGAGAGGTTTGTTTATTAGAGGAATTGATGCTATTAAATTTTGGTGGTTAAAGGTCAAGGGGATGGGGGAGATAATGGGGGTCATGTATCTCCAGTAGGGTCGGACTTAATGATTTTACTTGTTATTAGCATTTACAATTTTTTTTTTTATAAAACTCATCCCTACCCTGAAAATTAAGCTTTTTGCCGTTTTATAATAGTTAAAAATATGAAAAGTTTTTTAATAAAATATAACAACAGATGGTGCACCAAAATTGTTGCCAAGAAAGTTGAGCAAATTGTTGCTGGTTTGTTTAATTTGAAGATAGAAACATCATATAATAGAGTGACTGACATATATAATCATATATATACGTAAAAGTAAATAAATTATTACTGAAAATATTTGGATACTTTAACTGTTAAATTACAGACTAAGACAAATGTAGAGGGAGTTTAGGAATATCAATTCAAGCAAATAGTTTACTTACGTGATCTAAGATGGTGTCTAAAAGTCTATGATTTTCAATGAAACAACACAAAGAAGTATCACTTAAAATGTGTATTTTCTTTCTCTGTTTGGGAATATACGAGGGTTATCCCAAAAGTAGTAGTCCCAGCTTATAGTCCTGATCTGAGCCCACCTGACTTTGATTTCTTCCCCAAGCTGAAGGAACCCCTTCAGGGGGTGCATTTTTCAACACTGGAAGAGCTCCGAAGAGAAGTGACCCGACAGATTCGGATGCTCAATAAGAAGGGGACACTGAACAGAATCCAAGCACTTCTGCACCACTGGCAAGCATGCATTGACAAGGGAGGGGATTATTTTGAAGGCCTGTAATCACTTGTATCTTCTTCAATAAATATTTTTTGAGTTAGAGCTAACTGTGCATTACTTTTGGGACAACCCTCGTATATGTATGAATGTATATTTTATTTTGAGATTATTTTAATGAATGTATGTATGCATTGTGAATCAGTGAGCACTTTCTTATTTCAGCCTGCCTAAGCTGGAAAGTTTATAAACTTTTATGCAGTTTTGGGTATTACAGGTTTTACTTTATGATGATAATAGTATACAGATAATTATAACAATTTGATTTTCAGTATTAAATAATTTTTTTCATTTTCAATATTTATCGTATTAATATGATTATGATGTAATTAAAAAAAAAAATAGACATAAAATTTAGAATGAAGATTTTCGTTCTCTGTAGAGATTAATTTTTTTGTTTTGTATATTATATAAGGCAATCTAAGGATCACATAAGAAAGCATATGGTGGATTTTATTTTGTATATGAAAGTCAGAATTTCAGGAAATGGTTGGTTCTCAAATTCCAAAAATTCTGATTATATAAAAAATTCATCAGATAAGGTAAAACTGTTGTTTTGATCCCCATGATGTGGATTAAGATAATTATGTTTTAACCAGGATTGTAATTGCCCAATTTTTTTTTTTTTTTTTAATTTAAAGAATAAAGCACTTAATGTTGATTTAGAAACTCGAGTGAAGTTAAGTGTTTTGTATTTTAATTAACATGTTTGCTGCCAGTTGGCACAATTTTGCATCATATGACCTTCATTTCAGTATGCTGATGACATGATTTTGCATCACTAAAACACTAGAATTTATTACTATTTGAAATGTGAGAAATATTTTAATATTTTATTACTTAGTTTTTTTTTTTTTTTTTTTACTTTCTGAATAAAATACTTATGTGAATAGTTTTTCATTATTTATGTCTTCAGCTAGGTGCCAATGACTCAATTTTACATTGCCATGTAAAATTCCTAAAGCTTAGTTGAAATGAAAAAGTTTTTTTATTCTTATTCTGTATAAAATAGTGATATATTTTATGAATTGGCATATTTGGTGCAAATTTCCCTTATAATGGGTGGCAGTGAGTGTGTTGATATATATTTTAATCCAATGATTAATGAAAATAAAATAAATCAATAAAGCACTTATGATTTGATTAATAGAATAACTATATTAATTAATATAACTTTAATGAAATTATATAAAGATTTAATTTAGTACTATTAATCTAAAGAAATTATATATGAAAATAAATGAAAATTAAGTTATGAAAAACTCCTTTGAAAATTGACAATGTGTTTGGTATGTACAGTGAAGAAAAGAAACATATTTAACTTTTAATGTAAATATTGTTAGAAGAGTTATAAAATACATTATCTATATATATAAAAACGAATGTATGCTGTCTGTGTGTGTGTGTGTGCATGTGTGTGTTTGTCCTTCATGCATTACCACACCATTTATCCGATTGCCATGAAACTTCGGGAAGTTGTTTAATATACTCCCGCAAAGGTTTCTGGCATATGTGAAGACCACCATTTCCCCCTTTCAAAAATATATTTATATATGGATTAAGGCTTTTATGTCCAACAGATGGCGCTAACTTCTGACAACCTAAGTTTGCTTTTCTGTGAGAATGGACTAAAGCAGATCATTTTCTATCTATATAAATAAAATATAAGTGTTTCATTTGTTCCTACTGATTCCTTTGAAATTTTGACACAATGTTGCATTCGAATACGCACGTGTTTTTATATAATATACATGTTGAAATTCCCCCCACTGGGGGAGATGGACAGGATTAAGGCTTACAGTGAAGAACTTGGCTTCTATTATACTATTTTAGTTGCGATTTTTTGCGTTTTAATAGGTTACGTCAACAGAATATACCTAAAAAGGGATTTTTCGATATTCCCTTGCGGGGGAGAGGGACAGGATTAAAGCTTACTGTGAAGAACTCGGCTTTTATTATACTATTTTAGATGCATTTTTGATTGCGTTTTAATAGGGTACATCAAGAGAATGTACACTAAGAAGGAATTTTTTGAAATTTCCCCCACGAGGGAAGTGTTATACATTTATAATAGATACATTTTGAGCCATAACAACGCGTGGCCGGGTCAGCTAGTATTAAATAAAAAGTTATTTATACAACTATTGTAAAATATATTTAAATAATTAAGTTATAAGAAAGCAGATCAATTATGATTTTTTTCTTTTTTGATGAAATGTTTCAGTTCTTATAACTTTGTTATAGAATATTAGTATTCTATTGAATATTAATAGTTAAATTATATTATAGAACTCTTTAAACCAGTGCTGTGGAGTTGGTAAAAAAACACTTGACTCCGACTCCCGGCAAAATTAAATACCAAGTCATTTTATGGGGGACAGAGGTGCTCATGGAGGAGTACTCTACTCTGAACTTTGAAAGGAGCCTGGGGCATTTACCCAAATACTTTTATAGTTAGTATTTTTAATATTTAACTTCCATTAATATTTATTTGTATAAAAAAATTAATTTTTAACAAATATTTAATACGTGGGAGCTTCAAAAAGTTCATGGAAAAAGTCCATAACTAAAAATTGTTTGGAAGGATTTTGATTTCAATGCACCTGAACATTCTTGTACCATCGTGTTATAACATGTTCAAACATGAACTCTTAAATGCAGGTAAGAACACAGCGCCACTAGTTGAAAGTCAGGCACCATTCAAGCAACATGTAATCCACCAAAATTGAGACCAGAACAAACAAAGTTTATGGTGAAACTTGGTTGGGAGAATAGATAAATCATTGATGCTCTGGAACAAGTTTATGGTGATAATGCGCCAAAGAAGTCAACAACCTACAAATGGATAAGTTGCTTCAGAAGTGGAAAAACCAAGGTTGAAGATGAGTCCTGCAGTGGCAGGCCAACAACATCAGTTTGTGAGGAAAACATTGATGCTGTTCGTGACTTGATTGAAAAGGATAGACGAATAACCACTGAATCGGTAGCAGATACACTCAACATCTCTGTGGGTTCTGCACATACAATTCTTGTGAAGAGTTTGGAACTAAGCAAGCTTTCCACTAGATGGGTCCCTAGGCTGTTGTGCCCAGATCAGCAGCAAATGAGGGCAGATCTTTCAATGGAAATTTTGAACAAGTAGGATGGGGACTCTGAAGCTTTTCTGTGAAGAATTGTGACAGAGAATGAAACATGGCTCTACCAGTACGATCCCGAGAACAAAATTCAATCAAAGCAGTGGCTGCCACAAGGTGGAAGTGGACCAGTCAAAGCAAAATCTGAACATTCAAGAGGAAAAGTCATGGCCACTGTCTTCTGGGATGCAAATGGGATTTTGCTAGTTGACTTCCTTGGGAACAAGAAGACAATTACATCTGCTTATTATGAAGACATTTTGAGAAAACTATCCAAAAGAATCTTGGAAAAACACCCTGGAAAGCTGCATCAATGTGTCCTTTTTCACCAAGACAATGCACTCGCTCACGGTGCTTGGCAAACAAGAGTTGTGCTACATGAATTTCAATGAGAAATCATCCGACACCCCCCTTACAGCCCTGATTTAGCCCCATCCGACTTCTTTTTGTTTCCAAAGTTGAAAAAATCATTGAAAGGAACCAATTTTCCATCAGTTGAAGATGTAAAAAGAGCTGCTCTGACATGGTTCAGATCACAAGACCCTCAGTTCTACTCAGACGGACTTAAAGACTGGTATCAACATTTGCAGAAGTGTATCAACCTTAATGGAGCATATGTTGAAAAATAAACATCATAACTGAAATCGTTTTTTTCATACTATCCTTTTTCTACAAACTTTTTGAAGCCCCCTTGTAAGAAGAAAAAGGAGGTAATAAAATTTTACATCTACATATATTTGACAGCATTTGCACTTCAATTTCACCCTTCCAGAAGAGTTAATCCAACTAAAAAGTTTGCGATCTAGCTAGTTACTTCAGTCCCTTGTTCAGAAAAGAAAAATATATACTCTGACCAATTAGTCTGGCTCATTCAGAAAAATAGAGTACTTATTTAGAGCAGGGATAATAAAAGAATGATTCAGAAATATTCTAATTCAATTGGGTCAAAATAATTTAACTACTAAACACAAATACTACAAAGAAAACTATTGATACATATTTAATAAATTAAATTGATGCATTTTGTATTCAAAATAAATGAATTATAACAAAATCCAAAAATATTTTAAAAAATTATTAAATATGTAATAAATTTTCTTTCCTTTAAATAAAAAAACTAAAGTAAATTTAAGATGCAAGAATCTGAGTCAATACATTTTTTCCAACTTCGACGCCTCTGGCCAGAAATTCCTCCCGACTCCGACTCCAACTCCACAGCCCTGCTTTAAACTAATTTTGCTGTTACAGTTTAATTTTTAGAAACTTTTTAATAGTTTTTATCAATTTATTAAGACTGTCAAAATTGTAAATATGGATATATAATTATATAAATCATAATTCATGTATATATAAAGTTTTACAATCTTTACAAACGTTTAAAATTTAACATTATAATATGACATTTTTAATTACAGTTTTTGAATTTTTGGCATCTGAACCAGATGAATTATTAGATGCTAGGATTGAATTAATGATCAAAGAAACAAATGAAGAAACAGCTTTAGGATTTTGCCAAAGGTGTTTGAAATATCTTGAAAGAATATCAACTAATGATACAATTCAAAGTGTATTTTATCCCCTTAAAGGATGTGAAATTTCAGAAATCATTGCAGAATTGAAAAGATTTTTCTTAATATGGTTAATACTTCTGCTTCACAGAAAAGAACAATTGTATAATATTGTAAAAGAAGTATGTATTGATTAATGTATTAATAGAATTTTATTGATTTAGTATATTTATAAATTTAATTAAATGATTTTAATTGAATCAATTAATTTATTTTCTTATTAAAACATTTGTGAAGTAGGCTTTTGCAAAATTTATAAATTTTAGAAGTTTTTTATTGAGTATTTTTTACTTTCAGCTCTTAAATATTTTAATTCAATTTTATGTGTCTTTTTTCATAGAATGTTAAATTTAATTGATTCAGAATAATCAGTTTAAAATTTTTATTTATAATTACAAATTGTTTAGTTTCAATTCCTCAAAAATAGTGGGTAGTGATAGTTTTGAAAATTATATAAAAATCTATTATTTTATGATTTAGTACAGTAAAATCTTAAGTAGTATTTCGTATAAATATACATTTAAAATTGATATAATTACTAGAAGTTTTCACAGGAAGAAAAATAAATCGGTTGTGATCAATGAAAACAAGTTTACATTAGTAATAAACAACAATCTGAAAGTAAATAAACACAGTTTTATTGTAAGATATAATATAATGGATGTTTTTGTATGTTTCAAAATAAGTTAAGATTTATTAATGGAATAATAGGTGGTGGTTGATAATAGTGGAGAACAAGGAAGTCATTGTAAAGAAAATTGTGGGGAGTCAAATGACTATCTTCAGATTTCGTGTCTGAATCAAATATACTTGAAAATTTTTTTTTACATGATACCTTTCATACTAAAAATTCCTGATATGAAAGATCAATATATGCATGGAATTGGAAAATCACTGAGTTAAGAAATTCAATATGGTGATTCTTGTAGATTTTTTTTTTTTTTTTTTACTTTTTCTGCCCTCTGGACACTAAGAGGACCTTTATTCAAGCTAATTTTGAGTTCAAGCAATGATTTTCAATCATTACAACTTTTCTCATTCTCTATTTTTTTCAACATATCATTATAACACACAAAATGCACTTTATAACATAGAAATTACAGATATGAACAGACTAAAGAACATGCCAGTTTTAGAATAAATTAGTAAATAATTTTTTCTAAATCCATAATGTCAAAATATCATTTTTATTGAATATTTGTTAAAAGCTTTTTGATATAAAACATTTTTTAAAAGCCATTATAGTGAAAAGTCATTAAGTGAGTAATTGTTAAACAAGTGATGGGTGTATTATAATAGGATGTTAAGATGTGACATTGATATTTTTATTGTAACATTGTAAAATAAATTAGTATATGATATAGCTATACAAAATGTTTACATAAGATTGCTAACCTTTTCTAATAAAATAATTATCTGAAAAACTAACTAATTTTGAAACTGACTTTGTTTGTTATATCAATTAATTTTAGCTTCCATAATTTTGGTGCAATAACCAAGTTAAGAAAAGTATAAAATTCTTTACAAAACAGTTTTAATTTATGAAAATCAAAGTAAAGTTTATCTTCAATTATATTAGTAACTTTATGGTGGTGATAGAAAAAGGATTTGGCAGAAACTTGGCAAGACTGCAAAAAAGAACAGAAATACAGATAGACTGTCTTGTATTGACTGAAGTAATATGTAAGTTGATGTAATGAGATAGGAGAAATTCATTGAAAAATTTGTACATGAGGATTTGATCAAAGTAATTGATATGTAAAAATAAATTTGGTAAACCTATTAATTATGATGCCGAGCTACAATTTTTTAAGATCTTGATGCACAGTGCTCTTGATTTTAGTAGGGTCATGCCCCTGTATATCATACTTTTCCTGTTAACAACAGTGTCATCTAATTCTGTTCTCAAGATTAAGGAAGGACAGGCAAACAGATGGATGCCACTGGGAATTTATAGATCTACAATTTTAAAATTGGACTGTGACTTTTGCTGTTACATAATATGTATCTGTTTAATTATCTTATGAACACACTAAGCAGGATTCTCTAGATGTTAGTATATAACCACAATGGTTATATTTCAAACTAACTGGGATTTCTTTTCTTTCCAGATTCTCTAATGTCTGTTGATTGGCCATAATTTGCATTAATTGCTATGGCAATAAATAGCTGTTATGATTTTATGTTAATGTAAATAAATATATGTCTAAGGAATATTTGACTTTGAATGTCTAGATGGCATAATTGGCAATATACTGTTTGCAAGAGTGCAGAATGAACACAAACTATTTTTGTTCTTTGCATTTCTGTAAAATATAGTCATGTATTGTGTGTAAATGTGAGTACCAAAAGTAGAAAATATTAACAATGTTTTTATAAACCTTAAAAATACATTTTTACAATAATTTGTTATCTATAAAACAGACTTATTCAATAAAGTGAACACAATAACAATTTATATAAAATATGTTATAAAATATTTTCTTCCTTTTCTATAACACAATTATATTAATAAATGTAGTGTTAAATAATCTTACAACATAATTTAATATTTTAAATTACCATATTTATTCTAATAAACATTGTGCTGTCTATAACTTTTTTCAGTTTGCAACTATATTCTTTATTATGGGTGTCTATTATTTCTATTCTTTGTGAATTGGGTGTGACTAGGACAACTATTAATGGTGTAAATTTAATAACTTTTTTTACTTTATTATTATTCAAGCAACAATGCAACACACACACTTTATTTCAACATATAATAAGACTGACAGTGCTGAATAGAATGTGCAGTTTTTCCATTTACAGTAAGCCTTATCTTCTAACAGTAGACAGTCCACTTACTATTACAGGGTACTGTTTATAACTTTTTCAGCTTTTGCTGCATTGTTTGTTAGAATAAATACAGTATTATACAATAATTTATTATGTATATAATGATTGAAATTTAAAATGTATTTTTATATACACATTATCTTTAACAAATTTTTTTGTTTCAGGTTTCTAACTATAATTGCCATGAAGGAATACAATTAATTCATATCATGAAATCTAAAAATGCATTAAATTCAACTTCTGCAACAGAAATTTTAATTAATCTATTTTTAGTTCGTGATTTGTTATATCCTTCTAATTACTGTTGTACAAAAGTAAGTTCTTAAAATGGTTTTAAATTTTATCAATTCTTTTAAAATTGTAATTAACGAACATTACAAAAGAAAATAATTTTTTATTAAATATAACAAAATAAAAAATGGAAACAGTTATTCTGAATAATATATTACTTGTTCTTTTTTCCTGTTTAAAATCTAATCCCAGATATGTTTAAAAATTTTATGTCTTTTCATTGGTATCAGTCTTGAATTATATAAATGATTTAATATTGTCTATAAAATATTTTCTCATTTATAGTAGTTCTTTAATAGAGTAAGTATAAAAATGGATTAGATCAGTTTATATTGATATATATTAAATTGAGATTCAGTTTATATAATTATATGCTAAAGTTCATAATTTAATAGTTAAATAATTCTATATGGTATGACTATAATTAGTCATTATCATGATTCACCATTATCTTGTTTAACAGATTCTGTTAAAACTGGATATTATAAATAATAATAATAGTAATAAAAAATAACTTTTTTTATTGTTATTCAGTAAACTTGCCAGTTTCTCAATAAAAAATAAGATGTTAAATTCAATAGTATTTATTGTTTATTTTTTCAAAGAAATCTAAATTATCCAAGCAGAATTTTAATTAACACCACTGTAACTAGGTGCTCTTGTTTATTCTGAAAATTGTTTCTCAGAATAAAATGTTGAGAATACAACCTTGAAATTCTGAGAAAAGCTGAAAAAATTGCCTAACAGATTTATGCTAGCTACTTTATATTTTTCTCAGGTTATGATGATTTTACATGGTAGGGATACCAGTTATAAATTGTATATATAATAAATTATTTCAACCTTGAAAATTTTACTAAAATTAGTACTAGGTTACTAATGACTAGTCTAGACTTAATTAGAAAGTTTATGAAAGGTAAAAATAATTTGTCGTTCTTACAAAGCAATGATTGTCTAATGTTTTGTTGTTCTACTTAAGTTAAAAATAATCTTTCTGCCAATCAGTTGTAATTCAGTCTAACTACACATTTTCATAATGTTACTATTTGACACTGACAAAATTTTTATAATCTTACATTAATATTTATGATGAGTCTAAATTTACAATTCAATTCAATTATATAACCTAAGTTGAAACTAATGTATTCTGTTTACATGGAAATGAAGTATATTGCTAAAATTATTACCAAAATGCAATGATTATTTTATATCCATAAACAAATACAGACCAATATTGTAAATAAATAATCATTTCAAAGTATCTATTAACTTATTGTACATGTTAAATATTAATTTAAGATTATGCAAAAATTTAACTGTTAAGAAACTTTTATATCAAAAACTGAAATTTACTATCCTAAAATAAATGACAAAATTTAAATTATTTTATTATTTTATTAATTAAAATTGATGTTATATTATGAATTTTTTAATAGTGATGATAATAATGAAGAAAAGAATACTAAAAAAAATATTTTTGGGAATTTAAAAATTTCAAAATATGTGAAAATTTAATTGATATAATTATTAATTTCGTATGTTAAAATGATTTGTTGAAAATTATCAATATGATTATATTTATTGCATTATTATTAAATCTAGGAATTAATGACTTTATGGTGTGAAGTGCAAATTCAACAAGAGCGAACACTGGGAGAAATCAAAGAGGCTTCTTATAAATTGTTAGTGCATCATGCATCAACCAGTGCTCATTTTTATTTATTTATAGATTGTTTATGGGAAAAGGTAAGCAGCAAACTTTTTTTTTTATTAAATTGCACTATAAACCTATTGATCGGTGTCAGTAACACACATACATTGCATGAACATTTTTGGGATCATCTGGAGTGCTGTTTCATTGATAGAACACAATTTCAAACATAAGATTCAAATGACCGTTAAATAACAAACAAATTTAAAACAAACGGAAGTCATTTATAATGTTAAGGCACCTGCCTTAACATTACAAAAAATATAGAACAAAACACCATGTGTCAGTATGGGCATGTGCAAGAGGTCCTACAACAACAAAACTATAGCACCAGTTCATAAAGGGCCTGCCAAACTGCCAAGAGAAAAAGCTCCTCCTTGTAATTGATACATGTGCTGTTTATATTTGCTTTAAAAATGTCTAAAGCTTTAAATATCTAAGCCATTTAGAGCATTGCATTGTTACTAGGATGCTAGTCTTTTGTAAGTGTACTTCTATATCTGGTTCTGCAATGAATATTGTCAGGGTCATAGAGAGCTTTGACTGTCTTATGTCAGCAGTGTACTCTTGCAGCCTCTTACTACAGGTCTTTTTGTGGAGCCTATATACAGGCAGTCCCTATCAAATCTCCTGTCTTTCAGAGGCTGCAGTACACTCCCGAAAACTTACGGGAGTGGGCATGTCCTTTGCATTCCTACAAAGAGTGAACATGCTGGGACATCTCTTATAAGTAATATTAGTAAGACTAGCATCCTAGTAACAATGCAATGCACTAAATGGCTTAGACATTTAGAAGCTTTAGACATTTTTAAAGCAAATATAAACAGCACATATATCAATTACAAGGAGGAGCTTTCTCTCTTGGCAGTTTGGCAGGTCCTTTATGAACTGGTGCTATAGTTTTGTTGTTGTAGGACCTCTTGCACATGCCCATACTGACGCATGGTGTTTTGTTCTATATTTTTTGTAATGTTAAGGCAGGTGCTCCAATGACTTCTGTTTGTTTTAAATTTGTTTGTTATTTAACAGTCATTTGAATCTTATGTTTGAAATTGTGTTCCATCAACGAAACAGCGAGATTCACCTGAAGCAGGATTCTGGAGAATCCCAAAAATGTTTGTGCAATGTATATGTGTTACTGACACTGGTCAATAGGTTTATGGTGCAATTTATATATTATTTGGTATAATGTGTTTTTTATTTATTTATTTTAATTTTAAAAATGTTTATGTATATACATTTTTATACATTATCTTATGATCATTTTAGACAAAAATATAATTAATTTCATAATATAAAAATTATATAGCTACCAAATACTGCTTAAAAAGAATGTATCATGTACAAAGTATATAAAAACTGTGAGAGTGACAGTTATATGTTTTAAAATTTGTAAAAAATTACTTGTAGCTCTAATTGCAGTGCTCTAATTAGTATATAATTGTTTAGTGTTAAATCACCTGATAATGTAAATGTGAAACTCAGTTGATATTTGTGCCAGTGCTATGCTGGACCAAAGTCAAGGCATAGCTACTAAAAATAACTGTTTTGTCATGTTTTTGTGTATGTATGTTAAGTATTCTTGACTTTTTGTATTTAATACTGTTGTTTTGTGTAGTATGATATAATACTCGGGGAAGAGAGAATAACAGATAGATAAATATCTTTATTCATTTTACATTGGTATTTTATTTCTTAGATGAGATCTGTATACATATTATTTTCAATTATCAATTTTATTTTATATAATGTAAATTTTTGGGTTTGACATATCTATGATATATGTGATTCTATTCTAATTTGTCAATGAATATGATGTCTGATCTGTTGTAATCGATTGATCTATCTATAGTAATAATTCTTTCATAATGTATTTTATAAAAGATACTACAAACTGGATGAGATTATAATAAAAGTACACACTAATACCTGTAATTAAGTTATAATAAATTAATTGATTTATTTTAAGAACAAATGTTTTCAATTGTCCTTAACAGCCATTTTCATAATTGCTGGTTATAGAATCTTACATAGAACAAAATTTAAATAAAATGGAACTCTTTAAATTCATGCCGGTAGTCACATGTGTAGAAGAATGGTAAAGAAAACTTTAAATTAATTACAAAACAATAAAACAGAGATAAATAAAGTAATATAAATAAAAGTAGCAAATATAAAAAGAAAAAGAATAAAAATAACTGAAAATATAATGTTATAAACTTTACATAGAATTAGATATCCTAATAAATAGGGTTGTAATAAATTGGAGGGCTTATCGTATCAGGATTGACTGGAATAAATAGACTAGATTTTACAAAAAATTAGCTTTTAATAACCCCAATCAAATTTTGGTAAGAATGCATTTTGGGTACAAGGATCCCTCATCAGCTTACATACATACAGCACACACCAGCATACATTAATACAATCATAACACATGTGTTGCAGATGAGGGTCAACAAGGAAAGACCAAATCAAGCGAAAACACTTACACTCCAGGCAAATCCTGTTCGAACCATTGATTAATCCAATCTTGTAATTCACTGTAGGTCCAGTTATCAATGGTTTTGAGGTAGACATGGTAATGAGGTAGTTGATGGTCTTTGTGTTCTTCTTGAGCAATGATGAGAGAGTGAGCTATAGAGAGGAAGATGTGGTACATATATTCCCTAGAAGCACGTCATGATTGTAACACGTGTTATGATTGTATTTATGTATGCTGGTGTATGCTGTATGTATGTAAGCTGATGAGGGATCTTTGTACTCACAATGCATTCTTACCAAGATTTGATTGGGGTTATTAAAGGCTAATTATTTGTAAAATATAGTCTATTTATTCCAGTCAACCCTGATGCGATAAGCCCTCCAATTTATTACAACCCTATTTATTAGGATACCTAATTCTACTTAATTTAAGTTGTGGGCTAGAAGCATTACTTATTATTAAGGTTATAAACATTGAAAAGGTTTGTTCTTGTAATAAATTGGTTCCTTTTAACTGGATTAAAGGTATTAATGGATGCTTTTACATGTTTTATGTTACTTTCTAATGCTTTTATGATGAATTTATAAGTAATTAGCATTACTTGATAATTACTTGTGAATTTCATGATTACTTTCACAAGATTTATTGTATTTTATATTATAATGAAGCTTATATCACAAAACAACTTCAGTTAAACTATAAGTTTTGAATTGTAACTTTTCAATTTAGTTAAAAAATCTAATTGCAGTATTTCATACTATATTATATTATATTATATATTATTATTTAATAGTTAGGATATTTCTTGGAGCCTAATATTTTTGAAGAGAATTAATCAATTATTTTGAAAGAAATTTTATTGATTATTTTAACTGTGATGTTTTATATACTAAATTTAGTTAAGTATATTGATTTAATAGTTTCACTAAATTAATATTTAAACTAAAATATTATATTTCTTCCAGTTTGGACTGAGATTCCTTTCATTATATTTGGAGATGTATATACATGGTTTAACTGCTGATTTGAATCATCTGGAGGCAGCTAGACAAGCTGATGATCGCAACGCTGTATTAGAAATGGAAAGTCATATGGCAACTATATTTACTAAACTTGCTTCACTATTTATAAATCATGAAACAATTGCACATGAATGTATATTAAGTGCATTTTCACTTGAACCAACACAAGAAAGACTTGAACTTTTACATAAACTGTCCCAGAGTTCTAATAAACAAACTGAAAATAATGTAAAGAGAAAAACTGAATGTATTTGTGAAGAAATATGTACAACACCAAACAAAGAAATTGATGCAAGTGAATGCTTATCACAGTATCAGTATCATCATTCAATTCTTGATACTGAAATAGCAGGCATTAAAGTGGATCAATTAAAAGATTTTGTTACAGTTTTAGAAAATGTGAGAATACATTATTTGAAATTCTCACATTCTTGGGATGAAATGAAACAAATATGTAAAGATTATTTAGAAACTGCATCAGCTTTACGAACATTATTCGCTCACACAAATTGTTATGAAAGTGCAGATAGTGAAATAGATTCTCTATCTGATGATGAATTAATTTCTAGAACAGAAAGATTGACATGTGATAATAATAATAAAATACAAAATAATTCTATGTTATTAGATAAACTTTTAAGTAAAGCAAATGGCAAACTTCCATTTGATCTATTAAATAGAGTTCATAGCAATGTATTCTCAAATGGTAAACAAAAGTCTCATCATAGACAACGAAATCATAAAGACGGAAATAAAAAGAAATCAAAATCAAATAAAAATGAAAAGAAATCTCGATTAAAGGAACTTCAAAAGAAAAAGAAAAAGAAGAAAAGAAAGTTAAGAAGAGAAAAGGAGCTTGAAGATTCTAGCAAGAAATCTGAAAATAATTGTCAAGTGATACAAAAGATCAAAAAGAAAAAGAAAAAGTTTCATAAAAAAGTCAGAGAAAAATCTGATAAAACTAATTCTATACAAGCATCAGCAGAGACACAAATGGGCTCTGTTGATTTAGCTACTATGGTAAGAAATAATACCGGTATACTAGTTTCAAAATTCCACGCTGATTTTGCAATGAGCTCAAAGTTCTGTGAAAACTCCTCTATGTTAACATCTTGTTTACCTCCATCTATTAATCCAATTATGGTTCTTTCTGATCTACTTACACAGAGGCAAGCTAGCATGAAAAAATTACATAAAACTTCTAATCAAAATAAAAAGATTAAAAAGAATAAATCAAAAATTAAACTTAAAAATAAGCTTAAGAAACTAAAGGCACTAAAGGCTTTTAAGAAAAAACATAAGAAAGATAATAAAAAATTCCAAAAATCTGAAGATATAACTAAAAACTGTATAACTTCTTATAGTATGATTACTTCTGGAACTGAATTATTGCAGAATACTAATAAAAGTGTATTATTATCATCAAAGAGTTTAACTCAATCAAATGAATGTTCTCTTCCAAATACATCATTAGAAGAAAATCTATCTATAATTGAAAGTTCAAAGAATGAAAATATTCCAGCAACAAATTCAATATGTAATACTACATCATCATATCAGACTTGCACAGCTCCTGCTATATATCATCAAACTATGCCAGTTTTAATGCCACCATCAATGCCACACAAACCATCTTTTAATGCAAATGATACTCCACCTTCACTCAGAAAAGAAACAACTTCAAATGATGCAAATAACTTTTATGTATCAAATGCAGTAGTAAAAAATATTGCTCATTTAAATACTATAGGTGATCATACAAAAATTTTAGCTCCAATAAGAGAACCAATAAACAATACTTATACTATTGGAGAAACTGTTTCAACTTGTATGCTTGTTGAAAAAAGACATACAGTTGTATCTAGATTGAATATGTCAGGTGTGAATAAACAAATTGTATCAACAAATAATCCCACAGTTAATTTTACTGATGAAATTTCACAAACTAATTTAAATCAAATGACAACATGTATAGAAAACAAACCAGTAAATCAACAAACAGTTATAACTGGTACTGTTCCTAATCCATCAGTTGTTATTTCTCCTCCTCAAACAGTGCAGAACACAATACCTATAGTAACCAACAGAACTGAAACATTTCATAATCATTCTGATAATATTCCTCAAAATGTGCCAACTGTAGCTACTCTTACAATTCCAATTGCTCCTCCACCACAGAATGGGGCAGGCAATCGCCTATTGGCAGGAAGACTTGTTATTCCAGTAAGTTTGAACTGTACTGGCGTGAAGAATGTTTTCCCTACTAGTGCCTTAGTTCAAAACCAACCTTCTGTAGTCAATTGTAATCAGCAACCTGTAACTATTCCAGGTGTTATTATTGTACGAAATAATAATTCAAATAAGGACATTAATGTAGGTAAAAATGATGCTGGGAAAATAATTTTGCCTTCCATTCCTCCTCCTAAAACAAAAAAACCAAGTCAGTCAGGAAGAAATAAAAATTTCACACAAAAAAATCGACGTGATTCTAATATAATTAATAATTCTGTTAAACAAATTCAACCCACAGAAATCAATAGTTTACCTTCTCCATTACCAACCCTTCAATCAAATGTGATCAAAAATAATACAAATATTTCAGTTGTATGTTCATCTGTGAATTCTTCATGTCACTCAACAAACATACAATCAAACATTCAGAATATGCTCAAAGATAAACCTTATCATAAAAATTCTAATATAATACCTGTTGCCACAACCACCACCATTTCTACTACCGTAACTCCAACTCCAGCTGTTGCAAATAATTCAAAATATTTAGAACTGACAAAATCTAATTGTGTATCTTCAACAAAATCATTTTATCCAGCCATTGATCTATCTTATTCTCGTACTCTCACTGTTTCATCTACTGAAATTCCATGCCATCAAATTTCAACTCAGAAACCACAAGTTACTTGGAACACTGTTAATACGTGTGAAACAATTAATACATGTGGAACAGATATATCAGTGTTGAAAACTATGCAAAAAGAAAGTGCCAATACAGTGAACTGTAATTTGACAACTGTGACAAGTTGCAGTGGTACTACTGTTAGTGACTCTAACATGATTACTTCAATTACAAACACTACTGTTCAGCAATTTGACAATACTCCTGAACTTTTGAATACTGAGAATAAATGTTCATCTTCAGTGCATCACTCGCAAGAAAGAACATTACAACCAATAATAACTTCTGGAAGATCTGAAGTTATTTCAGATGGAAATATAGAGAATAATCTTCTGTTAATGGAACAACCAAATCGTTCTCTGTCTTCCATTAGTGATGCAGTCAGAGTGAGTCTTATGGTGATGGATGATGAAACTGCAGGTGCAGAGAGTCAGGTAAATATGAATATTGGTGTTAACAGTTAAAATTAGTTTGTTTATAAGTTTCAAATCATTACTAAGGCAATTTAAATAGATGTTACATAAATTATATTTCGATAGATGTGAAGAAATATATTAATTTAAATTTACTTTCAGATAAAGAATACAGTCAAACCTATTTTTATGCGGTCTTTTTTTGTGCGGTATACTTGGCGACTAGTCTCGTGCGATTTGTCATGTCTCACGTTGACTTATTATAGCTAAATAAACTTATTATAGCATAAATGAACTTATTATAGTAATATTATTGCACGAATATGCGAAAAATGAAATAATTTATTTTTTAAGTCAACAAAACACCACCTGGACAAAAATATGTAAAACAGACGATAGACGAGACGATGCAGTCAAGTGCTGACATCTGTTGTCAATAAATTCTATTTCGTACGGTTTTGAGTTATTTTCTATGTGAGACTTTTTTTATGCGGTCCCTATTGACTGCATAAAAAAAATATTTTTTTAATTGTGTTGCGAAAACCATTTTTTATAGCCACTCATGAAGTTTCGTGCGATTTTTTTTTTTTAATGCGTTTTTTTTTATGCGGTTCCTATCCACCACATAAAAACAGGTTTGACTGTACATTATTTCAATAATCTACTTTATTATTATTATTATAAAACTTAATTAAAATGGTTGAATTATTTTGATATTATTGCATAAATTAGCATAATAAATTGAAATAGTATAAAAAATGTAAAATAATCATAAATAATTGAACTATTTTGAAGTTTAATCATAAAAGTAGATTTTAAGGTGATTATTTTGTATTTACAATATTTTCCTTACAGTTTTGAAATTGGTGTAAATTAATACTAATTATTGTAAACTAGCAGGTAGGCCCGGCATTGCTCGAGCAAAAGTAATGATAGCGAAGATTAAGATTATCATGTTACAGTCAACCTTACCCGTTTTCACAGAATGCAAGAATTGGGTCCCTCTGTTTCCAGACTAATTAGAGAATTTTTAGATGGGTCTAAAAATATGTTCAAATTTCCACAAAAACAAAAAAAACTGCATCTGCGTCTTGCACGTCGCTTTCTCTTAACAACTTCATTGTTACGTAACACTTCCATTGTTGATGGAAGTGTTAAGCCTGTCCCAATCTCCCATGGGGAGGAATTTCGAAAAATCCCTTCTTAGTGTGCGTTCTTGTTACGTACCCTAACTGTGTACCAAACTTCAACTTTCAACTCCTAACTGTTTGGGCTCTGTGCTGATTATTATTATTATTATCAACTTGTCTCGATTATATATAGATTAGTGCAGCCATTCTTCAATTAAAAGAATATTTAAGAAATTATCTTATTAATTATCTTACAGAATAGTTGTTTGAATGCTATCAAGTAAAGTTGATTTAAAGTTGTATAAATTGTTAAAGAATTTTATCATAAATGGCATCTAATCAATTAATATATATATTCAATATTACAAATGTTAACAGCTTTAATCCACATCAGTTAATTTGTATTATTTTAGAGAATTTAGTGAAAGTATTTTAAAAAATTGTAGAAACTTATTGCAAGTGTTGTTTGCATTATGTCAGAACTGCTGATTTTGAGATTTACAAGTTTGACTAGATAGATATTAAGGTTTTGACAACAATCAGTTTTATTTATATCATTCTCAAAAGAGGTTTTTACTAAACATCTAGCGTTTATGAAACAAGTTTGCATACTGGATGTAACGTGACATTCTATTTAAAATACAATTTTTCTTTTATATCATCATTAATCTTAGGTCATCACCCCCTCTATGCGACTGAAAATAGAGAAATGTTTCATCACATTGTTCACAAATGACATTAAATATATGGCTATAAATATGTGAAATCATGCATTACATTTATCTTTAAATTTTATTAGTGACATTAAGCACAGATTCCCTAATGCCCTAATGAAATGCACAAATGACATACTATACAGTATTAAATTACTTCATGTTACAGTTAGAGAAGAGTGAACTTAATTGTTTATAATTCTCATTGTTTGATTGATCAAAGACAGATTAAAATATATATATATATATATATTTTCTGTTGGAATTTGGCTAACTTTTATATCAAGAAATTTTTCTATTTCAAGAATTCGTTTAGAGATCCTTTTTAGGTTTCCTATACAATTAAAAGTTTTCTTCCCTTTCCTACTTGAAAAAGAAAGTACTAGAAAAATGTTATCATGGTAGAGCATCTTTTGTTCTGTGGATATTTTTTATATAGCCTACATTAGGTTTAGAAATTTAGAAAGAGAAGTTAATTGCAATAACAGAATTGTTTTAAATGTTTGTAAAAGAATGCATCTTCCAAAAATTAAATTCAAAAAAAAAAAAAGAGAGAGAAAGAGAGAGAATTGTTTTAATACAATATATTAAAATATTCAGTTAATAATTATATTCTCGTACAGTAATAAAGAGAAATTGGAAAAGTATGCTTTATAATAAATTTATAATCTTATTATTTAAAATATTAAAGCAGTGTTCTCTAGACTTTTTATATGGCATTATCTCCTACACACATTATCCCAAGCCTGTAACGATTGATACATTCGGATTTAGACTGTTACTGAAACAAAAAATGTTGCTCATTGAGATTAAAGTTGTGACAATAGGAAAAATATCTTACATTATTAGCATGTGAATCTGAAATCTAAACTTTTTATTCTTTTTATTTCAAATTTTCTTAATCAGTCAAAACATCGACACATACTTTGGATTAAAGCATTGGATTAAGACAATGTTTTATCATTAATCTTTATTTTTATTGTTGCCGAAATATTTGAAGAATCTAGTTTCTCAAATTATTTAAAATTAAAAAGTAATTTAGTAATTCAATAATTATAGTAATAATGTAAAAGAGAATGTTAATTTTTATCAAATTTTGATTATTATAAATTTATTATTTTACAAAAGTTTTAATATTTTTATTGTAGGGCATGCAGGCATATCCTTACGATACTCCAGACAATATGGGCTATACAAATCAACAAGATAATACAACAGCAGCTTCCTTGTGTGACAGCTTTAACGTAACTGAGAATTTAGAAATGCAGCAAAATGCTCTTATAATGAATGGAAATCAAACTTCACAGTTATATCAATCAGTTACGTCATGTCAAATGTTGGACAGCTATAATTCGACAAATTCATCAGTTCAACAAATTCCGTCAAATAATTCAACAACGTGGACGAATTCGATTAATACCCGTGAAGAAACAGAAAAAGACGACCATCGAAAGCAAACGTGTCGAAAAAGTCTTTCAAATGATGATACAACAGAAGAAGTTAAGAAGCAGAAGAGAGAGACTCCAAAAAGAACAAAGGATAATAGTCAAAATCAGAGTTCTACATCGTCTTCATCAAATCGATTTTGGTGTGATCTGTGTCGACGTGGTTTCTTTTCAGCTTATAACTTGAGAAGACATTGTAAAAATGTTCACAAAATGGAATTATCTCCAGTTAGACCTATTACAGAAACACAGAATTTATATCAGAAACAGGAAAAATTACCAGAACAGCAATGCCATGAGCTTCCAAATTCAACTTATGAAATGTCTCGATCTCCTTTGGGAGCACAACCGTTTCCATTGTGTGGCCGTCCACAGACTCAAGAAGAAATTTCTTCAAAGCAAAATCAATCTGTCACTTCAAATATGCATCACACTATAACTGAATTATCATGTGTTAAACAAACTCCTCAAAAAAATATTCCAGATGAACACACGACGGAGAAACATCGCTTCGAACCAAATAATCATCATGATCAGTTACCATCCACCACATCTTATCCTTCACAATCTCTCATTCCTTCTGCTAGACAGTTTTCATCTACAACAAAACACCATTCTGCACAGTTTTCTCATCCCCAGTCGGATTTTACGTTTCAGTCCAATTCAAATCAGTTGTGTACACAGTTGCCTCCAAAGCATTCGTCGATAACTTCTTTTATTCAAAATCCGCCTAACCTTTGTTCGGCTAACAATCATTCTGCTCCTCTTTCAACTGGAACAAGTGACAGTTTAGAGGACTTGGAACAGTTTTTAATGGAAAATTTATCATGGAGTAGCGACCAAGGTACAACTCAAAACTTACAACAATCAGCCGAACGGCCCGCCAGTGCAGATTCCTTGTCTTTACCCGTTCACATCAATTCATCAATTAAACCTGTAGCAAACAAATCGGGTATGTACCACTACAACACTAAAAGTGATTATATCGTCGGAAGAAGTCAGAAAGATACAGCAGTTCAGTGCAATAACAATGTAGATAAAAACACTCAATATAACGAAGGAATGTGTTATGCATCAAAGTGTTCTTCTTCCACTAAAGAAACTGTTTTGGAAAACAAATTAGCTAGTGATCTAGTAACAAGTAATGAAGCCAGGATGAAATTCTGTCCGAAAAATGACGTTAAGACAACAGTTGCAACAGAAAAGAATGTAGCAAAATCACATAGAATGAAACTAAAATCAGATACTAATGTGGCTTCCGATAAAAACGATTTCGAAAAGATTTTATCATTAGAAAAGCTTACAGTTTGTGATAATCTAGAATCAAAAACAATCAAAGATTGTTCTATCCAAAACAAAAAGGATAATTTGTCAAACAGAGAGGGGCAGGAGAAAGTAGTTAATGAAAATTGTTTGCAAGACACTTTTAAGGACAAGAAATCAGACTGTGCAAAAGTGGACGGCGCTGAAAAGAACGTGATTGTCAACGACAGGCACGAAACAGCAGATAAAATGCTGGCACTGTCTGAGTTGTATGAAAAAACCGAACAACTGAAGATAAATTCTGAACCAGTGAATAAGAATTTTAAAGAACTAGAAATGTCCAGGAACGGTTCGCCTTCCGCACTGTCTGACATAAGCCACATGCTGAACGAATGCAGAATAGAGAAATCTCCAAAGCTGGATGACGTTTGCAAGTTGAAAGGAGGTGTGTCATTAGACAAAATAGGTTTATCACTGGGCATTAACCATGATGGAGACGGTTGTAAATCTTCCCAAGCAGATATTCACGAGTCGTTCGACGAGGACGCATTGAAACAAGCATTGATCAATCAGGACAACGTTCTGTCGAGGTCGGACAATATGTACCATTGTAAATGGGAGAAGGAACACTACGAAAGGGAAACGAATCTTACTCGTGGCAGAACTCGATCAAGAGACACTGGAAAAATGCTGAAGAGAGTATGTTCGTGTTGTGAATCTTCAAATCCTCTATTTAAAAAATGTCGGAAGAGCAGCAGTGGTGGCGTTGGGAGTAATAATGCTTCCATTCCCAAAGTGACTAGAAGCAATGCGAGAAAAAAACAGGCCAACAATGCCACAAAAGCCACCATTAATACTCGATCTTCTCGGAGGCCGCGTACACGTTCGACTACCGTTTCCTAGCAGCTTGTGTAAATTATAAAACTTTATTTAGCCCAAGGCTAAGTGTGTATATATATTACTTCCGGATCATTTACGTGCAAATAATGTAGACTTTGAATTGACATGTCCAATGTTTTTTCTATGTTTGTACAATTCACCTGCCAAAGAATACTTTATAAATTACCTGTTATCTTGTAAAAGTTCATACTGTTTATAGTATTGATATTTGGTATTATTTACTAGTTCACTGTTGCAGTGCGTTGTGTATCTGTATTTATATTATTAATGTATAGTCCTTTAAAAAATCGAGAAAAAATTGTATATACAGGAATAACGCAAAGTTGCAATACAAAATTGACTAGTCTTTTTAAAGAACAAATGTAATTAAATTCCATTAAAAAAAAAAAATAATTACGAGATAAACGTTGGGTTTTCATTTTGAAACAGAATATCATCCGACTGTGTATATATGGATAATAAAAAACCAAAATTACAAATGTTCTAATAATTTATGTGTTCATTACAATTTGATAAACTTGGATTTTTGATTGAACATTTCGTACAAGTGAACATACTTTAAAACATCTCAATGCATAAATTAATTCCATTTGTGCTTTAGAACCACTGCCACAGAAATAAAAACAATCATTTTTAATATTGTTTCTAGTCGTCGTATTATTTGAATTGGCCCACAGATGTCCGAGCTGCTCCATCTCCAAAACGTAAATCATATTTAATTTGAATAGATTTATGAGTTAAAAATTTTTAATATTTATATATATATATATATATATATATACACATATGTTTAAGTCAAATTGAGGTGCTTTTCTATATGTTTACGTCAAGAAATGTTATTTATTGTTAAAATTGTTTCATTAAAATTTAAAGTTTATACCTTTATTGTTTAATGTTTTAGTGTATTTTGATCATTTTTCAGAAAAAGAAGTATACAATGTGTCTTTTTTTTATAATTAAGTTTTATTTTTGAAATTAATCAAATTATATGTTTAGAAGTGTGCACTTTTAGAATTGTTCTTAAGAGTTGATAAAAGATTGCCAGAAAATCAGTTTTGCCAGTGGTACTTGGAAAGCTCCACTCCATTGTTTCGCGTTGCCAGCAGTATCTGGACGAGACCGGTCATCTCGGTTTGAAAACAGGCATTCCAACGAACAGGAGTAATCAAAATATATGAAGAAAATCATCTTGTGGTTGTTTTTCATTGTCTGGTAACAACTTTTGTAAAACAGTATCCTTTCAATTGGTTTCATATGTTTTATTACTACTATTTTTTATTTATTGATCTTAATTTATATCAACATTATACCAGAGTTATCCAATATACTACTCACCAATCTGGCCCCAAAGATCATCCATAAATTATGTAACTTGTATTCTCATCAATTTTAATTGTACAAAGGAATAATACACAGCACGGATTACTGAACATTACAGTGTTTTACTCATATTAATTACATAGGCTGGCCATAATTTCTTGGTGCCAAAACAGTAGATGGGCATTATTAACAATTTGTTAGTACATTATTACTAGTATTGATTTGGTGACATAAAAAGAATACAGAATTTTCGAAAATGTAACAAAAAATTGATATTAAATTTGATATATAATGAAAATAAATTGATGTAGGTTTCCTGGAGTCAAATTCATCTGAAAAATATGCTTGGTTTAAATTCTGGTCACTGGTAAAAATATTTTATCATAAAACTTACTGCATTGTAAGTCACAGTTTTGCTTTACAATTAGCATTACTTTTGTGACTTCAGTATTTAATGTCAACTTCTCTTTTAACCACGGAATTCACTAGTGTAAATATTCTTTTTACAGAAGTTCTAGTTCCTGACAAAAGGGCTGATTCGAGATACTTTTTGTGCATTTTATTAAATATTTTGACCCATCTGTCAGCTACGTCATTTTTTTCATTGCATTTCTCCAAGTGTTTGGCTATTATTGTCTTTATTGGTCTGATTTATGTTTAAGTCCTAAATTCAACAGAGTATGTAAATAAGGGGGACATCATTGGAAACTCATCAAGGAAGAATGTTAGAGCAGTCGACCTCCAAATTGAACCAGGACAATCCATTAGAACAAGACAGCGGCTTATTTCGGTCACAGAAATACAAGGCTGCATATACTTTTTGTTTAAGATGAATCGATCTGTAAGATTGAAAAAGTCTTTGTCACATGATACAGATCGCTTCTGTCGTGTATTTTAGTTGGTGGAAAGTACACAAGTAGGATCAAATTGTATTTATTCTGTGAATGAAATTGCTCACAAAACGGCAAAATGGGAGAGTGTATGCCATGCATTCTTGCTCTACAATCTCGTAAAATTCTCTTAAACTAAGATGGAAAAATAAGTATTATTGGATATTTTATAAATGGTAAGTAAAAACATCATTAATAAGTTTTAAATACTTTTTGTTGTTGACAGTTATAAATAGAGTAATGCAATTAGAACCTCTAATTGCATTACTTTATTTTCTACACATTTTTCATTTATTAGATAGAATATAGTGTGATATGTTTGGGATGTACCCCAAACTTATCATCATGTACATTTTCCTTAATAAAATAGCCTCAACAAAATAATTAATCATTAAGTTTTGTACACTTTTTTCAAGAACACACTTGAAGTAAATATGGTTCTTTTATTTTTCTCAACACTCTTGTCTTGTTCTCATTAGAAATATGAATTTAAATGTATTGTAATACATTTAAATTCATATTTCTAATGTTGAATGTTCAATTTTAACTATGACTTATCTCAATGAATATTTGCCATTTGCAAGAATCATTTACCAAAAAATTTAAATGTTAACACTGGATATTAGTTTATGTAAAAACTCATTTATCACGTGGAAAACATTTTCAATAGATATCGTCTATTGTAACAGTAATTAGATTTCTTGACTTGTATACTTAAAATACATAATTAAATATATCAATGGTGTGGTTTTTCTTCTTTAAAAATTTTTAAAAATATATTAAAACTTTAAAGATCAAAAAGAAATAAATAACCATTGTCTCTGATTAAATGTGGTTATAGGTGTAAAAAACAAAGCCAATACTAAGGTGTTCAATAGTAACATGTAATTATGCAAATACTCTTAGTGAAACTTTAAAATTTGAATGTGAACTAGAAAATAAAAACGGAATTATTTAGATATATAAATCACAGTAAAAATGTACTTAATGTAAAATCATATAAAAAAAGTTATAATGTGGATAAGACTCTAAATTATAATTTGTATTATCCTCTAGTAATTAAAAGAAAGAATTTTGTGATGGCATCTAGATCAGAATGATTAAAGTAGAAGATAGAAAAAAGAACAAAGCGAGTTAATAAACAAATTTTTATTAAACGACTACCCCAGAAGATTATTAAAAAAATGCATATTGGAATTTACAAATAATAGATTTATGGTCTAAAATAAAAAAGAATATAATATATATATATATATATGACATTCCCTTCTATTGAAGGTGTATACGAAAAATATGGAATAGTGTTAGCAGCTAATTTAAAAAATAAAATTAAAAATAAAGAAAAGCTATATGAAGTTGGGGTAGTATGATTAAATGCGGTTATAGGTGTAAAAACAATGGTTATTTATTTCTTTTTAACTTTTAAAGTTTTAATATATTTAAAATTTTTTTTATAGATTTCTAGTATTAAACTGTATAGACTAGTATTAAAAATGAATAAGATTATTTTCAGCCCTAATTTGAATTGTGTTCTCAAAGAATCCACATACAAGATTTCACAAAAAGCAAAAAAATTGTTCAATATATGAAATAAATCAAGAACAAATCTGAATTAAACTAAGCAATGATTCTATTAAGCAGCAATAAAGTTGTCCCACGATTTAGTCAAAATTTGAAGATCACTATTTCACAAAGGATCTGCTAATATCCTGGAATAAATGGAAAATGAAATCACGAGGATTAGTGTGAATTCAAACACCTATCCAAGTATCACCATAAAAGGCATTGGAAGTAGATCTGTGCAAAATTTTTGTAGAGAAAACTTGAGATGCATACAATATATTTTTGCATGTGTTTTTACACTCATTGCCGTAAAAATTAGTACACCAAGGAGTTATCTGCATGCCAAGTTTTGCAGCAATACAAGTCTAAAGTACATATGGAAATAATTAGAGTTATAGCATAATGGCTCATCGTGTAATGCCAGCAGAGGGCATTAAAGTGCATCCCTCTTTTCCCATAAAAAAAGCATGCAAAGACATCCTATCTATAGGGATTGCAATCCAGCAGTGTTTTGAATCCAGCTGGATTTTTGCTGGATTGAAATCATTCCAGCTAGATCCAGCGCAGATCCAGCGTGGATGTATTTTTGGTGCAATAAAGTGTTATCTATCTATCTATCCTGCAATTTATGTTTTTTTAAACATTTAAACAAAACATTTGAAATAAAACATTTTAAAAATTACTTTAAAAGCTTTTATTATTTAGACTGGTCACTATAAATCAGTAAAACTTCTTACACATTTAGGTAGTAAAATTAACTTTGGTTCGGTTTAACATTTGAGATAGAGATAATTAACTTTAAATGTTTAGTTAGATTATAATTATAATGTAATCTTTAAGTTAAATAATAGCAAAAGTAATTCTACTGATTAATTTATATTAATATATTATAATAATGTAAGGACGGATAATCAGTGGCTAAGTGGCTATCAGTCTTACCAGTTTTCATATATAGGTTCTACATATTAGTCTGTAGTTATTTATAGGTATATAAAACTATGTACTGGAAGTAGAATAAGTTAAATAAACTACACCTTTATCAATCCAGCAAAATTTAATAAAATAATAACGTTTTCAATCGTTTTTAACGATCTTCCTCGGTTACAAAAAAAATAGAACATTAAATATAGAACATAAAATGTGTTCGGAATAAATATGAAAATTAACGGAAAACGCCCAAACAGATAAAATATACATAAATAAACAAAATAAATAGCGGAAAAAATATATACAGGGTGTTTTTTTTAAAACTGACAGTACTCAGAAACATCTGTAGAGCAATCTAGCAGCCGGACTGTCGCCAAATTTGGGAGAGTGACTAAGGACGACATGGAAAAGAGATTCCGCGAAGAAAAAAGTAGTACCTAAATTCGCCGGTAGAGGAGGATTTGGCGCTGTTGCAGCAAAAAAGCTACCAGCACTTCACTGAAGAAAGGGTCATCAGTCGCTTTTTTCCACTTGCATGGCCACCTCACTCCCCGGATCTAACCCCATGTTACTTTTTCCTGTGGGGTTACTTAAAGTCCAAGGTCTATCTTGGTAGCGTCCCAAACTTAATGACTTTGAAGGACAACATTTCTCGAACTGTGATGAACATTCCTGCGGACATGTTACGTTCGGCCATAGAGAACACGGTGTTCAGGATGCAATGAGTTGTCCAGCAGGACAGTGATCACATTGAAGAAGGGAGAAGGTTATTTGCTGATTAATTAAACTTTCGTTGTTACACTGAAACCTCTGTCTGATTATTCATTCGTGTGTTTGTTAATTGCAGCTGGATTTTATGCAGATTCTTAGCTGTTACGCTACAACAACGCCAAATCCACCCTACCGGCAAATTTGGGTACTACTTTTTTCTTCGCGGAATCTCTTTCCCATGTCGTCCTTAGTCATTCTCCCAAATTTGGCGACAGTCCGGCTGTTAGATTGCTCTACAGATGTCTCTGAGTACCGTCAGTTTAAAAAAAAAACACCCTGTACAGTAATACCTCGACTTACGCGAATCCGGAGTTACGCGATTTTCAAATCTCGACGATTCGTCTTTTGTTTGAGCGCCACGCAACCCTTGATTACTCACTCCCCCCAAACTATTGTTCAGCTTACAGGTTCGGACGTGTCGCGCGGAATCGACGCATAGCTACAATTTATTTTGCCTTATTTATTTCTGTGTTTGTTATATCTACGGAGACTTGAGACTCTACTGTGTCATCCAAACGAAGTAGAACTGATTCTTTTGCATCAAACAAGAAAAGAAAAACCTCATCTTTAATAATATTAACTTTACATTCCAAAGACTTCGATACAAAAATGAAAATTTGTAAATTGGCAAAACTTGATCCTTTAGACCCAGTTCAATCAGATGATCGAATGATGGTTGGAAACTTGACAGAAGGCCTCAGTTTAATTAAAAAGAGGTTACAAATTTTAGAAAATATAGACTCCAACGAAGAGCGCATTTCTTCTACAAAACGAAAAATAAAAAAAATTATTAGCATGTTACGAGGAAATTTTGCGGGAGAAAAAAATCTTTGAGCCATCAGACGAATTTGTTAGATTTTTAGGAAGCCTTCTATAACAAAATAACTTCAATTTACGATTTTAATAATATAATTTGTTATACATATGTATTATCTAAGATTTTACTAAACATTTTTTTCTAAATCGTTGTTTTCTTTAGTCTCCGGCCCCAATTAAAAATAATTTGTATGTATTTATATGCGAAGTTATACCCCGACTTACGCAAATTCGACTTACGCGGTTATCGCTCGGTTCCACCTATCGCGTAAGTTCGAGGTATTACTGTATATAAGATATAACAACGAAACCAGCATTGTCCGTTAATAACATTAATTAATGTAAAAGGATCTCCACATGGTAGACAATGAGTCCGCATCTCTATGGTTTATACAACCAGTTGTCATGTGCGCCTTGCAGATTTCCAATCTCTCAAGATATTTGACCGTTTGCCTATTCATCGTCGTTTTTATAATTGCCGCTTGATCCCATTGGACGTTAACATCCTTCTGTCTTGCGTATGATGCCAGCGCAGTGTTGTCAAGGTTCTTACTGATTGTATATTTGTGCTCTTGAGCCTTTGTTTTAAACTGCGCATTGTTGCACCCACATAAACAAGCTTGGAATTGAAACGTTGGTTGTGTAAAGGCACCGAATATATACCCGTTGTTGAATTCCCATCCTCTTTCTTTTTATTGTTTCTTAATAGTTTGAAAACAGTGGGATTACGTCGGTATACAATACGAAAATTATCAGACCTGGCAGTACATCTATGTATCTTGTTTAAAAAAATGGGATGTAATTAAGCACTATTCTTTTTATATTTATTCCAAACACATTTTATGTTCTATAGTTAATGTTGTATTTTTTTGTAACTGAGGAAGATCGTTAAGAGATTGAATACGTTATTATTTTCTTAAATTTTGCTAGATTGATTAAGGTATAGTTTATTTATGAGTAATTTAATTATTAGTGTTAGTAAAGTAGTGAGTAAGCAATTAGTAGCAGTCTAGTAGTTAGCAAAGCGGCAACGCGACAACATAGACTTTTTCGCAATTATTTAGAAAGTTAATTGAGTATTTGCGGATCCGCAGCGCTGGATCCAGCACCAAGTGCTGGATCCAGCAGGCCGAAGAATGCGCTGGATCCAGCTGGATTGCTGGATGAGGGATCCAGCAATTGCAATCCCTACCTATCTAGTTTACCTGATGCAGAGGGACACTCTATCACTAGCAATGCTTTTACATCAAATCGAAGACTGTATGAACAACTAACAGCTTGAGAGGGTCATTGATCATTGAGTTAAGCTGGATGGCCAGCTTGCCAAATAGTCTACCATCTAAGCCTTTCTGACAACACTGAGTTGGTGTTGGGACCAGTAGACAAGAGAGAGCTTGTGCCACTGCACCCAGGTTTACGACACACTCGGCAGACCACTAGCTGAGAGGACCTCCTGGTCCTCTAAGACAAGCATGCACACAGCTGACAATATCATTGTCTGCCATCTGAGCACAGGTAGTGCCATCATTACAGGTCTGTGTCTGTCTATACCATTTCAAGGAACATTTGGTATTGCGATAGCCATCACATACAACAGCCTACGCCTCTAGTAGCGATCCCAGGGGCTGTGACATCCCAAAGCCACACGTTATCTCTCATGGCAGGGCTCCCAGGAGCCATTTTCCAACAGGACAACGCTCAACCACACATGGCAAGGGTGTTGTCACAAGATTTCCTCTGCCACATTGCCACACTGCCCTAGCCTGCCCGATACTGATTTGTCACCAATCAAACATGTCTTGGAATTACCCGGGATGCCAAGTTTGATAGCCTTAGTCCACAGTCGCTGCAGGACATCGTACGGCATCTGGATGCTTCCATCCCTGCCTTATCACATCATGTATTCATACTAGAAGTAGCCCAACAAGGTACTAGAACCTCGTTTCGTTTGTAGTTTTTCCTGCAATAAATGATCCTTTTGCTTTCATTTTGTAATCACTTATATCACCATTACACTCCATATGTACTGTACAATTTCATTTGATTCCGACAACTCCTTGGTACACTAATTTTTATGGCAATGAGTGTATATGCATTCTTCAGTAAAAATATATTAATGCTATAATTAATAATTATGCTAATGGATATATAAAAAACATTTTATATATCCATTTATAGCATATTTCCATAGATAGCCAGAAGGCCAAGTGCAATTGGTTGAGGTGACAGCTTACCACTCTGGGGACCTGAGATGAAACCAGGATGGGTCAAAAAATCCCCAGGAATTTTTGTGGGAGTATTTCATCTGAATAGGTGAGGCTTTGTCCCTCACCACCAGACCATCCCATAATGAGCTTGCTAAAGGGGGGGGGAACCTCCTTAGTGCCAATAGGGTGGAAAGAGCTAAAAAAGCATATGCCCATAAAATAAAATCATCTTTAGTTAAGGGTGCACATTCAAAGAAAGGTCCTGCATAAGACCAAAAAACTTAGCAGAGATTTATCATGATTTTCTAAAGTTTCAAAAAATAGGTTCTGATTATTTTTGGATTGATTAGTTAACATAAGGTTGTATTATTTTCCCATAATAGAATTGTTTAGCATGGTTAAAGGAAAAGAACTTTAAATTCAATCTAAACCTTATGTCATTAATAATAAATTTTAACTTAAGACCATGTGGCCGTTGGAGTTAAGCCTTTCTTTTGGATGATTAATAATTGCATTGTGGCTTTTTATAAGAATTTGCAATTAGCCCAAAAAAAAAAAAAACTGAATGAATGCAAGCTCATCACAATACAAATTGGATATCAGAAATTTAGGCATAAAAATTTGTGTTTCGTTTATTATTTGCAAAATATAAAAATAATTATAATGAAAATTAACTATTTTTGGAACTGGACCAAAATTTCAAGAAAATGGATTTGTATGAATGAATAGGTTATAATCTACAAAGTAGCTTCAAAAATTCCCAGAATTGGTTTATTACTCAAAGTATTGTCCTTTGGTAACCACACACTTTTGCCAATGCTGGTATAGCTTCTGAAAACATTTTTGGAAGCCACCTGCAATGCAGATGTCACACTCGATATAACCTCGTCCACATTCTTGAAGCGGCGTCCCTCGATGGTATCTTTCAACCGGGGAAGAGGTAGAAATTGCCCGAGGTCCACCGTGAGCATTCGTGGCACTGTGTTGGCAAACACGGTGCATGTTCAATTGATCATGTAAGATGGAACGACAACTTCCAACTGAAATTCCTGCTGCCTTGGCAATCTGCTCAACTGACTGCCCTCGCAATCTTGTGTACAACCAACACTTTCTCCTCAGATGTTGATGTCGACGTCAACCACTTTGGAAATCATTGGCAATAATTTCTCGTTCTCACAAAAGTGTCCTAAAGATCTCTTAGGGTTCCCACCAACACCACACAAATTTGATACTTGTACGTTGTTCTTCCACAGACATTTTTGCCAGACTATTTCACATCTCATTAACACTACCTTCAGTGAAATGGTTAACTGTTATCGTATTTGCAGCAAGTATAGATTGATTGAACACATAGCTAAACATGTCTTTTCTCTATTCCAGACATGCATTGCATGTTCCCTTTTTCATTGCCTTTAATTGACTAACCCAGCATAATTGTGAGAACTTTTTGAAGCTAGTTTGTATAAATGTAATAGTTCAGAATGAGCCTTCATAGGTAGGCATCAAATTTAATGATAATCATTAAAACACTTTGTCGTGACAATAAATAGTAATTAAATGAATATCCACAGTTGCAGTTCTAGCATTCTCAATCATTTTTGAAATCATTTTCTGCATACAAAGATGTCTTAAATAACTTTTATCATGACAAATTTTTGAGATAATGGACAGGATAGATGAATACAGTATCTAATATGTAGATGCTATGAGCTAATGTGCCATGTTTTTGAAGATCATGGATTCATGTTAAAGTTGGTCAATATATAGTATATGTTTCATATTACTTTCAAATATGCATTAAAATCTGTTGGTGGTTATAATTTTTAGCTAAATTCAGAATTACATTGTTTTTGAGTAATTTGAGTAACCAAAACAAAATCTTTTCCTTATTTGTTAACAATTTATTCATAAGAACAAATGTTTAATGATTCTGATGAATACAGTACATTCTATTACCAATCCATCAAAAACATACAATGTATGCAATTACAAATAAATGGAATGATGTTAAAAATAAAAGTGATACTCAGAGTAATTAAAGAGATGCCAAAACATTTTGTATTTTTTCGGCAATCTCTTCTTTCTTCTTCAAAATCAGTGACTCCGCCTCCACATACTGTTGCTTTCCCATTTTTCCCAAAATGAGCTTTTCAACCAACACCATCTGTTGGTTAAATTGATCTTTCAAGCTTTTATCTAGTCGTTGCAGCTCCACAATCTAAATATTAAAGCAAAATTTATTTATTAGTTAAATACAGAAATCCTTTTCTTCATTTGTTTGCGCGTACGAAACTAAGTTTCCTACGTTACCTTATCTATAGATTCCGATCCTTCCTGTTTAAGTTTTTGCAAAAGATCTGCAATGGCCTGGGTCTCGTTCTTGTGTTCGGCATTAATGTTTTTGACTCCCGCTTGATAGGAAGCGGTGTCTTTATTGGATTTGTATTTGTTCAAGGCATTGTCGTACTTTGAATAGATATCTGCACGCTTTTCGTGATGATTCTGAATGCATTCGATCAGACCGGATACACGTAATTTACTCTCTTTCTGTGGATCCTAAGTGGAAAACAATTCAATTAAAATTTAGAAAAATTTTATTCTCAATTTCTATATAATACTTAAATTAAGTGAATATATTTCATATCATTCAGTTCTCAATCTCTAGATTTAATCAGAATTAGAGTTAAATGATTGAGTTTGCAAGAAACTTGATTTTGTGAATGCCAAACAAATTCAGTTAACTCTTACTTGAGAAGATTGACAGTTTAGTTTAAAATCAGGTATTGATGCTTATGCAATTACATTCTTGTTTATCTCTGCTATTAAAACAGAAGTCGTATTATTTCAATTCAAACATTTTTCCTTGAAAGGATAAAAGTATGATGTACAGTACAGGCCAATACTAATTTGAGGTAAAGAACATATTTTTAATTTATTTAATTTAAAATATGTGATTAAAAATTGTAGCCTGGCAATGAGACAATGTCACAATAAATAATTGCTCATTGATTTTAAAATTCAAACAAGTTATTTTATAAATTATTATAGTTCTTTAATTATTTTCTAACATTAATACATGTATTAAATAGTATATTGAACAAAATACTGCAATGGTAATAGAGTAAGCAAATAACCTTGGGGTGTCTGGGGAGCTAATAGTAGTGTGACTTAAACCTAATAATTTAGCTAGGTTCATTCTAGTAAATCTGTTGACTTTTGGTTAAAACTCCACAGACCAAGCCAACACTTGTGTCCAGTGATAGAGTAATTCAAAGTCCAATAAACTTTGTATCTAAAGTAGTTTATTACAATGTCTCTAGCCTAATGAATAATGAGGAGGTAAGGAATTCAATCTCCCTAATTTATGGGTATAACTATCATATTTCATTGAAAATTTAGGGCTGTGTTAGGGACTCCCACAAAAAGTAATTATATTTCCCAATCCACCATTTCTGTTGAAATTATAGTTGCCAACCATCAGCGGCATCAGGCTGCTTTTTTCTTTTGTTGAAGTTTTTAAAGAATTTGATAGACTCATTAAATGAAGTGTTTAATTGATAATAAAATACAATTCTTCGACATATATATTGGTGTTATTATGAACGACTGAAGCAAATCAGAACAATGTTCTCAAATTCCTTCAATTGAGAAAAAACTAAGATTAATATTTTTATGTATGTATGAGAATTTTAGCTCAAATCTGGTAATTTATTTTATGCATCATGTAAAATTATACCTTCAAATCTGGAAACTTTAGTGCCAAAATGTTGGCAATTAAATCAATTTCAGCTGGCTCATCAGCAGAAGAAATTGAGTTAATTTTACATTATACCAAATTATTGAGCAGCACTACAGTTTCTCTGTCCAAAAAGAAGAAAACATCTGATTCATCACTTAAGAATATACAGGCTGTGTGGTATGAACTTTTTTGAGAAAAGAACCATCAACCTTACTATTTTACAAAGATTACAAATCTTTGTAAAATAGTAAGGTTGGTGGTTTTACCACACAGCATTGCAGGGCCTACTCTACATTGCTGTATGGAAAAAGAAAGAGATGTTCAGTATGGTAAGAAAAGGACAGAGATAGGAAATAAATAACCAGAAAAATTATTGTCCTTAATGTCAAGAAAGTCAATAAACTGACTGAGAGTAACTGTCATTGTACTATAACAGAAGAAATTATTAACAATGCAAAACATTGCCCAAAGGCATATAACAGGAGGCACTCATCATGCAATATTAAGATGAAACATATAAATCTACACCTAGATTTATGATATGTCCCATAAAATATTCATTTGATCTTTTTTAAATTGTTATGTTAAAGAGTATAAAGCTATTGCCATATTCTTGACAATGTTTATGGCAATAGCTTTATAAAATATCATATGCAGAGATACCTTTAATAAGCAAAAGTTAATGTTATTTAATATAAGCATCCCAGCTATTCCCCATTCTAAAGGTTGGCAAGTATGCAGCATTGATGATTGTTACCTAAAACAAGAGAGGAGAAAAACATTTTTCCTTGTCTTTCTTCAAAAATCACACAATTATTTACTTTTCCTTGGTGTGACACCTTGAATACTGTTATATTCTCTACATAATACTTCCCAGGAAGGTCTTTTTCTTCTGCTCGTAATTTTACCAGTTTCATAAAGGAAAATTTCTAACGTGCCATGCTTTTGATTTGCATTTGAACCATTTTCTATACATGTGTTTGCTTGCAACCAATCAAGATGCCACTTACAAAGGAAGATTTATTTAATCTTGAATGCAGGATTATTTTAGGGTTAATGCTTAGAGTTATGTTGTTATCTGCCTTTGAGTTAAGATCTAAAGTTGAGTTTTTCAAGTCTAATTTTAAATTTGTCTTTTTGAACTGATTACTATCATTTATTTATTATTTTTTTTTTTATGGCCATGCATTCTCTTAAATGCAGAATACCATCATCATTTTATCTCTATGTGTCATCTTATGTGTGAAGGCTATCAAACATTCAGTTAATGAGGAGCAAACGAAATGATAGAAATTCAATTTAATCAGCTGTTTATTTTTCTAAATATTTAGTTTTTACATTATGCTGTAAATAAATCTTTTAAGGAATTTATGAATATATACAGTATATATGATCATCTAGCAGTCAATCATTATCCACAATATAGAAGAATCTAAATTAACTAATCTGATATGATGCTTATCTTGTATTAATAATTCATTACATAAATACAACACTAATGACTTTGGGTGAAATTATTTAGCTGAAAAGCATTATCTCTAAACAGAAACTGAGATTCATGACATTATGAACAATTAGAGAGAGAATATAAACGTGCAAAGTAATGGCAGCTTTAGGTGTAAGGATAGTATGTTCTTTTTACTTTCATCACATTCCTAACAGTAGCTCAAGTGACTGACAAGAGAAACATACTTATTGCACATGGCTATTGGAAATGAAAACAAAACATACATCAGAGAATAGCATTTTCACGCCCGACTAAATGCCAATTGTGATTCTGATAAAAACTGGTTTTTGTTGCATTCATTAGCTAACTTAGAATAGACCTCCTGGTAGCACCTTTGCAGGCCTCATGTATCTCCAGTTCATCAACACCCTGTGGTGCTGCAGGATACAGATCATATCCCAAAGCTTTAGAGCCACAGGAAAAAATCAAGAATAAAGTTTGAGTAATGTGGTGGCCTTAGAACAGTCACGTTCTATCCAATAATTGCTGAACCACTCTTAAGCTGTTGATGCACGCCTGTCTGAGAACAAGGTGGCAAGCCATTGTGCTGGCAATAAAGTTGCTGTAGTTGCACTAATGGCAAGTCATGAATACGAAATTTGATTGTGTGTAAACCTGGCATGGACATCATCTCAACATATGCACACACATGAAATAGCTGTTGTTGGTTTTTCACTATCACTCAAAAGAAATCATTTGCACACTGACAATAGCAGATGTGTGCAATAGTAGAGTTAGTTAACTTTATTGTTCAGATAATTGAAAGCATGAAATGGAGTAATGACAAATGTTTGGAATTTAATACATGGCAATGAGACTAAAGACACATCATTTCTTTGTTTTTAGAATAGTAATGTACAGAATCAGATTACAAAACAAGAATTTGACTGCTCCAATAGTGAAAACTGAAGGGGGGAAAAAACCACAAAAACTGTTTATTATACTTTTGCTGAATTAATCACTAGAAAAGTTTCATTGCTTCCAGCATTTTAATAAAACGGCATCAGCAAAAAGACCTGTGCATGCACATGTAGAGCAGGCATAAATGTGTGCATGTTCAAACCATATGCACTCAACTCTGCATGCACCTTTAAACCCTAATACATCACACATGAACATTAAATACCTAAAAGTATAAGAAATAATTAAAAGATACATTAATATGAAAGACTGAGAGAAAATTCAATAGCATATTCTTAAGTCATTTCATAACTTAAAAGTATATCGAGATTAATAAAATTTTTCTCACGTAGTGTGAAAAATTAGAATAAGTAGTGAGAAAATCATGAAGTGAGAAAAATTACAATAGTGATGATACATCACTATTGTAGGGAATAAAATTTACTTAATTCAAAGACTTTTTTTTTCTGTCAATCTGGAAACTGTCATCTAACCTGAAATGGTATCAAACGTGGCAAAGGTGTTAAAAATAAATGTGACATGAGATTAATGTTTCTTTCAAAAAAGAAAAACTGTTTGTTAAGTTATGGCAATGTAACACTTGGGCGATCTGCCTGGGGATGCCTTCTGGGAGGTCTTTTAAGGGAAACTGGCCCCTATTTAGGCATTACAGACCTGGAGAAAACCCAGAAAACTCCATGTGGCCAGCCTGTCCGAGCGAGGCACAAACCCACGACTGAACTCCCAGTGTTCAGGGTACAAAGACCGCTTGGCTACTGGTGGGCCAAGAAAGATTAATGGACATCTGTAAACTCTGCTCAAAAACTAGGAAAGTATCTGAAAACAACAGAAAATTTTATGCTATTCACTCACTCTTATCTGTTAATAAGTGTTGTTGCAAACTGCAAAAACAAATGTGTATTTAACATCTTGACAAAGAATATTTTTGTGGAACTGTATGTTAAATAAATAAATCAGATTAAAAACATAGATCTCAAAAAAGTTGTTTTATAAATCTTCGTCCGATGGCGATAATTATGATTAATTATTTGAAGACAAAGTCCTTCCCAAAATAAGGAATCACCATCTATTGTGTTCTGAAAATGTAATGTTCAGAACACAATAGATGGTGATTCCTTATTTTGGGAAGGACTTTGTCTTCAAATAATTAAAAAGTTGTTTTACATAAATTACTAAAACTAAAGGCTAATAATTTTGAATTATTGATGTATATATATATAACAAATGTCTAACAAATAAAATAATAATATCCATTATTGGTTAATTCTGTGTGAAATTATACAGTATTTTCAACATAAAATACATAAAACACTTAATATAAATCAACAAACAATAAAAAATTTTGATACATTACCCTTGTAATTGTGAAATCCAATCTTACATAAATGATGACCAATAAGAAAAGTAAATATAATGCAATCACAACAAGTAAAGGTTCTTGAAGCATCAGTATTTTTTGATATTTGTAATAAATCTAAAAACACAAAATCTTTCATAAATACATTTAAATTATTTAAAAAACAGTATTAAAAACAAATTGTATTAGTATTATTACTTCAAAATCTTGTATATGTTGTTCTACTAAATTTTGTTTAGAGAAGACCACAACTGGTCGTCCAACAGTATCCAAATAAGTATAATGAAGCTGATCTGCACCACGTTTTGCAGGATATGGTAATTTAACTTGGATGTCTCTAATGTAAATCAAAAATATGAATTATGAGTTATAGTAATTGTCTTATTTAATTACCTGCAAGTACAAATTAAGACTAACCTGCTTCCTTCAGGGAGAATAACTTTTAATTTAGCTTCATCAATAACACTATCATCAAAAATATGATCAACAAATCTCATTTTCAAAACATATTGATCACCTAAAATATAATTGTAAAGTTTCCTCTTAGAATATGATTTCAGAGCAAAAATTACATTTTTTTATTAAATAAAAGTAAAAACATCTAATGAAAAAAAAAAATTAATTACTGTTTTAATATTAAGTTTCATTTATTTATAACAAACTACTGAATAACTTTAAATATTAATGAGATTGAATATTAAAAAAAAATGAAATAAAATTAGGATTTTTCTTATTTGATAAGAATTAGGAAAAAGTTATATATTTTAAATATATATATGAACTTATAAAAGTTTTTATTTTAAACATATTTTATGCAAATTTAATGAATTTTCTTTTAATGAAACAAGATATTGCCTTTAAAACATTTTAAAATGTAAAATTGTTAAAAATTTCCCATAATATAAATTAACATTTTTTTTGTTTTTAACTGAAGCAAACCAGAGAATGATAATTCATTCAACTCTGCATTTACAAAATGGGTCTCCACAATTTTTTCTTCTGAAGCTTTTAGAAAAAAATTCTCTTGTACAGTGGTGCCTCGTATAACGTACGCCTTGAATAACGGACTGGCTGCGAACAACGGACTTTCCGGCATAATTGGTGACTGCTCCATGGGTGCGTTCTTTAATGTGTTTCTGCTACTACGGGAGTGTGCTGCTGTTTGTAGGCATTTAGAAACGACGGTGAAAGAAAGAAAGATGGCGGTGCCCGCAATATCGATAGTATCGTGATGGAGGAATCTATAATTCTAAAATATGAGCTTTAAAAGGCAAAAGAAGGGTCCCAATTGTAAAATTTCAACCATAAAATGGATTATTTGTTGAAAGAGCATTCAAAATAGCCTCGAAAAAAAATTCATAAAGACACATCACTGCATGCGCTAACTCGCGCTTTCACAATTTCTAAATTCTCATTCATAAAACCACGTAATGGACCCGGAAACGAAACTATCTGAGCCATGGAGGACGCCATGTTGCTTTCCACTGTAAACTACTGCTACGAGCGACCGTTTTTGCCGTTCGACGGCGCGCACTCCCACCGGAATTTAGGAACGCGTTCCGCAGGAATTTTTAAACGGATGTCGCTCGCGCAGAGTTACACGGAGGAATAAAAGAACGCACCCCATGTTCATTTTTTATGATACAGTGCGGTTATTTTATGCTGCGGAACGAATTAGATGTTTTAACATGTATTTCTATGGGAAAATGCGTTTCGTATAATGGACGTTTCACTTAACGGACGTGCACCTGGAATGGATTAAGTACGTTATATGAGGCACCACTGTAATATGTACATAAATTAATATTCCAAACATTTTTCCATTTTAATGGATTGTTATCTATTTGTTACTTTCAAATTGTACATTAATATAATATTGTTCTAGCAATCATTTATTTAATATTAAACACTACAATACTTTAATACAGACCTGAATTATATAGATATTCATATGTTGGAACATAATATCCTAAAACATAGTGAGTTTTCCAGCCACCAAACAGAGGAAATCGTGGTCTCAATTCAACTTCCACAGAATCTTCCATAACTCTTAAATGGCTTGTTGAGATATTCCCAATTTCATCTCTATAATAAACATCGACAGCAGAAGCAGGAAGAATGGTCTACATACATGATCCAATAAGAAAATATTAATTATATTCAAAAGATCAATAATTAAAAATTATCAAGTTAAAAGAAATATATTATGTATTTTTATTCTGAAATATAAAATTAATAAATGAAAAGATATGACAAAATTGTTGATTTAACTCCAGGATTCATGTGAGACCATCTCTCTCTAGACCAGTGATTCTCAACCTTTTTTTCGTCACGGTACACTTTTAATAATTTAAATATTTGGCGGCACACACAGTTACTTCGGTAAGTACCGCAGGATGTCATAACAGTGATTTTTAAATGCGGTTGGTTAGTGCACGTTGTCTAAACGCTTTGTTAACTACCGGCAACACCTGTAACAATTTCCAAATGTGCCCTAGGATGGTAGAACCTATTGAACTACTTGTCTGACGTCGCTTATGTACGGGTATTTGCAGTGGTGGCACATTTCAAAAATCTCGCGGCACAGTGGTTGAGAATCACTGCTCTAGACAACCATCTTCAAGCCTGTTTTTGATTGGCAAAAATGTTTTAAAATTCTGAAAACATTGCTTCTCCATTAACATGCAAGTATGTTTCTTTGTATAAATATTTACTGAAATAAAAGTACTTTGTTAGATCCCATGCATACAATCATGTACAGTACCTATTACAGGAAATACTTGTGGGCATTAACACTTGCAAAAGCAAGTGACAGCTGCAAGCCATGCTTGTGACAATGAATCTACATGTCAATCTATTTTTTAAAATTTCCATATAATTCATTTAATTTTTCAATTTCTAATCATAATGTAAAGTTAAAACATTATGAAATCACATATCAATATTTGAATGAGCACAATGCTCTACAACAATAAGTTAAAATAAATTTATTATGAAAATACTATTCTTTATATTTTGCATCTATTCTCTCATATCTCTATCACTATGACAAAAATACAAAGTGACAATGCATGCCTACTTCCAATTAATTTTAATTGAGAGCACTGCATTGCAGAAAAACCAAAAAATTAATTTTGATAACTTAGAATTGTAACATTTTTGTTCATTTCATAACAGTGTTAGCAATACATTGTGGCAAATGCATGTATTCAATAAAATTTCCATAATTTTTTAAGATATATAGCTAATAACTTAATAGTCAATCATGTAATTGCTTGCCAAATTTTTGAAGTTTCTCACATTTTTCTTTATTGCTTCATTTCTTATAAGAAACACTCGAACACAATAAAATTTTTGATATTTTCTGTAGCATTTAAAGCAAAATAGATTTTTGGTAACCTCATGAACCAGTCACACACAAAAAAAATTTAAATAATCAGTTCTGGCCAAAAATGGCTATTATATGTTAAATAAAATATGCTTCCAAATAAAAAAAAGAAAAAAAAATTGTCATTTGAAGAATTCACATGTTGAATGGAAGCTTTGGTATAGAGTGTAACAACGCTTCAGTCAGTTTGTTTACATTTGGATGAAGTGGAGGGTCAGTGCTAACTATTGCTAATCTCCCATTTGAGGTTAGGGTAGGAGATCTTCATCTCTTTAAAGACAACATATCCCTCTTCAATTACAAATCCAATGTCAATCTACAAAACCCAACTTATTTCACATGAAAATGAAATTTGATATATTTATTTTTCATAATTTGATCCAAAAATATAAAAAAATAAATCATGCCTTTTTGTCAATCCACAAGTATTGAGCATCATTAGAAAGAAGGCAAATTACAAAAATAATAATAAAAAACCATAGTTGCAATGCCCATCATTTCACAAGTTCAGAATAAACAGTGAGGTTTGAGAGATCCTACCCTACACCTTGTGTGTTAAGGTAGGATCTCCCAGAGGATTACCATAAGTGCACTTTGGGAGATGGACTGAAGTAGAAGAATTGCGTTATTGAATCAAGTGGAGTTTAGAGCAAAAGAAAGCAAAAGTATTCAGATGAAGCATATTTTCTCAGTATGAATAACAACCACAAAGAATTAGTGGTTAGCGAGTTGCCTATTATTAAAAGAGGCTACCGTAAATTATATAATTCTTCAAAATTTTGCACCACAAGAGAAATTCACATTACAAATTGTAAAAGTGGGCCCATATGAGAGTGCTCCCCCTTGAAAACATTATTTCTGTTAATGAAGTGCTACAAAGTTTTAACACCTTGTGGATTTGAGACAAGCAAGCAGAAATGGTGCCTCCTTGAGAATGAGACAGATTTCCTCATGACTAATCCACTTCATCCACCCACCCACAGGTGCATGTCACAACATATAATGCAGGTAGATTTTTTTCCAATTTGCCTGCCCAAGCATATCTTAAAACATCATATACAATAAAATGTAAATATGAAATTTTTCTACATCGTAATAAATCCATTAAACAAATTTTTTTAAATTTAAATGTATACTGAAGTTTTGAATATCTTTCAGACTTTGATGATCACATTTTGTTTATATTAACTACTGTGAATTAAAAGACATGGAAAGAAGTTAAAAAATTTAAAGAATTTTCAAAATCTATATTAACTTTTCTAAAGTATGCAATTATATTTCAAAATTATTCAATAAAAATGTACTGTAAATTATATTATTATTTTCAATAATTAATAAACATTTTTTCATTATTTGAAAAGAAAAAAAAAATCATTGTCAGTTCAATCAATGCAAAGCAATTCAATTCTCACTTTTAAAAAAAAATTGTATAAGAATATTAATAAAAGAAAATAAATTTACATTAGGCAAAATAGTACATGCAAAAGTTATTAGACACTAATCTAAATTAAATAAATAAATTCCCAAATACAGATAGTTTCGATTTGTTTTGATAATTTATTTAATGTTTTCAATATCTGTAAAAAGTAAAATTAAAATTCAGTTGAACATGTTAGAATTAGAAAATAAAATTCATTAAAACCAACTACTTCATACAAGGTGGTCCATTTTAATCAATCTAGTGAAATAACTTGAAAAATATGCATCCTATGAAAAAAATCATTAAACCAAAAATGTTAGATTTCAGAGGGAACGCAAGATGAGACTATTGGTTTCATCATAGATGGCATTACAATCACTGAAAAACAGAATTCCATGCTCATTTTCTTAAATGGTTCCATTTTAAGAAAATGAAAAGTTGATGAGGTTTAATTTTTCTTTCTTTCTTAGGATGCATATTTTTCAAGTTATTTCATTGGATTGATTAAAATAGGCTACCCTGTATATAAAAGAGTAGGTTTATAACAACTTAATTTTAAAATTTTTTGAAAATTTATTAATAACATTTTTGAATGCTGATTTATTGTTTTTGATAAACTTTGTACCTTAAATAATCAGGCATAAAATGAATACCTTTCAATTTATGCCAAAAACTATTGCCTTAAATAATTGGGCATAAAATGAAAGATATTCATTTAATGCCCAATTATTTAAGGCAATAGTTTGGTTATGTTTCTATGAATATCTTTCATTTATCATATAATTACTGTCTTTCTATGAGATGTTTTACAGATATTTCCGATGTCCTAATTAGAAATTATGCTATGAGATAACAACAATATTCAACTATTAAAGCGACAATATGTTATTAAATTTTAAAAAAATTTTTTAAAAAAACATTTATAAAATTTTATGATTTTTAAATCATTGAAGTTAATTTGCAATTAAAAAGCATTATATATAGTTGAACCTGTCTATTTCAAAAACCTCTATCTCTAAATTTATTTTTCCCCCTACATTTTCAGCCTAAATTCAATATACTTTCCATGTTTATCTCAAAATCTTTATATCTCAAATTATGGACTGAAGTGTCAACTATAAATTAAAAGATCAGCTACTACATTTTGATAACAAATTGTAGATGAGAAACATCTCTTGCAATACCACACATAGTTGCAATTAATGCTGCTTTTCTTTTATTTGCTACAAGTTTGGCTTGTGTCTTACTGATTGAATAAAGTCAAGTATGAGAAACTATTGATAAACTATTTCTGTTAAAGTATGTCAAAAATGTAAGGTAATTTTATTTATACCTAATATCATAGTATAAATACTGTACTTGCTATTGTATTAATAAAAATACAATACATACCTCTGATGAAACCCATTACTGTTTACTTTGTAAGAACCTCTATATCTCGAAACCTATCTATGTTGTATTTTTTCTCATTCCCACAAGATTTGAAATAGACAGGTTCAATTGCATATACTTAATTATGTAATTATTTCTTACTTTAAAATTCCGTACTGATGAAAAACCACTCTGATCTCGTTGATACTCGTAACGTGAAAAAGGTCCTTTTAAGATTGAACCAGAATGTTTAATATCCACAACTTCTTCAACAGAAATAACACCCCAGTGAGATACTTCAATTGAACGTTCCAAATTTGTTACAGTTAAGAAAGGATTATTATTTTCATAATGAACTGTCATTTTATTCTAAACAAAATAAATAATCATTTAAAATTTATTATTAAAATCTCAATAAAATCAATAAATTAAGGAGAAAAAAATACTAACCAAAGAAAATGGAGCAACATTTTCATATGGTCCATATGTGATCATGTTATCTGTATGTGAAACTGGTTTTAACTTGCTGTAGGATTCAATTGCAGTAGATGCTAATGTAACAGTTGTTGTTTGAATCCTTGTTGGATAAGGAGAATAAAAATAGTGATTTCCATGATATAGTACAAGTTGTTTTTCAGATTGAGTTATATGAGAAGGATATGGAATCAAACTTTGTGTTAACACATGTTCAACTTCTACAGAAACTGCCTTTCCTGGTTGTAATGGATTTTTCAAATGAATTTTGAAGTTTCTGATTTGAGTATCCCTAATTAAATAAAGTGAAAATAACTTTTAAAAATCAGGTACATTTTTCTAAACATACAAAAATTTTACTTTAAAGATGATATAACATAAAAAAGAAAAATGTTAAAAGAAATTTTACTTAATACAGCTGTGTCATTGAGAAAATTGCTCCATGTCACCAATTAGGCATGTTATTGCAGGTGATATTCAATTTATAACACATTCTTTGTCCAAACTCATAACAGAAGTTTATTTTTGCCTAAAATACCTATTCCAGTTATCTTATTTGCATGACATCTCAATGGCCCATCTGAATATAGAAATCATAAGAATGGAATGTCTTGCGTAGACTGATCAAAATTAAATGTTTTATTATTATTCAGTTCAAGAAATGGCTGAAAAAGTTACAAATTCTGGAAATAATTATACATAATACATCTTCCTTTACAGGGACAACCTATTTTTATCTAGTTTCTTTCAAGTATTTTTAATTTCAAAGTATCAAGTTTTTGAGGGCATATTTTATTGCACTTCCCTTTGACAAGGGAAATTCAATAAAATATAAATTGGCCCTCTTCCAAAGCTGTGGAAATTTATTTGCCATTTCACTTCCTATCCAGAATTTTTTTAAATTTTGTTCATACCTATCTTGAGCTTCACAGTATATGCATTCTAAACATCCTCATGCAATAAGCCTACATATTAGAAGTAATCATCTTTAAAAAAAAAAAAAAGTGGCATGCATTGCATACAAGTGTGAGATTTGACATGTCTTCATTTACAAAAAACAAATGTATGGACCGATAACAAATAAAACAGTTTAGGTTGAAAATTTTCTTATCAAATTTACTTTCATATTTTGTTTAAATATAATATTTTAATAATTTACATATATTTCTCTAAGATTTACTTATTGAAGTTTAATTATTTTGATAAATTTTAATATTTCATATTGACTGCGGCCACCCTAGAGTTTGCTCTGGCTCCCCAAAAGTTGATTTTTGGCTTGTGGCTTCCTTAAAATGTTCTGTGGTCCAGATCAAATGGTCCCTGGCTGAAAAACATTGCTCTATGAGAAAGTTGTGCTGATCTATGTGATGGTGTATTTTGTTTTCAATGCATGATATAAGTATTTTGTAGTGTGTAGGAAGGCAATTGATTGGTCTGGTTTTGACATCTTTAGGTTTCATGTATGTGAAGTCTTATGCAAGAAATTTTGGCATGTCTTGTGGATTGTTTACTATGTGCATAAAATGTTTGGCTAGTTCCTACTGCAGAGAGAAATTTTTTGTACCAGACATTGTAAATGTTGTCTGCACCAGATGTCTTCTATCTGTATGTTGTTTGTACTGCATTTTGGATATCCTGTACGTTTATTTTAACATGAGGAATAATTGGTGTTTTATGCATGTTTTTCTTCCTCTTTGATCCAGCTTGCTTCACTTCTGTATATGATTGAACTAGACCAAAACACAGACCAACAGTATGCAAGGTGTTTTTCTGTCAGCATACCATAATGCTATGATTGCATGGTGGGTTTGGTATTTAGTTATCTGTAGAAAAGTGCTTTATTGTTTGTGAATAATTTATTTTGTTCTTTTCATAAGGTATAGGTTTTGTATTGTTTCATTCTTTGCAACTTGGCTGCTAGTTTTTGTCTGAGAGTGTCAAAGTATTCTTGTACAGTACATGCATATTGTGTTGTTCATGGTATGTGTATGTATGTTTTAATACCCTTGAATATTTTTGTAAAACACCAAACTTAATAAAAAAAAACTATGTTGTTTTTAGTATATTGTATCAGCCTGCCTAGTTATCTAATGTTACATATTTATGTTTCTAGTCTTCTTTACTAGGCAGATTTATGATCTGTGTTTTAATTGTCTCTGTCTATGACTGTTATTTAAGGCCATGTTATTACATAATAGTGATTGCACCAGAATTACAGGTTGCAAATTTACTGACTTTTTTATTACCAGTCAAACAGTACATTTTTAAAACATTACCAATTTACTAGTAAATTACCAGTAATTTTTAAATTTTGACTCTATACAAATATTAGCACATTAGTAATTGCTTAGTTGCTGCCTCATTGGTGAGCAAAAGCTAATCAATCACTATAGTCAGCACAGCAAGAGTAGATATGAGCCAGTCTGAGCAGGAAGGTCTACATCCAATAAAAGAGGTGAAAGGAGATACGTGGGGATTGATTGACACATGGATCACAGTATTATTGTGATCATATTTTTTAAAAAAAGTAAAATAATGAAATTATTTATGAGATAGACAATATAAAAACATCTTAAAAATATAAGAAATAACAACGGAGAGATCAGATCCATGTGTCAACTCCCACTTATCTCCTTCCATCTGACATAAACCTTTCCAATCCATGTTAACTCATATCCACTTGTTCACTGACCTTAGTAAGTGCACTATATCTAATTGAATTTCCTTTCTTCTATTTTAAAAACAGTAGTTTCATTGCCTAAAGAAAAACTAAAAAATTACAGCATGGTCTATGTGATTAAACAGTAACTAGTGTGAGCACTCAAGTTTAAGTGTTTTCCGTTTGGTCAACTAAAATTGCTATTAAACTATAGGTATTATGGATTAAGAAACAAATTGCCAAACTGTCAGCAGAGTGCAGTAATACAATACTTTAAAAAATTTTAAAGAACTGTAAAGTAATAGTTTAAAAGGTAAATGACAAACTACTTTTTCAGTTCAAAAATAAATTGATTGCTTCTATGTCTTTAATATATACATACATATAAAAATATAAATATACATGGAAATGTATACAAATAAATGTTTGACTTCAAAAATTATTATACATTACCTATTTTTACCAATTTTCGGTATATTTACTGATGCATTTTTTATACTAATTATTGGTAAACTGTTTACTAGTAATGCAATCTCTAACCAGAATAGATTAATGTATATATGCCCAGAAGTGTTAATTCTAGTTAAATGTGTTTTGTTAACACAGTAGATGCATATTTAGTTAGTGTAGAGTTTCCCATTTGTTTTGATATGTATATTTTCTGTATTCATGGTCTGTGTGGAGTCTAAAAATGTATATTTAGTAAGTGTTTCTCATAATAAACATATGAGTATGTCAAAATTAATTCTGTGTCTATAGTGTGTCACTAGTTTTAATTGTTGTTCTTGTGTTGTCATTGGTGCATGTTATATTGTGTAAATTTTTATGAGTGACTGATGCTGAGGTACTGTCAGTGAGTGAGTAATCATCTGTGTGATATAATGTTTGACATTTTGATGTATCTATTCTGCAACTTGTTTGATATGTCCAAGCATTGTTTGTGGAATAAAGTTATTTATAATTGTTCTTTTCTGATCAACACCTCTTCCTCTGTAACAGTGAGATGTGGGTATTTTTGTGTGAATCTGTCATTTAGTCTGTAAACTGTCATGTCTGTTTTAGGGTTTCTTGTATGAGAATTCCTGAAACCCAATTCATGAGAATCTTGACAAATTTCCAAAAGTCAATTACCAAGAATTTTTTTAGCTTTTAAAAACTTCAAAAAATGTTTTATACATGTGTTTGCAACTAACAGCTCTTGATCAACTAAAATTTTCACATAAGCTGTTCTGCATACAAAAATGGCCTCAGAAGGGATATTTAGAATGATTTGACTGTTGTCTTTTCATAAAACACTCTTACTATATTTGTATAAAAGTTCAGTATTTTGTTCAAAAACTTTTGAATAATACTTTGAATATATTTTTTCAAAAAGTATTATGTCCAATATGTAGCCATAATATTTTAAAATACAAGTAAATGTGTATCTTAAAAAAAATATTAAGAAACATTAACAAATAATTACAAAATTTTTGGGTTTGTGATGTTTTAAACTGTAATAACTTATTTTTTACAGAATACTAATATGTCAATTATGTTTTACGAACAATTTTATGAACTGTTACTTTGGGATTTCTAGGACATCAACAAACTCTCTTATTTAACTTTCAATCATTCTAACGTTTCTTCCACACAACTTGCTGTTTTGATCTGTTTGATATTTTTGGCCTCCACTTCTTTCTTGATCTTACAAACTTTTGCATTCATCTTCAAATTGAGAACACTACACTAAGAAATGTTTTGTGATATTGTAGTTTTTTTCATAAATTTCAACAAATATGTTTATGTATTTCTGTAGTGATAATTGTTTAGCATAAAGAAACCAAATTACAGAAAGTAACTGTATTTTTATGTAGCAAGAAATTGCCATTTTTAAATATTTGGAACATAAAACAAATCAAGCTCATTTCCATACAGATTACCATACCCTAGCATATGCCAAGAAAAAGCTCTGATAAAAATGAATAGAAAATTATTGTATCTTACTTTTGGAGATGCCTTGTATATGCTGGTGTATAATTTACTGAAGGGCATGAATTGTGCTCTAATGAAGACCATCAACCAAAACCATGAATCAGTTGCTTGAAGACTAGCACTGCATAGAGATTTAAGCAAGAGAAGCAAATAATTAGAATAAATTGCAAATTTTATCAGCATATCTGTGGGATCATACTTATCATATTGCATGGTAATCTGAAGAGGGTGAAAATTTCAGCCAGAGCACATCTAGAATTCTTATGGAGAACCAAATACAGATATCTCTCATCAGAGCCGTAACTAGAGTATGGCCAACGTGGCTCCCGCCAAAGACACCAATGAGAAGGTTTAGGAATAATATGTATTTGAAATTAATAACACAAAAAAAAACTTCTATAATTATATTTATATAATATTTATTATCTGTAATTTCTACAAACATATATTTCAGAAATAAACCACCATTTTTATTTTTATTTAATAACAAAAATTAAAAAGGCACCATTTTTTTTCTTGGCCGTAGGCGTCTAAAATCCTAGTTACGGCACTGTCTCTCATATAACATCGTAGTTATGTTCCAAAAAAGTGCCATGTTATGCAAATTCATGCTATACAGAACAAAGGACTAATGCAAAACATATAACATTCAAGTTGTTAGCAAACGTATACTATTTTTTTTCGTTACTAAGAGAAACATGTTTATTAAAGCAATCAAAAATTAACTAACAATCATGATTAAAAGTACTATATTATGCATTAATATTAATTTTAGTTAATTTAGTTTATCATAAAAATTTTTTTATGGATAACAAAATAAAAATATGCTGTTAATTGAAAATTTGTTTTAGCAGGTCACGTTTGTTCAGTTGAGTACTGAGCAACTTTTTTCCAGAATTTGTGTTCAAATATTGAAATACCACTGTATTTCATTTGTCATTTTTACAAATAAAGTGGTCATTCATAGGTAGTAATAACTACAGTTAAAAAGTTTAACACCACTTTCTTAAAAATGTTTAAATAACTTTACTAAATATGAAGATTAATCTATAAAAAGAAAACAGTGACAGTCTTAAGGGCTAAAGTCTGAAAGCAACAACAACACCTGGTTAATAGGACAAGGAAGAAAAAAAAATTGCACTATCAGTTTTCATTAAAGTAAGCTTGATGAAAAAAAACAAAATAATTTGAAAATTTCAATATTCTAAAATCTATGGGCAAATGCGACAACGTGTGCTTACTTGAATAAAAAAAATATCGAATAACAAAATTTACACTTAAAAATTGTGACATTTTGTATGGAAGATTTCCAAAACCATGTTAGATTAAAACCAGAAGTTGTATCGTATGGGGAATATCCCCAATTTTCAAACAATGTTAGAGCAAAACTAGGTTGTACTGTACAAGAGATATCTGTATGTGCTCATTCTAGCCTGTATACTGCCACAGACAAGATTTTGCTATAAATGATGCTTTCTTCCTGCAATCATAACTAAAGATGAAATAGAATTACATTATTTTGTTTAGGAAGTAAAAGGCAGCTAGCTTGTCCAATAAAAGCACTGAGTTTCTCCCACCAAACTCTGAACTGTTGAATATGCATATAAACTGAGTTATCATTTTCTAGGATGCTCATAGTATTAATCTTTTTATTGTTAAATAAACTTCTTTGAATTTTTCAGGGTTGTGCACCACTAGTGTAGACAATCATAATGGAAGCTATACCATTGTGTAAGTGGGGACTTCTACACCAAATGCACTGACTTAAAAGATCCATTGTGACCAAGCTATACTAAAGTCTTCTCATTATGAGCATAGTGATGCAAAAGATGTGTCTATTTTTGTCTACAGAAACTATGTTGAATAAAACTTATTTTATTTCATTCATTTGTGAACAGATGATTGAACTTGAATGTATTTTATAATTTGATGAATTATCAATAGCAGCAAGAAATGAAATTATGATTTTTGATATACTTGGATTCACTTAAAATGATAAAATATGATAAGAAAATTTTCTTTAAAACTACATCCAAATAAATAAAATTTAAAAACTTTAAAATTAAAGATACAGTATTCATAAACTTTGCATCTCATGAAAAATATTAACAGAAATTTTGTCACAGTGCATGCTTCTATATCTTTTTGTTGCAAATGAAAATAAGGTAATACTGTAAATGTGGCTATTTTTAAGTATGTATATAACAAATTTCAAACTACAAAACCAAACTGCTTATGCATACCAAAACACTGTTTCTCTGGTACAGCCTCTAGACCAGCGTTTCTCAACCTGGGGGTCGTGATGATATTAAAGGGAGGTCGTGAAACAATAATGAAATCATTTTATGAGAAAAAACCATTTATTATAAACTTATAAACATTTTACTTACAATAAGTACACATGTAAAGAAAAGAAATTAATGTGATGGTTGCATTTGTTTTTCATTTAAAATTTTCTCCATACGTGGATCTACGTTAGAAACACACAAAAGCAAATTGTTTTAGAGTGATAAAAGACGATTCCTGTATTTAGTTTTTAGCGCAACCATCGACGAAAAACCCTTTTCCCAGAGATAAGACGTGGTGAAAGGGATTAATGTTTTCAATGCTTCTGTGACTAAATTTCCATATTCATGTCGACAAGCAAGCCAAAACGTATTTAAATCTTCAGATGTAAATTGCAGCTGTAGCAAAACGCTACATTCGGCAGACATTTCGATGAGCTGGTCGTGAGTCTCAATTGGTAACTTAGCAGCAGCAACAACATTTTCACTAAACGGATTCGGTACCCATCTCTTCGAGAAATCATTTTTATCTTCTGGAAAATACTCTAGCAACTGAGTTTTTAGCTCACGCAAATGCATCTTCATGCAATCCAAACTGTGGTGAATAATAGTGTCTTGTACATTCAAATTTTTCTCAATATAATCCAAAGTGAGTGGGAACATATCCAAATTTTTGCTTTGAAGGCAAATAATCCAGATATCAAGCTTCTTAATGAACGCATAAACTTCGTCTGTCATTAACAAAATGTTTTTATCACGTCCTTGTAAATTCATATTCAAGTCGTTTAAATGCGAAAATACATCAGCTAAGTAAGCCAACAACAACATACACTCATTATTCTGTAAAAACAATGAGAACGGCATTTGTTTATCCTGGAAAAATATTATTAATTTATCTTGCAATTCCAATACCCGGGCTAACACTTTCCCTTGCAATAACCATCTAACTTCTGTATGGAAAAGAAGAGATTTTTTTTATTTTCACCCATTTCATCATATAGTTTAGCAAAAAGCCTGTTCTGTAACAGTTGGCTTTTAATAAAATTAACCAACTTTACAGCTTCACAAAGAATTTAATTGAGATTTTCCAGTATATTTTTTGTAACAAGAACATATCTGTGAAGGAAGCAGTGAATCCATTCAGCCCTTGGTATAAGACAATCTCTTAATATTTTCATTAATCCACTGTTCTTTCCTGTTATCACCTTTGCACCATCACTACATACTGCAATACATTTTGTCCAATCTATGTTAGTATAGTTTCTCATAGCTTCATAAAAAAACATCAAAAAGGCATTGTCCTGTTGCATGACCCGATACTGTTTTGCAAAACAGCATATTTTCTTTGATTGATGTGTTCCTATTGCATTCTTACCTCACAAAACATAAGAACTGAAACATGTTTGCTACATCTGTTGATTCATCAAGTTGAATACTAAAAAATTCACTTGAACTCACTGAATTATCTAACTGTGAACATTGGCAGCCAAGTCATCGATTCGCCTTGACATTGTGTCATTAGAAACATAATGTTTTTCAATTTTTTTGCTTCTTCCACACCTATTAAAACACTGACCATATCAATTGCAGCAAGCAATATGAGGTTTTCACAATTGTTTGGGGTTTGGACATCTTAGCTACTCTTAATGCTACGAGATAAGATGCTTCAAGTACACTTTTATCAGTATGGCTTAACTTACAAATAAAAGTTTGTTGATTTCTCAAGGTATGTAATTTTCTATCAAAAAATTCCAAGGGTTTGTTTTTATGAGCCGGATGTTTAGTTTCCAAGTGTCAAACTAATTTCGATGGCTTCATGCTTTCATCAAAGAGAACTTGAGAGCAAACAATGCATTGTGGCTTTCCATCCAATGAGGTGAAACCATAATTTAAATAACTGTCATTGTACAACCTTGTTTTTTTACCAACCGATTCACTGGATGTAGATGGCTCACTTTGTTTTTTCACAAATTTATTCATTTCACATTAGAAATTAAAAAAAAAACAATTCAGTTTCATGGTTGACCACACTAAAATAAAAGCACCAGACCCATGCTTTGCATTTGAAACTTAACTGAAGTGGTGCAATCACTAGCACCTCTTTTATACTAACGAAAGCATGACTTGTTCAAATGCATCCATATGCATGTTCAAACATGCTCTCACAGCAAGTATTATAGAAGGAGATAAAATTACAAAGAGCACGTACACATCAAGTTGGAACTTGTAAATTGCTCATGTATGTACACATCATACATGCATGTTCATACCCATCGCTATAAACGCAGCAACATAAAATAATAGGAATAGTTGTACATTTTTTATACTGTCAGTATTTTCTTAATGTATAAAATTAGTGCAATGTGATTATATAATATTTAAAAAAATTTACATTTATAATTAGTCAAAAGTCAATTAGTAATAGTAAGGCTTACTGTTATTATTCCTTTGGGTGAGGAGTCGTGAAATATTAATTTTATTTATATTTACTATTTGGGGGGTCGTGGAGCTTCAGAAGGTTGAGAATCGCTGCTCTAGACACCATCTTTAATTAGCAGTTAAAACACCTTGCTATAGAAATTCTTACAGGCCTTGAGGTTTTCCTTAATGATAAAGGGGCACACAAGCATGATAATTGGAACATATGCAAAGAGCAAGTTGCAATCTCTCTGGTGCTTTCAATTATCTTCTGACATTTTCAAATCTATGATTTGTTACTCATCAGGGTTTCTCAAATGGGATCCCAGTTGTTTTTTTAACCCAGGAAATTCTTATCATCAAAAATTACTTTAAAGTAATTTTTGGTGTATTGGCAGCTTCACCAAAGAATTTTGTATATGAATCCATACTTGGATTCATGGTCTGCCCCACAAATCTGTCACAAGAAAAAACTTTTCTTTATATTTGAGACTATTTGTCTTTCCAAAAATAATTCATTTAAAGACTTTTTCATTTTGCCTGGCACAGCTAGTTAGCAAAACAGTATGCAGCACCATTTTGCTAAACAGCCATATTATTTTTCAACCACCGATGTTATAGTGACTCTTATAATGATAAAATCACGTATTGCTAGCCTTGAAGTTTAAATTAGCAATGTTAGATCAGACTCGATTTCAGTTTCCATACTGACTTAACTTTAATAACAAAAATTTCCTGTTAAAATTTATCAAAATCAGTGAGGGACATCCATACATCTATGGTAGGTACCAAAAGTTTCTGGCCTAACTATATTTTAGGCGTGATAGGAATAAAATAATGATGGTATCAGATAGTGCCATCTGTATGTGGACTAAGAAAACAGTTTTTTCCACCAATTTGCATAAGTTGCTTGGAAACATTCATTTTAGTTAGATTTGTTGCATTCATTTGCATCATGTTGAAAATTGAATACCAAGCAGTCATTAAATTTCTTACTAAGGAATGCCAGTGTTATTAAACAGCACTTAGATGGTGTGTATGATGAAGTTTTCCCTTTGTTTTCCACCATAAAGGAATATGCTAAAAGTTTCATTTAGACCAAGAGAGCATTGAAGATGGATTCAATAGAAATCCTACTAATCAACTTCAAGGAGAGGAACACAACAGTGAATGGGGAATACATACTTGTCTGCTGCATTAACTGCATAACACTTTAAAAGTCACCCTTATGTAAGGCTGTTTACCTCTTGCAGGTAAATGTGCCAGTGTACACAGCTGTCATTGCCAAGGCTGCTGTGAAGGAAGTGTGGGTTAGAGGAGTATGACAATCCACCCTACAGCATAGACCTGGTCTCCTAGTGTTTAACATCTGTTTCCAAAACTCAAAAAAAGGCTTTTGAGGGAGAAAATTTAAAAGTGATGAAGAGTTGCAGGAGGCAGTTTATGAGCATTTTGCAGACAAAACTATGGACTAAATTTTAAGGATATTGACATGCTAATTCCAAGATGTAATAAGTGTATTGAACTGCAACACTATACTGAAAAATGAAATCATTGTTTTATACCTACAACATCTAAAATGTAGTTGAGCCAGAAACTTTTGACACCTAGAAATTCTTTGTAAATATAAAGGAGGAAGTCAGAGAAATAACACATAGTATTAGAATTAAAGAAAATAATGAACAGTCTGATTTTCCTTTCACAGAAGCTATATAAATTTAGAAACCAGGATTCCATATAATCTATTTTGAAAAATTACTCTAGAGAACTATGAAATAATGAATTAAATTATATTCCATCTTGTTGTTCTCTATGTTCTCCGACATTACTATTCCCAATTTCCACAGATTGCTGTTTTTCCCAAGTTGGCTTCATTTTACAGTCAGATGTCTTTCTTTTCATTAACTCACTCTCCTTTAATCCATGCTCAAGAATAGCCAGTCACTAAACACTGGATGGTATTACACAAAAGCATATGACAATTCCACATCATCTCTAATTAGATATTATCTGGGGTCTTTACTGTTTATATTTGGTGATTACCTATAATGGGTATGTTCAGCAAAATTTATCCTCTCTTACTCATAATATGTATAGTATTCCATAGTGCTGTAGCATTTCATAGTGCTGTAGCATTTAAAATGACTCAAACTATTAACATTCAATTGTCAACTCTATGGAAAACATTGACCAACTGAATTGATTGAAAATATTATTACTGTTTATTTATATCAATAATATACATATACACAACACACCAATACCAGCACACTCAAAATCAAGAGAAATTTACTAATGTTTTCATCCATTTATAACATCAATAATGACGAAAACAATAATATAATCTTCAACGATAAATAGCCATATTCACTAATTGTGGGTTTGCCGTTAGAAACTAATCATACAAGGTCTAAGACGATTACTGTTTCAGAAATATTTTACTGCCAATCTTTCTGTCATATATGCATTTTGGGCGTAGTCCCTCATCAGACTGACAAGGGGCCACCCCAAAATAGCAATCCAGGAACATTAAGCTAATATAATAAACAATATCATTAATAAAAAAAAAAGTATTTGTTTAATGAAGTAAAAATGCCTGCTAATTTTGGAATTCAGGTAAGCATCTTAAACAGTCAAGCATCAATGTGGAAATTTGAACGTCACTTTAAAAACTCAGAGTAATCATTTCATTGGTTGGAAAATGACTTTTCATACTAAGAACAATAGGATTCCTAAGACAGCCTCGAAATTGGTTCCCTCTGGTGATCCAGAGGGAACCCATTTCGAGGCCACGAGAACGACCACGAGGACGACCCAGGAATACTTAGCATAGAACTTTTCTTCGAGATTTAAAGGTGTTCGACATAACTCAGGAGGAAGCTGAAGCTCTCGCCCACAATCAAAATCGACGGAAGAAATTGCTACCCAGTATGCTACCTAGCATTGGAGGAACTACTACTATTACTACTATCTTTAACAGTCTTTACAGGCAATGTAATGATGCATATACATCAGTTCTCAGATTACAACGCAAGGATCGACACAGCAAGCCAAAAATCTACCTCACCATACGTTGGACCCACCCTAACGAATCGATTAATTAATCAACACTAGGCAGACCCTTTCGTAATGTGCTCGTGTCTCAGCTCAACAAATCAAATAATTAGCAAGGTTGCAGCCGAAGTTTTCGTCTCTAAAACGCGAACATCAAACGCCACTATCTCGTAAGTAGCACTCGACGTTCACGTTTTAGAGACAAAAACTTCGGCCACAACCTCGCTATTTAATCAGTTCTCCGAGTTTCTTTATCAAACAAATGTCGAAATAAAAAAATATTGCATAGAATTGTATACAGATAAAATTCAGTACATATTATTTATAGATTTCTCATTGAAAAACATTATACCTTTGATTGGGGACATTGACTTCTTCCACCTTCAGATTCACCCTCCCATCATCTTGCATCTGTTTTTAAATAATCATTTTTTTAATTAAATATAAGCGAAGTTAAATAAATCCATAAAGAAATAATGCATATTAATTTACATTTGCTAATAAGATGGCCAATTTAGATTTCATTTGATTCTCTTCTAAGCAGTAAACAAAATTATTAACCGCAGACTTTCCATCATTTTCCAAATTTATTTTAGTAACTACTTTAACTAATTGAGAAGTGATATCGACGCTCCTTTCGACTTTAGAGTTGACCAGGCCCGCATTTTCCGCACAATTAGATAAAGAAACGATTACAAATATAAAAATTACAAGAAATAAACTCATCTTCGCGTAACAGACGATCATGGTTCGACATCAACCGGCGATCGTGCACGTTGGCGTCATTTCATTGGTCTATTAAATCATGTTTTACCACCACGGGGCGCAATAGTCTGTGTAACGTAGGTCCTACGACGAGATAAATCATGTTTTAATATATTTATATAAATTTATAAAATTTCGTAAATAAAAGTTGTTTTTATTGCATCGATATTTTATTGTTCTGAAAAAAATTAATAAATTAAAATTTTTAAGATTTTAGCGAGAAATATAACGAAAAAAAATTTGTGGTTGGAAACGAAATTTTCGTTTCTTAAAAATTTTTATAATTTTAAATCGTATCAATAAAATTTACGGATTTAAGATTAAATATTAATAATAAAGCAATAAATTTTGTTATTAGATTGCCGTATTTTTAACTTTCGAATGAATTCCACTGTAATTTAGTCTCGTTTTTTTTTTTTTTTTTTTTTTTTTTGTAACTCTTTCCGCCCAGTGGGTACTAAGAGGGCCTCTTATAGCAAGCCCATCAAGGGCGTCGCCAGCCAATGGGCCAGGGGAGGGCAAGATGATATAAATTGATAGAGGATATGAATTGTATGTAGGTAAAATAAAAACGATTCATAAATTTTAAGCTTAAGAAGATTATTTTAATTAAAACATAATCTTCTTGGGTTTTTCGCGCGGGAATTATAAATCGGGCAATAAATGACAGCACTTAAATAATTTTTTTCGCATGTCTAGGAAGGGACAACTGCCCCTCTGCCCCCCCTCTGGCGACGCCCTTGAAGTCCATTATGGGTTCGGCCAGGCCCACAATGGGGCGGCCGGGTGGTGAGGGACGGGGACCGATGCATCCGGACGGACCACCCCCCGAAAAATTCCTAGGGATTTCTCGACCCGTCCGGATTCGATCCCGGGTCCCCCAGGGCGGTAGGCTGCTAACCTTGACCGCTCGGCCATCCGGCCGCTAATTTAGTCTCGTTGATAGGGAATTTGATTCCGGATTCTCTTCATTTTATTGGCCAGTGAGGTTTGAGATGTCTTCCCAATTTTTTATGTTTTGGTTTTTCCTCTTGAAAATTAAGGCTCTCAATTTTCTCCATATTCACTGATCGTATTGTGATAAACAGGGCCGGATTTACCAATCCAGGGGCCCTGGGCACAAATTTGGTGGGGGTCCCCCCTTTAAGAGTAGGCAAATTTGATGATTTAGAAAATTTACACAAAATACTGTACTTTCAATTAGATTTGAACTAAAAAGTTGTAAATTTCATTTAAAAATACGGTTATTGTAAACATATATATATGTTATTGTGTAAAACTAATTATTTTAATTTAACTGAAAAATACCTATGTGAAATTTTTTCCCGAAATTTTCCGATGTTTCATAGGTTTTTTTTCCCGGGTTTGGTTTTCTCTGCCTGTTGCCCTCATTTTTAGGCCACACTAGGCTGTCGCGGTAATAGAAAAAAAATTATGTTTAAACATAATTTTTTTTTAGTTTTGTGGGGGCCCCTATTTTGTGGGGGCCCTGGGCACAGGCCCCAAATGCCCTTATGTAAATCCGGCTCTGGTGATAAACCCCACCCGCAATAAAAAAAAAATTAAACCCAATCAAAAAACAGTGCGTATTGATGGCATACATTAACACACCAGTCTTCAAACGATATTGCTGAAGCCATGTTTGCATTATCAGAACTACATTCTGTAATTTTAGAATACGCTACTTCTAAGCGGGTATCTGATAGTAAAATACTTGATAGCTTTCCTACTTAAATGATGCAACTCGGCACACAAACAATGTGTATATGATAGCATAACCACAGACCAGTACGCAGCGAGTTAATATCACGGCATAAGTATGCAATGCAGTAATTTTTAAAGATTACGTTAAATTGCGTTGCTATACACTAGCGTACAATGTGCTTGAAAATCAAAAATGTATTTTTGATTTTCAAGCGCATTGCACACTAGTTAATGATTAATGTTTAAAGCACTAAAGCACTGTTATGAATGTTAAACGATAATTGACAAGCGATAATGATTGCACGTTATCAGCTGTACGTCGAAGCTAATAGTGGGGAAAAAAAAGACAACTTAAAATGCCTAATTGCCAAAAACAAGACCGTGGTAGCAGAGCGATAACACGGCCCGGGTTTGGCGTCTTCTAGACCCCTGCACACCTTCTTCTGGTCTGATGTCTCGAGCTATTAAATTTCTTTTTCTTCACTGTATGTATTTATTTTCTAGACGTTATAATTAAAATTTTATTATACAGATTCTGACTCGAGTTTCCTATACAGGTCTGGGTTTTAGAGCTATAACCCTGGTTTCTCTCCCTCTCGTCGACTCTGACCAGAAAATAATAATTAAAACCGAAATTTCGATTATAGTATGCGATTTTATAAATGTACTTTATGTTTAACTTTATGTTTTGGGTTGATGAAATCGTTTCGTGAGGCAACGCAACACAATCTGCTCCAAGAGGACTTCTATTGAAAAACTGGGCCCTATTTAAAAATGAAAACCCAAAAACTCCACGTGACAACCCATTGGTGAAGCACGAAACTGCAACCGACTACCAGGTTTATGTTTTATAACTTGCACATTCTGATAGTTTAACATTAGTGATTGATATTAATGTTCGTAATTACAATTAAGCGTAGATTATTCTATTGTATTTTAGATCACTTGCGTCGCCAAAGTATTGTTAGTGGGAAAGTTATTATTGTAATTTAATAATAATCATTAATTATCGCAATTTCGTCGACAAGAAAACAATGTCATCTAGTCGCCGAAGTGCCAATTCCGTAATTCCGACCGATTTTTTAAAGAAGCATGGATATAAAATGGGATCTGTAATTGGTGAAGGATCCTATAGCAAAGTTAGGTAAGGATTTATAAAATGCCGTTTTTGTGATTTATTTTTCATAAAGCTCTATCTCAAATATTTAAAAATATATACATTTATATATAGAATTGCGCAGCGCAAAGGAAAATATTTAGCCATCAAGATAATATCTAGATACGGAAATTCTTCAGAATATATTCAGCGATTTTTGCCTCGAGAATTGGGAATTATTTCTGAGATTGCACATCCTCATATAATTGAAATAAATCGAATTATCGACTTTGGTCTTGAGGTTTATATTTTCATGGAATTGGCCGAAAATGGCGATTTGCTCGATTATATGAAGGTAAGACCAAATTTCGTAATTAATGATTTATTGAATGAATTCAATAATTTAATTTGTTAATTTTAGCGACATCATATAATATCTGAAGAGCGAGCACAAAAATATTTCTTTCATTTAACTCTTGCGGTGGATTATTTGCATAGCAATAACATCAGTCATCGGGATATTAAATGCGAAAATCTTTTAATAATGGCAGATGATACCATCAAATTAACAGACTTTGGTTTTTCAAGAAAATGTTAGTTATAATTAATATATCAGCATTCTGTATGTATTTAAATTTTTAAATAATTTTAATTATTTTTAAATTAAAATTAGGTGATTCAAAGGCAGGGAAGAAGCACTTGAGTGAGACTTATTGTGGTAGTGCAGCATACGCTGCTCCAGAAGTTCTTCAAGGTGTACCTTATGATCCCATGATGAACGACGTTTGGAGTATGGGTTGCATTTTGTTTATTATGGTTACAGGAACCATGCCTTTTGATGATTCAAATCCTCGAAAAATGATTAAAAATCAGAAAGAAAAGCGCTATCAAAATCCTATGGTCTATAACAAAAATTTAAGTTCGGATTGTATCACTCTGATAAACCAAACATTAGAACCCGATGTGAAAAAAAGAACCACGGCACAAGAGATAATAAATGGTCGATGGCTTTACCAACTTCAAAATTGTTTAAAAGAAATATAAAGTATATGATTTGATTATATAAATAAGTAATCGATAATAAACTTCATATAAATTATATATATTACAACTAAATTGAATGTCTACTAAGATTATAAGAATATAACGCAATATAACATTCAATAAATATATGCATTTACATCAACATAAATTTATAGAAGAAAGAATAACTGCGCGTAATCATTTATATAAGATTCGTAATATTTCGTCTTTCTCATTTAGTAGAGCAATGTTGAGCTTTCGATTGCTACAGATGCTAGCGTATTGCTAATATCATTAAAGTTTAGTGATTCTAACCCCTCTTTCCGCTTTTTGAGTAGAGGATCTTCAATGAAACCCATTGTGAATTCGGGCAGGCACACAATGGAGTGGCCGGGTAGTGAGGGCGGGGCCCGACATATCCGGAATGGACAACTTCCGAAAATTCCTGGTTTTTCGACCTTCCGGATTCGTTCTTGGGTCCTCCAGAGCGGCAGGTTGACACCTTAACCTTAAGCTCGGTCATCAGGCCAAGATCCCGAAAATAAATAAAGTTAGTTATCTGGCCTAATACCCAAATAGAGGCTAGTTTCCCATAAAAGGTTCTCTCGGAAGGCACTCTTCTTTGATAGATCGCTCACGTGTTGCGTGCCTTATTCCATCAACCAACCAAACGGTTATTAAATGCGAATATCGTTTAATAATGTCAGATGATACTATCAAATTAACATATTTTGAATTTTATTTAGCGAAGTACACATCATTTGATTGATATTTAACATTCTTTTCATGGATTGCCTGAACACTATGTTACGGTCAAAATAAAGTAGTTTCTGCAGCTTTTACGTATAACGCATCGTCCGACAGTGAAGTGGGCATTAAAGGAGTAAAAAAAATCTACGAATCCAGAATTAGAAATTTAGCGTATCGTACAACAGATATTATTATTGAATTTTCAAAAATATTTCATTTAAAATTACTAAATGCGATTATAATGTAGTAGTATATAAGAATAATAAAATATTTTTATATCTATTTAAATTTTTTAACATCGTGAATTTTTCAGATAATTTATTTAATTTATTAAACACTTCCAATATGATGATAATTTCACAATAATATTTTGTTACATTCGTAACGTAAAAAATATGTAAGATACTATGTGATGTCTATGATTACAATGGACTGCGTTAAGACTCCCGGGAAATCGATGGTTGCACGCCGATAATGGGTTTATTCGATAAGCTTGCTAATATTTTAGGAATTAAAAGGAAGGAAGCAGATATATTAGTTGTTGGATTAGATAACAGCGGCAAAACAACGATCATTAATCATTTTAAACCGGATGAACAGAAGAGCGTGGATATTGTTCCAACTATTGGATTTAATATCGAGAAATTCAGAGTTAAGAATTTGACATTTACAGCATTTGACATGTCGGGACAAGGAAGATATAGAAATCTATGGGAGCATTATTATCAAAATGCTCAAGGAATCGTATTCGTTGTAGATAGTGCCGACAGTTTGAGAATGGTTGTTGCTAAAGACGAGCTGGAGATGATGTTGCAACATAAAGACATAAAAGACCGTCCCATACCTGTTTTATTCTTTGCAAATAAAATGGATCTAAGGGAGTCCATGTCCAGTGTCAAAGTCAGTCAGGCACTAGGGCTAGATAATGTCAAGAACAAGCCGTGGCACATTTGTTCCAGTAATGCCATAACCGGTGAAGGATTACAGGAGGGAGTGGAATGGTTGACCGATCAACTGCGTTACATGGTGCAGAATAAACGGTTTTGATAGGGATCAACACACTGTTACATTGACCGAACGAATGCAAAGAATATTCCGTCCACACCCGCAAATACTTTGTATCGAATCATATTTATGGATAATGAGTTTTAAATACTATGTTTGTTATAAAGATCACATTTTTAATTTTGTAAGAGTAATTAATTGCATGTTCACAGTTGGATTATTTATTACTATTAAGATTTGCACTTTGTAATAATTTTGTAAATAAATATTCTTTTAGAATGAAGGATAATTAAGTTACATAAACTTATTAACATGAATAATACAGAATACTTTTAAAAATTTAAATATTTTGTTTAATATTAAAATTTTTATTTTCAACAAAAACTAATTTATAATTTTCTTTTTGTATTTTTACTTTAGAAATAACATTTAAAGATAGAATATTTCCATCAGTGTGAATTCTTATACATTTGTTTCCTTTATTATTTAAATGCTTACTGATATAGCTCATCACAATAGATTTCAAGACAATATTTTAAACTTTATACAAAGATAACACAAATATTAGAATTCTAATAATAATTAAACAAAATATTAGAAAGTTTTATAAGATAAAATTTTTAGATTACATATAAGAACATAATAATTTGTAACTTGTCATGAAGTCAGTTAAATTTTATAGATAAAAGCAAGTCATCTATAAAACCTAAATTCTCTAACTTACCAGTTGTGATACAAAATAGAATTTTATATTTTCACGTTATAAAAGATTAAATAATTTCTATGTTAAGTATTCAGACAATTCTGTAATGTTAGAATAATTGTAAAATTTTATATTTTCTCATTAATTATCCAGAGACAGAATGTCGGATTTATTAACAATCAGTTTAAGAAGATTAATAGTTATTTGCACATAAAGATGTATAAGAATATTTTCTGACAATATTTGACATATATTTTTATATTTTCTTAAATGTAGGTACAGTATTTATATTCTCTGATTAGTAGAAAATTTATACATTACATAATTAAAAAATTGTATTGATTTTCTCCTAAAATTAATTTTATCTTATTTAAGTTAATGACTTATTGCATAATAATTGATTTTCTTGTAACTAAGAGATCTAGATTCAAAAATCAACCTTTTATCATCTACAATGTTTTTTTGTTTGAATCTAAATTCAGATTATAGATTACACAGGTGTCAACTCTAAGAGACCCATTCAGCTCAACAATAATTTTAAGTGGTACCTGGCTCCCAAAGTTGAAGGATAAAAATTTTATCCTTCAACTTTGGAGGCCAGTCACCTCTTAAAATATTGGGGGCCTGAACAGCTTCTGTCCACTGCTTTTTGCAAAAGACATTCTCCAGGGGGTTATTTTTCTGATCCGAAGGGTGCAACAAATGCAATTGGTTGGTCAATTTACACACACTAACAATACTCATTTGTGTTTTTTTTTTTTCTTCATGAAACTTTATACAAGGGTGATTTTAACTCTGCAGATTATGCAGCTATGGAGATACAAGATGGCTAAGCCCCTTAGCTTAGTTGGCAGTGCCAATATGTAGTATATATAAAATATGCTTTCACTTTCATCATGTAAACCTAGGCTACTGTTATGTTTTTTATACTTGAACTATAGCTAATAGGCCTAGTGCTGGCTGGAAAAGAAAAAAATGCCAGTTAGAATTTTTCAGCTTACCCCTGTAGCTCTCAACAATTTATTCCTGGCTACAGGACTGGTGTAAATTATTTTCTACTTCATTAAAACAATTCAAAATATTTATTTAAGTCAGAATTTTATTTCATTTCTCATTTATTTTAACAGAATATATCTTTGAAAAGACCAGTGCATATATCATTTATCATTGCACTTTCAGTATTAAAATTCCAATAAATTCTGTTTTAAATACGTAACACAGTTTACTTAACAATAAGAATAGCAGAGTACCAGCAGAAACAATATCATTTACAATAATACTGAAATTAAAATTGTTTGATATTTCATCAGTTAAATGTCTTGATAGATTTTGTAATTTTACATAATGGCTTATTTATTGCTGAATAAAACGATAATATTAAATAAATAAATATTTATTATGTTAATAATGAGTTCAATGTAACATGATATCAATTCTTATGCAAAAAATTATTGTTTTTAAACATCAAACTTGAATAATAGGCTGTATTGTATTATACAGATTATTATATTATTTAGTATGGATTTTTTTAAATGTGCTTTAGTTTCACATATTTGAATGAGTTTTACAGTAGTCAGTATTTCTGCATCTGTCATGTCATTTTATTCTTTACATCATTGTTTCTTGAATTATGTTCTTTGTGGCCTTCTCTTTTGTTTTCTGATGTATGTCAAGTTTCATACTTTCAATGATTAAATGGTATTTTCTTTTTAAGGCCATCTTGATCTTTCCATTCTTCTGCAAAGTAACAATTACCAGTATATTGTGTCATCATAAATAGATACATCAATAGTAAATACATAGACATATAGAAACATATAAACATCCCAAGGACCCAATGTATTAATAATCATCCAACCATCAGTTATTTTTTGGCTAATGGTTGAATGATTATATATAAACTTACTGGCATATAAATATACAGCCTGTATGAAACTTTTTCAAATTTGTCTTTATCAAATTGAGATATTTTGAGATTTAGGCATGAATTATCTTCATGCCTTTCCATCATTATAAAGCAAAAATCATTGGAAATTTTTACTTCTGGAATGGAAAACTCTTCAAGACTTAGCAAGCTTAATAACATCCTCCTAGTAACTATTGGCATAGATGAACAGCTTTTATAGATATCAACTATGTGTCTCATAATGGGCAGATGTCCAGGAAGGTTTCTAGCATGAATTTTGCTCTAATATGGTTCTTACAGCTGAGAATTTTTTTCAAATGATCAAATGTAATTTTCTATTAATTTAAAAAAATTAAAATTCTTATTTTTTTGAGATATTGTATAATTTATATTTAGGCAGATCATAAAAAGGACGAATTAACTCCTGGCTTAAGATGTTCAAAGAATTATTCAACTTTGTGTCTTATAATGATGTAATTTACATTATATTGATTTTATGTTTGTGTATATATGGCTATATGCAACAATCATTGACATTTTCTCTGTATAAATACACAAAGCATAAATAGCTGCTACCCATTGGTATTTTACAATTTTTATATTAAATTGCACTATACGAAAATGTAAAAGACAAAAAATTCATGATAAAAAGCATCATGCATAAACAAAAAATCCAATATGAAAATAGCATTTTCATTACATATTAATGAGATCTGACATTTTAGGAAGATCAATATAATAATGTTATAGTAACAAATAATAATTAGTGGAAGATTTTAATATTTCATTATTATAAAAGTCTATAAAACAAACAAAAACAATACAAATGCAATACAGTACATAATATGTTGTTTGCTTGCTAAAGAGATAATATAAGATATTTTTTTTATTAAGTGTTATTTTTCAGCACACATTTAAACAGCACAGAAACATTTTTGAACATACATCAACGTTTTTAGTACAATATTATTGTATTAAAAACAAAATAACTTATATGTACAAGAATATAAGAACACTCACTGTCACATTTTAATTCTAAATAAATTCACCTAAAATTAATTCTTTATATTATCTCAGAAATGAAATAGAAAACAGCATTAAAATTACAAATTATTGCAGAATACAAGCATAACTATAGCCAAAATGTTTGTCTCTGCTATTGTTATTGATAAGACAATGCATATGTCAAAGGGACTTGTTAATTCATGAAATTTTCTTGTTTCTGATAACTAATATAAAAACATATTTTATACCAAGGAAATAATGCCATTCACTACCAGTTAGTATATCCCATGTATTGGGATGAATCAAACTGTGCATTAAGACTAAGGTTAGCCGATGGGAGAGAAAGAATGTTTCGGCGGTCGAGCGGTCAGACTGTCTTGTGGGAATGGACTGACATCACTGAGACGGGTTACCTTCTAAAACCGTTTAATAAACATAAAAATGGAGCTTACAACAACTCTATAAATTTGGCATAAGGCCACACAAAGGGATGGATCAGTCCGTGCAACAGTTCAATAGTCCAGTCGATTGTTTAAACTTCCGATGAAGGTGAGATGGATGGTGTCGGCCCCGGGGCGCACAGCACAACTTGAAGTGATGCCTTTCGACAGTGGGGTGTACCTGGGCGCAACTCGTCGGGAGCAGAGGTCGAAGACAAATTCGAAGCGTCAATCCAGATTTCATTGTTAAACCTTAGCAAGAATCCAGTAGCGGAGCACTCGGAACCAAAGACCAAGAACTCCGAATGTCCTTGAAATGACGATTTTATAATCTTTCTCCCCCAAATTGCCTCTCTATTGGTCTCTCATTGTCACCTGGTGCCAATTCGAAACCCGATGGAGGGCGCGGGAGAGGTCATCATCGCGACAGCACTTGATTTCTCTCTCGGCACGTGTTTCTCGAATTCGTTCTTTTCCATTGTTTTAAATACACAGAAAAACTTCCATTAAACAATGGAAAGCTCCAATTTCATCCCTTTTAGTTGACCCCCGTTCGGGTCCTCACAAGACAAAAAAAAATTACAGTATCTAATAAAGTTTCAAAAGACATATGCTACTTATAAAATTTGTTAGATAAACATAAAATATAGACTACAAAATGAGAAATTCAATAGATTGCTTATTCTAACTTCAAAATGGATTCATATATGCATCTGTAGATGATGGAAAATCTAAGTATTTCTTTGACTCTTATGGGCAAATTGTATTGAACATTAATCAACCATAGCAAAAAATATACAAAGTATACTGCATACCATACTCAGTTCATATCTAAATAGTAATGGTAGATCATTCTATTTTTTAGAATTATGCAATGGATGAAAACCAATTTATCCAAAAGAAAACAACAATAATTCTAACAAAATATGTACCATTATCCAAATTGGTATGTACAAGGGTAATTTTTCAATCTGGAGATTTTTTTATATTTAACCCCATAGCTATGTAATCCATCATAAAGTAAATATTACATTGATAATAAGCATCATTGTCCAACTGGAGTTTTAAATGAATTTTAGTAATATTTTTATATTTATTTTGTTTACTAAAAATACTAAATCATTCATTTACTAAAAAAAGAGTTTAGCTTTATGATGTATAGGCACAGACAGCATTTATAAATTGCCTGCAATAACATTTCACTGACAAATTGTCCTTAATATAGAAACTAATTTGTGTATTGAAGTCAAGGATCAGTGGATTAATATACAAATTATTACTGTATAATGCTTACTAACATATCTTGTAGCAGTACCATTCCAAAGCTATATATAACAGTATATACGTACAGGCATCAGACTTAACTAAAAACACTTACATTGTATGAAAAACAGCTTATATCTCTGTAAAAGTTTGATACTTTAACTGATGTCAATATTGATCTGTTATTAGGCAATGCATTTCTTTTCATGTATTCTTATCAATAACAAAAAAAAAAAAAAAATTTATCCACAGTAAATTAAATGTAAATTGATTTTTAAATTAATAGAAATATTGAATTGTAATTTTAATATTTCATCTCAATATAATATTTGCTTCTATCTAAATTTTTCAAATTGATTTACATAGAAGCATAATGTTAGAAATACAGAACATTAATGTTATTAAATCATACAAGGATTAACTGATCAATAAATCCTATCGTAGCACTCTGGACATATAAACAAGTGATCACTCCTATTTAATACCTTGAATGTCTAGCTATAATTTAAACATGAACTCACTTTTCCCATTCCTTACAAAGAAGCAATCAATGATTGAATTTTTAGTGTTAGTAAGTTGTTTGTGAAAGGAGAAACTATCAATTACACAAAGCACTTAAACCTTACGGACATATAAGATTTTCAGAATAATGCCAAAAAGAAAATTTTTTTCTTGCACCACAATATCCACATTGTAGTAAGGAAACAGCTAAAACACTAAAGAGCATGAAGTGATCTAGCACCATCAGAACTGTTCTCAAAATTAAAGATGGTATTGATAAGTCAATGCTTTTCAAAATATGAAAATGGATAAAGAAAAAACCAGTATTTTTCTTCACATCAAAACTGGACTGAATGCTCAAAAGAAATTTTTTCATCACTATTTAGGGTGATTATGTTGAAAAATGAATAATTTTTATATTATTTCTTAATAGCAGTCACATTATTCTATCTCTTCCCAAACTACTTTTAAAAAATGGAGGCCTTATTTGACTTCTATCCTGCAGGCACTAAGACAGCCTTTTCATCAAGCCCATTATAGGTTTGGCCAGGCTCACAATGGGGCAATCAGATGATGTGGGACAGGCCTGACATATCTAGATAGTCTGCCACATTATTATTATTTGATGTATTTCAAATTAACAGAAAATTCTATCAAAACATTTTAAACAATTTTTCCTAGAAAAGATATTTAACCCAAACTATGTAAAAAATTTTTTGTTTAAATGTGCAAAAAATAAACTTTACAAAAATCCATTTTTACATAAAATTACCAATAACTCTAAAAGCATACAAGATTAATTTCATTATTATATTATTTATGATGTTTCAAAATAAACGGCATAACATTATATTTATGTTAAATAACTAATGAATAAAATTTGGTTTTAAATATTTAATTTATAAAATTCAAGTCATTTATTCAATTTTCATGCTAACGTTCATATAGCTTAATTGACTGTATGACAATTGATTATTCTAACAATAAGTAAAACTTTAGTCTTAATAAATGATTAAAAAAACTAAATTTTTTTCTTCTTGCACACAGACAATAAATTTCTCTAAAATAGCTGTTGATCATTTCTTATTCCTTCACTTTTTAAAAATTTCTCTTCTATTTGCAAATATTTGTGAACTTTAGACATCTAAACTAAATAGCGAGGTTGCGACTGAAGTTTTCAACGCTGCCTTCCTGTAAGCCTAGAAGTTTGACAATGGCATTCGGAACGTTGAGCACGATTCCACTGACGTTCGAAATGCCATTGTCAAACTTCTAGGCTTACAGGAAGGTGGCACCGAATGTCCAACGTTCACAATTTTGCGTTGAAAACTTCGGCTGCAACCTTGCTAATATCTTTCATAGTATTGTAAAGAAGGGTGGGAAGACTATGCTTTGGGTGGCACTTTTAGTCTACTACAATAAAAAGGAAAGTTTTTTTTTTGGTCAGGATAGTAAAGGGTACAAGACACCAGACAAATTCTATTTTTCCACAAAAACACTGCTTATTGTTGGAAATTTCTGATAATGATAAAGACTGTACTCTATTGAAGATGACCTTATTGACCACGACACCTACCGTATTTAAGTGCTTAATTGTACTTAATAACATTGGTAAGTGTCCTAATTTTTTTTCCTATAGGTCTATATCTTTTTCACTTTTTGTCTAAGTATGCTTAATGTGTATTACATTTTTTTTGTGAGGGGCTGCAAACTCAAAAGGCTGCTCCAGGCAGCACAAATAAGCTTTCAAAATATTGAATTATCTAATAAGTTACTTTGAATTTTAATATAAATTCACGGAGAGAAATAATCCTTTCCTGATTTAAGAACTATAATTTTATACACAAATAAAATTTCAATCATCTATACTTTTGTGTATTTTTACAAATTATTAAAGTACAATCTAAATCTCAAGATAACATACAGATATGCACATGATAAAAGTTTGAATGTATAATTCACATACTCATCATCATTCAGAAAAGAATTTCATATCTAAATTATAAATACTGTAGTATATCCAGTATAAAAACAATTTCAAGACTTTCAACACTTTTAGCTATTACTTTAGATCAGTGGTATTCAATCAATTTACTTTAGATCACCGGTATTCAAGATAATTTTCCGCGACCCCATTTGGGGTCGTGGAAAATTACCTTGGGATCGCACCGTTAAAATGTTTGAATACCATTGCTTTAGGTCATTCAAACACATCATATAAAAATTTAATACTTCTACTAATTTTATGAGATTGCTTATAATTTTCTTAAAATTTAAGAAGTTTAAACTATAATTTGAATTAATAATACAAATAATAAAATAAACTATTGTACAAATAAGTTACATTAAAAAAAATAACGTTTTAATGGAGATTAAAAAAACATTACAATTATCTATAATTACAAGTATTCAAGTGCACTTGTTCAAATATCAGGAACACTGATAAATGTTTTAACAGAACACTTGTTACAGATTTAGGCAGATATAAACCAAATATTTGTCAGCATTCCTGATGACGAGTCGAAATCACTTAAAGAATGTACTTTGTTATTTCTAGATTTTTATAATTTCTTCTTCCATTAAAACATTATTTTTTGTTTTATTTCTGGAATTATATACTATTTTCATTCCTTCAAAATTCTAAATTTCAATTAAAAATTTCCATCAAAGTTACGTTTTTTTTTTTTTTTTTTTTCAGAAATTTAGAACCATATTTATACTAATTACCCAATATAATCATATAACACAAATTAATCATATATGTATATTCATTTTAATTGCATAATCTGTTTTCATTTCTTATTTGGTTAATTTAAGATGATTAAATTAAATTGCAACAAATCACAATAATTGTAGTGAGCTTCTCTGAAATAATAACTTCTAAAATCAAATTAACGTGTGTTAATATCCAAAATGAGATTAGAATCTTAATACTGCTATTACACATTTCCAGTATGCTAAAGTATTTTTTCTTTGAAAAACCAATTCAATAATTGGAAAAATTTTTAATATTATATTTATTTCTTAGCTCAGTCATCACATTTTGCCTTCCTTAGAAAAAATTAAAAAAAAAAAAAAATCAGATTTAATGCAGGTACCAAAAGCTCTTACATTGACTTACTGTATAATACAGAAAACTATAAATATCATTATATAAAATAATAGTGACATAATATTTAATTCTAAATTTATTCTCCTGCTTGTATTGTAGATATTAATATTCTAAAAATAAAATCCATCATTTATATTGCATTTTTAAATATACATAATTAATCTATCAATAATTAGAACTGTTCATAAAATATATAATGCAGATTTGCGTGGGTGGGTATGATACAAGGCAGGGGTGTTTACAAAAATGTCACACAATGCTAGGATCTTAACCCTTGAATAATACTCTTAGAACGATTCATTTTAGTTCCTGAAGTGTTGCATGCTGAACCATATTGTTTATATCATTGTTTTGTATGTTATACATATAATCAATAAAATAATGCAATATTTGGTACCACATGCTGCATATTATTACAATTAAGACAGTTGATCAAGGATGTATTACATAATTTCAGGAGTGGGTTTCTACAATAGTGTTACAAAGTGTCACATAACATGAGCTGATGGTTGAAAAGTATGAAAATAGTGTTACAAAATGGATTGTCCATAAATTACATATATACAGAAGTTCTTATTCATGCAAAATATGGATTTATAAATATATTATCGATTAATATAAATTTTATGAAAAAAATATGTATTACGATGAGTGAAATGTATGTACATACTGTAACTAAATGGACCTGAATAAATAACAATGAATACATCTTGTAAGATTTGGTATGTATTTCAACTAAATATACAGGTTGTTTCAGAAATTTTGGCCAGGATTTATAAATTAAGCCTGATGAATTCATATAAAGTGCATCCTTCACATACTAACGAGTCATCCTTGCTATGGCACATTGCAGCAGCCTGACCAAGATTCCATGAAATCTAATGTACTGTTTCTCAAAATGTAAGAAGTTATTCTATTCAATAAAATTATTAGCAATGAACTTGCAATAAAAAACTGTTATTCACCTAGAATTAATTTAATACTAATGCAACTTATTACAGTAGATTAATAAGAGCAGCATAATTATATCATTATTTATAGACTATATTGCAGTACATATTTTGATAATTAAATTCTAAGTAATGCAAATACCCAGAAAATTAAATAACTGAAAATTTTGTGCTATAAATCATGAAGAGAATTCAAAATTTTAATTTTGTTAATGATAAATAGAACAAAATTAAACTATAGAATTATAAAATCAAATGTTCTGTTTAACACAATATATTTCAAATTTTTGGAAGGAAAAAGTTCTGTGAAATATATATAGGAAAGTGTCATTTGTTTAGTTAGAAAGATTATTTACTCAGCAATAAATTAAGATTAATATCTTGGAAATTCTTAAAACATTAATGTATTTAGAACAATAGAAACAATGTGTTAAATAACAACTTCCAGGAATGCGTCAAAAATCAAAATTTGTTCGGATATAAAGAAACATTAAATATTTTTCAACATAATCATCCCAAGCTTTGACACATTTTTTTCAAATTCAGAAGAAATTTTGCAAAATCATTTTCTTTCAAGATTCATAAATTTTTTCTGATTTGTCATGTATGAGTTCCACTGACTCAAACCATTCCTTCTCTAAAATTTTTTTACTTTGATTTATTTCATTGTCATTCAGTGCTAGATGAAGGAAGAGGGTGGTCGCAGAATAAGTTTCATATCTCGCCAGATACACAATGATTATAACTACTGCATATGCCATTGTTCTGAAGTATCCAATTTTTCTGTTGGGTTGTTTCAAGTGAATTACTTCACATAATTGCCTTAAAATGTTAAGAAAAACGTGTTTTTGTTGAAAATGAGAAACAAACTTTGCTGTTGCACATATTGGTTTAAAATCTTGCTATGCTGGCATAACATGTTACTATATCTATGATTTATTCAATTTTTGTGAAAAGTACAGAGTGAGAATAATAATAGAGAAGAAGGTAGTATTATGGAACCCCTCCATTTCAGACTGATAATAGATGGAAACTCTAGCAAATTGTGGCTGAACTGCACTAAGCAGACATCCATAACAAGGGGAGGACACTTCCCACTTCAGTTATGTGGTTGCGCTCAATGAAACAGGATGTTTGTTTTCAACAATTCCAAACTTTTGAATGGTAAGTGAATTTAATTATTTCTAAAATATAAATCATGTATTTTTTCAAATTGATTTTTTTTAATTTTCAGATACTTAGAGCCTATCTGAAAAAGCCAAAGAGACAAAGATGGAGCCAGGAGAAAATGACAGAGGTGGTGAGTATGGTAAGGGACAAGAAAATGGAGCTGAAAAAATCTGCAAAATTTTACGAGGTGCCAAAAACTACTTTGCAAACTTTCCTTTTGCAAGCAGACATTCGTCCAGAGCAATTTGTAAAAAGGACACTAGTTAGAAAGCCAATTCTTCCTGAGAACATCGAAAAAAGATCTGGTGAAATATATATATATATATATATATATGTTGATGGAGGTCATATTTTTCTATTATTAAAGCATTTTTCGATAAAATACATTGAAGTAAATGATTCTGTAATTAACTTTTTTTTGTACTTTTCTAATTGTTTTTGAATACATTAAAGCATTTTTTTTTGAAAACATTCAATGGGTTCCATATTACTACCCGGCTTCCCAAAAACTACTTCCTGACTTTTCTTACAGAAACCTTCAAAAACCATACTTGTAGTTATGCTCACAAAAAAGCCAATTAGTAACATTTAGTTTAGTAGTTACCAGTACTTTCACACAAAAAAATGTGGACATAGTTACGATACCTTGTTCACAATTCACCATAATGTAAATGGAGTTCCGTAATACCACCTTCTCCTATAATAATAATAAAGTGCATAACTCAAAATGATCATTAAATTTTGTCGTTTTGAAAGCTGTTTTAGTTCTTTAAATATCAAAGCTAAAATTCAAACATTTAAATCAAAAAATCATGACAGTAATTCCAAAAAATTACTGACTGCAACTTGTGTTTATATTATATAAAATATCTTTTTTATATTAAAAATTTGATTTTCAGCATATTGCTGTAACACATCCCTAATTCTGTTGAAAACAGTGTCATTACTTAAAGTAATTTTCTCCTGTGTCTCTTTTCCAAAGTCATTTTTATGAAATTAAAGATTTTGAAAATCATTTCTAAAAATTTTTTCTACATCATTAGAAGTGATGTTCCCAATATGTTTATTAAAATGTTGTTTCCTTAACCATTATCAATACAATACTGAAACTTTTCTGGATTTCCTTTTTCTTTTTTATTAGTTTATCTTTTCTACTTAATAATAATTCTGAATTTGAAATACTAATCTTTCTAATTTACAAAAAATTTTGTCTCAAATCTCTCTCTTCACTTAAATTCATTGTCAGTCAGTTTTAATTAAAATTTTTGTCAAATGCTTCATAAGTTTGAGAAATTCATTGTACTTTTTAAAATATTATATACAGTGAAACCTGTCCAAAGCATAACCTGCCTAAAAGGAAAAAAAATTCTTCAGAATGGCATGATTTTCTATGTTAAAAGAAAACCTGCCAAATGAGAGAAAAGTATTCAGTATTTTGATTCTGGTTTACACAGGTTTTACTGTGTATATATATTAATATATATAAAATAACGAAAACCATAATGATCTAATGCACATGCTTAAAGATTATAAAGGTTTATATATTAATTTATAACAATAATTTCCATTTTAATTTTTATATGTATATATATATATTTAACATAATGCCTGAAACATATTTTAAATTTAAAAAAAATAATAAAATACATATATGATAAGCTAAATAAATTTAAGAAGAAGATACAGCAGAGGAACAAAAAATTTTATTATGTGATGTGATGTAAATCTACACTTATGCATCATGATCACAACTGAAAACACTGACAAACTGAAGAAGCAACAAATAAACAAAAGCACAAACCCAGCTATAATTTACTGATATTTTCAATTAATCATCACATATAAAAATTAATACTACAATGCAATTTTACATTTGAAAATGATACATTTAAATTTCTTATTGAAACACTTATGCCAAATGACACTTCAAATGCAATATACTGAATGATGAAATTTTTTTCTTCCCGAAATTCAGAAAACAAATCCAGTTCAGTATGAGATAACTTACTAAACACAAATATAGTCAGAGTTGGTTGACTGCTATATAAACAGTCAAGTTTTATAAACCATTCTTTCTTCGGTAATATCCTAACTAACTAGATATTAGTTTTTTCGTGCAGTAGCAAATGGTATTGCATTTCAGCAATGACATCTTGCATGTCGATTACATGTCAGGATATAAACAATGTTAAAATGCAAAAGAAGAGATACTTATGCTTTCACCATTTTAGAGATATCACATTGTGTTTCTCTTCTCATCAAATCTTTGACCCACCTAGATACCAATGAGATGAAAAAAATCCAAATTGTTTTTTCACAAATACTACTTGTAAAAGTGGACAAGATGCTGAACATTCACAAATACCAGTATTCGTACTGATGTTTGGTGAGTTATTTCTAAATGGGGTGGTGCAATAAACATTTTCACAAAAACTTAAATTTTCTGATGTATACAGTGACATTGGAAAGTTTGGTAAAGTACAAGGATCCAAGAGGATCATTCCTGGCAGGAATACAGATGATAGGAATTTTCCATTTTATGATTTACCCAAACTTAAGCTCCAAAACTAACTACAGTGATATAATATACTACAACAAAGATTTTTAACTAATATTAATTTCTGACGTTGGTTCAACCTTCATAAGAACACTCTCACAAGATGTAAAGTTATCACAATTAACATCCACATTAATACAATCATGAACTGATGATCTACTTAGACATGAATCCAAATGACACGATTCCTGTTTGATAAGCTGTTCTTGTTGAATAAATTCACATTCCTCAAAGACACCATTACTTTTCTGTGGTTCACACATTTCTTCAGTTGATAATGAAGTATTAAACTGTTGAGATTCTTTTTCTGCATTTGAATTTTCATCTTCACTTTCTAATTTTACCCCATTTTGCCTATGTGTACAATGAGGACAAATATAATCTTCAGATTCACTAATATCAGTGACATTCAATCCAACACATAATAAATGAAACCATTCTTCACAACCACCATCACATTGGACCCAATTAACAGCTTCTCCTAAAAAATATACAAATAAATATAATTAAATTCTGATTAAAAAGATACATTTTTTAAAAATAATAAAATGTTCCAGATGTTCTAATATAGTTCCAACTTTAAGTTTCACAAAATACAGTGAGTCCTTCATATAATAAAGCAATTGTTCACTGTCCCATTATTCATTGTTTTGTTAATCTGTCATTGATGAAATTCAGGGGATCTGACAATGCAGACTAGTTATTAAAAGTCAATAACAGATTAACTAAGTATATTTGTTAATTATCAATAGACAGCATAGATATATTTACCAGGATATGAAGTATACAGATTATGTAAGGTATACTGTGCTATTACATCATCAATAATAAGGACTTACTGTATATTATTTTTACAATTTTATTTAAATGTACTTGAACAAAATTAAAAATCACTAAATATCATTAAACATCAGTAACAGTACAATATGTATTGTAATTTGAGTTTAATAAGAAAACGTCAATGAGAAATCAAACAAAACTAATATAGAAGTCAACAAATTACTTATGAAAGTTTTGAAGTTTGTGATTAATCTAAAAATTAATGATTTATAAATTAATGACATCTATATCAGTCTATATTTATTTATTTTGAATAAATATAAGACTTCATTTCTCAACTTTACATTAAAATTGATAAACAACAACTTATAATTTCTCTGTAAAAAATTGTAGAACTTTTTATAGTTTGAAAAAAATTATAACAAATATAATTTTTGAAAATTTCAAGGATGAAATATAGCATTTAAATAATTTATTTTGGATTACATTTGTAATATAAATTTTTAAATTTCTGTTTTTAATTAAGAAATAAAAAACATCTAGCACAAGTACTTTATATATATATAGTGTGTGTGTAATGTATATAAAATATATACAGCATATTAGTATGCTGTATATATTTTATGTATAAAAAAATAAAAATAATACAAGTTTTAAAAACATTCATTATGAAAATAATCTACTAAAAGGTTGAAAGTTAATATAGTACAATAATTTATAAAAATTTTGTTACACACAATAATAAATGTAGTAGTATATTTATATAACAGACAGTAATGAAAATATAAAATCCTTACGAAACAGTTAAGATTTCATAACAACATTAAGAGTAAAAATGAGCTAACTTAAAAATCTAAGTTTGAAAATATTTAAATATAATGAAAGTAAGGTAAATCTTGATGTACAAGGTCAAAAATAAAATAACATCTATTTATATTAAGAAATTTCACAGAAAACTCAAGTAATATAGTCACAATCAAAATTCAGGCATTGCATTATCACTATGAATCATTCATATCAATGCCTTGTAAAAAGCTAAATTCATTTCAAATCTTTCATTTCCCTCAAAAGAACCTCAAAGCCTAACAGGCCAAAAAGAATCCTTCAAAGACCAACTATACAATTTTCTAATTTTTACTGCTTACTCATGCATCACACTAAATTTATACTCATTTCCAAGATAACAGTATACTCACAGAACAACAGAAAGGTTGCCGAAGAAATTCATAGAGTTGTAAGCAACAACTCCTGATCGACTCAATGGTTCTCCGGCAGGCCTACAGAAGACATACAGAAGACATTTACACAACACACATTGACTTAATACATAAAAAAAAAACAACAAAGAAAAAAAAGCATCATTCATCAGTGAAATCACAAATGATTATTAATCTGCTAATGCTCTATTATACTATAATCAACTCTCATTAAAATATTAGAATACAGTAAATATTTAAAAACATTTGACTAAACAAAACAAATAAAATAAATATTTGATACAAAATCTAAGGTTTTTTTTTTAAAATTCAATTCAATTAAAAATAAATGAAAAAAAAATCTAATAAATATGGCCATTTAAAAACAAATTTTCAGACTTGAAAAAAGCACTTATAACTAACCAAATTATTTGTATTGACCAATCAGTTAAGCAGAATATTTAATTTTTAATTACTCAAGCAAGGAATCATGAATTCTGACAAGAATATAAATAATTTTCATCCCTTGTTGGACTCAAAGTAAACAGCAAAAACAATAAAACTTAACCTCAAAGCAGTATTCCTGTTGTGTGATACAAAATTCAAAAAAAGTTTTAAAATTAAATTTAACTTTTTTTTTTACTAATTAGAATTTAATGCTGGGTAATACTTCTGAGAAATAATTTGTTTACATTATAAATATATTCATCTGCAATACCTTGTGTTTAAGAAAAAAAAGTAATTGGAACTAGATAATGAACACTATTACTTAAATAATATCATATCCTCGTAGTTTTATGTTCTTAGCACACAGTGATTAAATATTTATACAAACAGAGAAGAAAGATTTAAAGTAATGCAAATAAAAATATATACAATTGTGAGATAAGCTGGGGGTTATAGGGGGTTACCCTAGTAACCACCTAATCGGACAAGTTGTTAAAACGCGATCTCCGTGTCTGCTGGACAGCTGAATTTCGAGTGGGGAAGTCACGTGGGATAAGTCGCCAGGCGTCATTAGATAGACAGGAGACAGGTTAGACAAATAAACAAAGCGTTTATTAAAATCTAAGGTTAACAAGGTCTACAAGGCTATACTCGGTTAAATGCGATTAACAACTAGATATATATATAAGAGCAGCTCTTAACTAAGCCTATTCTCGTAGAGAGAGAGTTCACAATGCTCTAACAAAAATACCTCTAAGAAGAAATGAACGATGTGTGTTGAATGGTTCGTAGGAATGATTTGTAGTAATAGTTGATATGGCAAGCTGTATGGAAGTTCAAAGCCATGATCTGTCTTCTATTGGAGTCTTCTCCTTTCGTTGAGCCAGGAGACAAATGTATCACCTGGACAAGTATAACTTCCGTTGGATCGGCCTGAGCTTCTGGGGGCTCGAGCTTTTATTCGCTTGTCATGGGAAAGGAGTCACATGATAGTCATATGTTGACAATAACGGTCCTATGTGTCAACTTCCCCATCTAATTGTTATCACAAATGGTGACCTCCAATCTAATTCTCACAAGGAGTGTTTTTTTTCTAATCGAAATTGTTTACACTTTTTTTCGACAACTGCATTAAATTTGCAGATTTCACACATTGAAATTATAAAATGCTATAGTTAAGCACAACTATAAATAAGATTTTTTTCAAAGAATTATTTAAGTACAGAAAGTATTTTCACTCATATTAATTTCAGAATTTCATTCAAACTCATGAAATTCAAAATCATAATACAACGAAATCCTGGCATGTAAATATCCTATTTTGTATTTTAGGAATTTGAACAACATCAAGCCATACATTAACCTATTTATGGCCAATGGTTTGTATGTAAACAATTTTTAAAATGGACCTATTATAGATATACGTACTTAACACCTTACTCTTGCCGAGAAAAAATATATTTATTTGCAACAAACAAACAAACGTTTTCAGCCTGCTTCACAGGCTATCTTCATGCTTGGAATACATTTGAAATTAAAATTCAAAATTAAATAAGGTACAATCAAAATAAAATATTGAATAACTAACATAAAGCAAAAAATAACAAAAAATATATAAAAATGCAACAAATGAATACGTAAGCATTAATAAATGCAAATTTCTAAGACATACAATAAAACCATTATATTGATTGGTTAGAGCCCTTATTAAACTTCTTAACCATAAACTTCCATGCAGAGGGAAGACTTTCTGCGTCCCTCGCATTAAGACAGCCTTCTTGTAATCTACTTCTAAAAATCTGCAACTTTTCCGCTGTCAAGGCTAATGATGGAGACGATAAAGGATTTATGATGGCCGCCTCATTCCATTTGACCGTAGCTCCTGGCGCTTGCGCCATTTGGGACAAAACTGTTGCATTAGACCCCTTTCTGATATTATAACTATGCTCCTTGATTCTAATTCCTAAACTTCTAGTGGTTACTCCGATGTAATCTTTTTTAACGCCCAATTGCATGTTTTCATACGGAATTTTATAAACTCCTGCTTTCTCTTCTGCCTTTATAACATCTTTATCATTCCTGAGGATTTTGTATAAATTAGGGGCCCTTTTTATAAGCATCTTCGAACTTTTTCTGTGTGCTATTTCTTTCATGACTGTATTCATACTTTCATTATATGTAAACTTTACAAATTTATTGGGAGCATTCTTAAAACATCCTTTCTTGATGTTGTGTTCATATTTCTTAATTATTCCTAGAATTGTACTTTTTTGGTAACCTAGGGTCCTGGCTACATTTATTATTCTATTTATTTCTTTCGTCCTGTCTTGTACTCTTTCGCAATACAAAAAGGCTCTTCTTATTAAAGCCCTGAAAGCTGCAATTTTATATTTATACGGATCCTTGGATTGGGAGGGAATATACAATGGGCTGTGGGATGGTTTAATAAAAACACTAGTGGACAAGTGGCCTTTTTTGAATGTGATATCGATGTCGAGAAAATGCAGATTCAAGGAACTTTTCTGCTCCAATCTTAAAGTAAGGCCATCATTGTTATCATTGATCTTATCTAAAAAATCCTTAATTCTGCTGTTACTTCTCCATAATATAAGTAGGTCATCAACGTATCTGCTGAAATACACGATATCATCCTTAAAACCATGAAAAATTCTTCTTTCCAGCCTCCTAACTACCAATTCGCATAGGATCCCTGAGAGTGGACTTCCCATAGGGACCCCTCTTCTCTGTCTGTAGACCTGTCCATTAAACACGAAACAAGACTCCCGGCAGACCAAACTAGTTAAACTCTCTACCTCTTCCGTATAACTAAGCAATTCCGAGTTATTGCTGTATAAGAAATCCAATAGTGCCTCCTCGCACGATTCTATCCTTACTGACGGATACATGCTCTCATAGTCGAAAACCGTTGCAACCTCATCCTCCATTAATGCTATACTTTGCAGATCCTTAACCACCTTCATAGGATCACGGGCAACAAGAGTATCCGTGTCTAGTTGCAAGGATAAGTATTCATGCAATTTCTTTTCTAACACAAACGTGGGACCCCTGCACTTCTCTACAACAGGTCTTATTTCTTTACCGGTTTTATGCACCTTCGCGAAAGCAAATAATCTAGGTGTTCCTGGCCTAGGGTTCCTGCATTTCTTGAGAAAAGGCAAAACTTTGGAAAGCTTAGAGACCTCCAGTTTCCTGACCCTTCTATCCAAGCTTCCAATAAGATTGCTGTTGATCTTTTCACACTCCGTCTTTTCGATGTAATCCATTAGTGCTTCGTTATATGTACTCCTTTTCATGATGACTAGTTGTTTACTTTTGTCAGCCCTAGTCAAGACCAAATCATTATGTTTTAACCAATTCTTCGTGAGCCGGATGTCACTACTCCTAAAATCCTGCTTACGGCCCCTCTGCCTGTTGTTGAGGACTGCTTTCCATCTGAAGTACTCTTTTTCTAAATCGTCTAGCCCAACAATGCCTCTTTCAATTTCCTGTACTGAGGTTTCCCAATCCATAGCCTCCACAGGCACAAAATTTGGGCCTTTTATTAGAAGCTTCTTAATTCTTCCTGGTACCTCAATTTGGTCCCACGCGCGGAAAGCAATAAGATTTTTCTTTGTACTTCTAACCTTTTGTTTATGTATAATCCATTTTAATTTCTTTACATAATTACTAGTAGAATTCTTCTGGACTGCTTTCAGCTAGATCTGAAATTCAGGTTTTGTATGGCTTGCCTGAAGAAGTCTATTCGGATTGCGAAGAACAAAAAATTCGGATTATTGAATGATCTCGTTAGCCTAGAAAACGCTATATACAATGAAGATCCAGAGAAACTAGTTGATGTGAATAAAAGAGTGGTCGATCTAGCTGAAGCAGTCCAGAAGAATTCTACTAGTAATTATGTAAAGAAATTAAAATGGATTATACATAAACAAAAGGTTAGAAGTACAAAGAAAAATCTTATTGCTTTCCGCGCGTGGGACCAAATTGAGGTACCAGGAAGAATTAAGAAGCTTCTAATAAAAGGCCCAAATTTTGTGCCTGTGGAGGCTATGGATTGGGAAACCTCAGTACAGGAAATTGAAAGAGGCATTGTTGGGCTAGACGATTTAGAAAAAGAGTACTTCAGATGGAAAGCAGTCCTCAACAACAGGCAGAGGGGCCGTAAGCAGGATTTTAGGAGTAGTGACATCCGGCTCACGAAGAATTGGTTAAAACATAATGATTTGGTCTTGACTAGGGCTGACAAAAGTAAACAACTAGTCATCATGAAAAGGAGTACATATAACGAAGCACTAATGGATTACATCGAAAAGACGGAGTGTGAAAAGATCAACAGCAATCTTATTGGAAGCTTGGATAGAAGGGTCAGGAAACTGGAGGTCTCTAAGCTTTCCAAAGTTTTGCCTTTTCTCAAGAAATGCAGGAACCCTAGGCCAGGAACACCTAGATTATTTGCTTTCGCGAAGGTGCATAAAACCGGTAAAGAAATAAGACCTGTTGTAGAGAAGTGCAGGGGTCCCACGTTTGTGTTAGAAAAGAAATTGCATGAATACTTATCCTTGCAACTAGACACGGATACTCTTGTTGCCCGTGATCCTATGAAGGTGGTTAAGGATCTGCAAAGTATAGCATTAATGGAGGATGAGGTTGCAACGGTTTTCGACTATGAGAGCATGTATCCGTCAGTAAGGATAGAATCGTGCGAGGAGGCACTATTGGATTTCTTATACAGCAATAACTCGGAATTGCTTAGTTATACGGAAGAGGTAGAGAGTTTAACTAGTTTGGTCTGCCGGGAGTCTTGTTTCGTGTTTAATGGACAGGTCTACAGACAGAGAAGAGGGGTCCCTATGGGAAGTCCACTCTCAGGGATCCTATGCGAATTGGTAGTTAGGAGGCTGGAAAGAAGAATTTTTCATGGTTTTAAGGATGATATCGTGTATTTCAGCAGATACGTTGATGACCTACTTATATTATGGAGAAGTAACAGCAGAATTAAGGATTTTTTAGATAAGATCAATGATAACAATGATGGCCTTACTTTAAGATTGGAGCAGAAAAGTTCCTTGAATCTGCATTTTCTCGACATCGATATCACATTCAAAAAAGGCCACTTGTCCACTAGTGTTTTTATTAAACCATCCCACAGCCCATTGTATATTCCCTCCCAATCCAAGGATCCGTATAAATATAAAATTGCAGCTTTCAGGGCTTTAATAAGAAGAGCCTTTTTGTATTGCGAAAGAGTACAAGACAGGACGAAAGAAATAAATAGAATAATAAATGTAGCCAGGACCCTAGGTTACCAAAAAAGTACAATTCTAGGAATAATTAAGAAATATGAACACAACATCAAGAAAGGATGTTTTAAGAATGCTCCCAATAAATTTGTAAAGTTTACATATAATGAAAGTATGAATACAGTCATGAAAGAAATAGCACACAGAAAAAGTTCGAAGATGCTTATAAAAAGGGCCCCTAATTTATACAAAATCCTCAGGAATGATAAAGATGTTATAAAGGCAGAAGAGAAAGCAGGAGTTTATAAAATTCCGTATGAAAACATGCAATTGGGCGTTAAAAAAGATTACATCGGAGTAACCACTAGAAGTTTAGGAATTAGAATCAAGGAGCATAGTTATAATATCAGAAAGGGGTCTAATGCAACAGTTTTGTCCCAAATGGCGCAAGCGCCAGGAGCTACGGTCAAATGGAATGAGGCGGCCATCATAAATCCTTTATCGTCTCCATCATTAGCCTTGACAGCGGAAAAGTTGCAGATTTTTAGAAGTAGATTACAAGAAGGCTGTCTTAATGCGAGGGACGCAGAAAGTCTTCCCTCTGCATGGAAGTTTATGGTTAAGAAGTTTAATAAGGGCTCTAACCAATCAATATAATGGTTTTATTGTATGTCTTAGAAATTTGCATTTATTAATGCTTACGTATTCATTTGTTGCATTTTTATATATTTTTTGTTATTTTTTGCTTTATGTTAGTTATTCAATATTTTATTTTGATTGTACCTTATTTAATTTTGAATTTTAATTTTTGTATTCCATGGATGGAATTTTAATTTCAAATGTATTCCAAGCCTGAAGATGGCCTGTGAAGCAGGCTGAAAACGTTTGTTTGTTTGTTGCAAATAAATATATTTTTTCTCGGCAAGAGTAAGGTGTTAAGTACGTATATCTATAATGATTTGCTGAGTGCTTTATAATATTATGGACCTATTATAGCAATATTTTGCATTTTTACTTATAATTTTTTTAAGTATGTTGAATTAAAAAGGCTTATAATGATGCCTACTTAAGTATCTCTTAAATTAATTAATTAAATATAAGCAAAAATTTACAAAAATTCTTAAAATGCTATTATTTAATTAATAGCTTTTACAACTTATAAAATGAAATTGACAAAAAGAATCATATATGCTTTGTAAAAGTTTATCTGAAAAAAGAAAAATTTGTCAAAACTGTTGAATGTTTCATTAATTACAAAATTTATATTTATGTAAAATATTTATTAAATTTACATCATCATGTTGCAGGCTGAGAACCACTTTGTTCAATCTTTACTTTAAAAGTTTTTGAAAAATTGAGTTTGAAAGTTTAAAAGGACTATGAAGACAATCACCAGCATGAATTATTCTTGCTCTAGTAGCATCTAGTAGAGAGGAATCAAAATGAACTCAAGTGAAGATAGAGATTGGAAAATGGAACAATATAGTATTAAAAATCTCAAAATATACAAAAATAGAGAGAGAACAAAATTGTAAGTGATACTATTATAAATTAAAAATCAATAATATTTTAAATTTAAAAAAGTTTTACTTTTATAAAATTTTTTTTTTATATAAGACAAATATTAAAACACAAAACACTCCTTTAATTAATTCATCTTAATTCGCTACTACTTGAAACAATCATTTTAGGCTCAAAGCTAAAGAAGGTTTACTTCAAAAAATCAAATATAGAGATTAAACATTCATTTCTGACACAATGAAATAATTTAAAATTAAATTTACATTAACATAAAATAACACTATCAGCAAGTGAAAAGTCAATCAATTCATTAAAATTGCTTTTGAATATATTGGAACGACAAGCATTTGCTAAATATAAAAAAAACTTTTTCTACAAAATTAATTATATCGATAATACAATAATAAATTTGAAGAGAAAAAAATATACAAATAATTTTATTAAAGACAGCAATAACAATGTAATCAGGGAATTACATAGCTAGAAACTAAATGATTGTTTACATCCACTTTAGCACTTATTCTATCCTGTTTATGTAAGTGGCAAAATTGATATACGAGACTGAATTATTTTTGCTATCTAGACAACTGATAAACTTTACATATAAGATACACACAAACACACACACACACACACACACACACACACACACACACAGTAGAGCATTGATTATCCGAATCAATTGGGGACTGGGGTTGTTTGGAAAATCAATTTTTCGGATAACTGATTATGTACGAAAAAATACATTATTAATATAGTATACAGTGATACCTCATATAACGTATGCCTCAAATAATGGACGCTGTGAACAATGAACTGGCTGCGAACAACAGACTTTCCGGCATAATTGGTGACTGCTCCATGGGTGCTCTAAACTATGAGTTTTAAAAGGCAAAAGAAGGGTCCCAATTGTAAAATTTAACCATAAAATGGATTATTTGTTGGAAGAGCATTCAAAATAGCCTGGAAAAAAATTCATAAAGACACTTACATCACCGCGTGCGCTAACTCGCGTTTTCAGTTTCTAAATTCTCATTCATAAAACCACATAATGGACCCAGAAACGAAACCGTCTGAGCCATGGAAGACGCCATGTTGTTTTCCACCATAAACTACTGCTACAAGCGGCCGTTTTTGCCATTCAATGGCTTGCACTCCCACTGGAATTAAACAAATGTCGCACGCGCAGAGTTATGCGGAGGAATAAAAGAACGCACCCCATGTTCATTTTTTTTATGATACAGTATGGTTATTTTATGCTGCGGAATGAATTAGATGTTTTAACATGTATTTCTATGGGAAAATGCGTTTCATATAACGGACGTTTCACTTAACGGACGTGCACCTGGAACAGATTAAGTACGTTATACGAGGTACCACTGTATTAGTATATTAGTATATCCCATGTTGAAATTTTTTTCTGTTGCATGTCACTTTGTGTTGAATTTTCGTCAGTGTTAAGCCTAACAAAAATTTTTATAATAATCATTGTGGCTATTGTATCATTAAAAATTACTTCTTTATTTTGTACAACACAAAATAAATATATTGAAAAATATAAAAACAAAAAAATTATACTTTAGAAGTTCATCTAGTATCAAAAACATTTGATTCAGCAGGACACACGTCCTGACACAGAACACTTTCAGTTAACCAATGTTTCCATTGATCAGTGTTCGGATAATCGATACTCTACTGTGTGTGTATATATATATATAATTATAATGAAAAATTATGAAAATAAGTTTATAACTAACTAAAAGAATGATATTTGAACCTAGATTTTTAGATGCAAATTACTACTACTACTCATTCTCTAACATTTAATATTTCAACGAATTTGCATTTAATTCATCAAATTGATGTTCAAAAATATTCAGTAAATATCAATAAAGTCAATATTATTATTATTCTTTTACTGAATATTTTCGATGGATGAGAACCTACAATTGTTAAATTTAACATGAATATTCAAAATATGATATAGGAAGACAATGTAGTATTTGAATGCAAAATTAAATGTTACATCAATTTGATGAATTAAATGGAAATCATTAAAATCTTAAATGTTAGAGAATGAGTAGTAGTAATAATTTGCATCTAAAAATTAATAATAATAATATTAATAATTATTATTATTATTATTAATGACCACAAATTGATATAACATTCTAATGTTTCATTCCACTAACTAATCAAAGAGTATCTTTTAATTTTACATAAATTATTCTTAAACAATGACAGAAAAATGATTTTTAATGAGAACAGTGCCAACACACTACCAAATAATCATATATATCAACAGCTAATAGTCTGCTAACATATTTGGTGAGAAATACCAAATATGCCAGTAGACATTTAAATAATTGTTATAAAAAAAAAACAATTTAATTCAAAGTTGAATGATAGCCATCATTAAATAATAAAGAAAAATAATTTTTCTGTAGCTTAAAACAAGGCTGACTTTTAATGTTTTGTTTGACTAAGAAATACTTAACTATAATCTTAAATATACTGGCCAAATTAAAAATAAAACACCAAGAAATACAGTGAACTCATCCTATAACAACCTTTAAGGAACCTATCAAAAACAAACCTTTATCAAATAATTGTTACATTGTATTTTCTGATTAGAATAGATTATGTCATACAATTTCATGTCAACATAAGAAAAATACTCTGAAACTTTGAGTGTACAAATCACATGTGCAACACACACATTTGTTTAATGGCAAAGGTTTTAATATGATTGAATACAGAGGGGGTTTCTTTATTCTGAAAATGATCCCTATTTTAATAAGGATTTAAAATTATACAGGTACACATAAGGGACACAGAAATATATGAAAATGGACTATATTTCTGTCCCCCTTATAATAAAATATATTATATACTTTTTCTTTCACAGAAATCTGGATAAATAGAACAACTATATTAAGTAAAAGTTATGAACAGAAAAAATACAATCATGTCTCTCTTGTTCTTCACCTTAACACTGAACGCATGCTTCTTGCTTGTGTAGTCATGGTGTCTACAGCAAAGATAAAATTTTGTGATGATGCTTTTCCATTCTGTGCCATATGTTGGCATCCAGCTTTGAAAGAGTTGGTAAAAAGGGCTCAATCAACAGCAATTCTTGAATGCCATTCCTCTACAATCCCTGGTACAATCAATTATAATAGCAAATCAAGTTTACTTCAGTGGTGCAATGAATACCCACAGATGTGTGGAATGTGTGGTAAACTCAGTGTTCATACCCTTTTAAGCCCATTAATAAAAAGTGGAGTTTTTCAGGATAAAACCTACCAATAAATATTGTAACAATATCATGGAATGCTATTAAAAAAAATTGAGATAATGCACTGTCCAGATAAATCCTTAAATCTGTTCTCTATTGAAAACATCCACAATACGATAAAACATTGCATTAAATTCAAGTCCTAAATTGCAGCAAATCTGGATACTTTCTTAAAGAAAACATTTAGACAACTTTTCAACTCAATACCAAATTGCATTGAAGTCAAAGGCAGTCACACTGATAATTTCAATGAATATTTTTAAGGAAACTAATTTTTTTCATGTTGTCAACCTAATCATTTTACTAGTAAACATTACTCTTTATTCAGGCAATATTTCATTAAGCTGAGACAAACAGATTTTGATATTTCATTTTTAATTTACACCAATGTACACTGTATAATATCTTGCATGAAAAAAAAATTTTATTAAAGAACTAACACATCTATTCAAGTTTTGTATAAATATAAAATTTAAAAAAATATTACAGCAAAAGTAATATAATTTTTTTTATAAATATAAACTATATAAAATTTCAAAAAAAAACTTCAGTTTGCCTCTAGACATATATAGTTAAATAACAATATAGTGACTATGTCTACAGACACATGTAGACAACAATGTACTATCATCCCACTGCAATCTAAGCACACAAATAAATTTAATGATTACATATGGTCTTTGTATTTAATATTTCCAATTGAATATAAAGAAATCAATTTTGTAGTGTCTATGAGTTAAAAATAAGACTAACATCTTAATAGAACAAAATAGTGAGTTTAATAAAATAATAAATTAATGTAAACAGTCAAAACTGTTTGTTTATGAAGAATAGTTTAATAATAATAAACTTTACCTGTAGGACGTAGACATCTTGTTGCTGAACAAAAGTCGTCTCCAGCATCATCACCATTATTTTCTCTTCTTCCCTTCTTTGAGCTAGTTATTTTAGCCCTAGTTGTTAAACTGCTTTTTTTAATCTTTGGTTTTTCAAGCAATTTTTGCTTGGTCCTATTAATTTTTGGTCCATCTTTTTTGATAGTTGCACCATTTTCTTTTTTTTCTTTTAAGTCGTTAGGTTCATTTTTAATTTTCAATTGTTTTTTTACTGAGTTTTTAATCTCATGTTCAGCATTATTATTTCCCATATTTACACTATTATTTGATCTTGTATTGTTTGTATGTGCTGTACAATTCCCCGTTTTCTCATCATTTAATTTATTAATTTTCATTCGTTTCTTCCTTGGTTTACCATTTTCTTTAATACTGGATATTTTAGATTTAGTTTGAAACTGAAAAATGAAATATTAATATTTGAAAACAGATTAGTATTTATATATAAATTTACATGAGATACAGTGCACTTTTGCTTATCCAAACTCTGCTTAATTTAAACATTTCACATCAAATGTTCCAGCAAAAAAACAAAAGAAATCAAAGATTACTTTTTTTTTATTTATTATAAAACAGTAATCTGTGAAATTAATATATACTACACATTTTAAAATAAGTAAATGTACCAAAAAAGTTTAAAACTATGTTTATCTGTAGTGCTTTTTTACATTTTTATATCTGTATAAACCCACTAAACAAAAAAAAAACCCCTGTAAAGTAATCAGTTCAGCTAAGTAAACATGCACTGTATTTATTAAATTTTTATTTATTTATTATTTATTTAACTAACTATTATTATTTAATTAACTAACAAATATGCCATTTATTATATATTCTTAAGAATATAAGAATCAAGACAAACAAAAATAATACTGAATAGATGTATTATACTTTACCTTAAAAGAATAAAGCTGAAAATTACTCTCACAATAACTCAGAAAACTTATTCTTTATTAGATACAAAACATTTATTTTTTAATTGGCCACTCAATCTTTTAATTAATTTGAATTAATTCATAAATACCGTAAAACCTGTGTAAACCAGAATCGCATAATACCAAAAATATTTTTTCCAATTTAAAAGTTTCCATTTTAAACAGATTCTTTTTTAACACAAAAAATCATCCTGTTTGAGAATTTTCCCATTTAGGCACGTTTCTGCTTTATTCAGCTTCCGTTTTGGACAGATTTTACTGTATAAATTTTTACATAAAAATCATACAATAAACTACAATTCTAGATTAGAATATTGCAGAGTGATTTGAGCAATAAATAAAAACAGGCAAGACTGGAACAAAAATTGAAGTTAATAAGAATGATTTACAACTTGCATGTTAATTGTGGCTAAAATTAGAATCATCGTCAAAATAAAAGTAATGTAAGTAGAGCAAATGTAGTATTAAAATCATAAAATTTCAATAAATGAAAGTAAATATCATTTATGTACTTCACAAAGAGAGATATTCCAGAATATTATAAAAGAAAAACTTAGATCAGACAAGTTGGCATTTGACTATAAATATTGCATAATGTTGCTTCAAAGAACACTTGTGATTAATCACAAGTAAATCTTAGGAATAGGTTCAATAATTATTGCAATGATCACTTTTTTCAGCAATTCAGATTCAACAATTTGAAGGCTCCATCAAGTGTGTTTATATGAGTGATGTCACAAATAACATTCAAAATACAACATTTGTAAGGAACTGAGTTCGAGCGTTATTTTTATTTTATTATTATTTTTCGTTTTATTATATTTTGTTTGGGGCTTATGTTTAGTTAGGACGAAGGTTCCCTACCACTCTCTTATTAGTAACCAAAAAAGATGATGATAAACCAACTCACAAAAGAACGAGCGCCGTAGGAAAAAATCACGCGCACTTGCGCTGCCCAGCGGAAATAAAGAGTCCGCAGAAAAAAAATATGGAGGGGGAAATCCCCACACTCACTAGAAAAGAAATACTTACTAAACCGTCATAAAACATCCCAGAAAATTGTGCTAAATGCTTTGTAAACGGTTTATAAGATTTTGTCGGAGAATTGAAGCTGCCAGAAAAAAATTTGATGTTAGAAAAACTATGTATGTAAATAAGGGGAGTAACCTAGCTGAATTGTGACGTCACCTCACAGCATAAAACCAGCATGCTAATCGAAGATGATCGAGGCGATTCCTGATCAAGGTGTACTACTGAGTGAAAAATTTGAGGCAAAGTCCAGATTGAGAATTAGGCGATCCAAAGTGTTTAAAGAGGAATTCGACTTGTTGATAGCAAAAGGATTGAGGAAACAGGTTCCTAGTATAGTAAAGTGACGGATAGACATTTAGTTCGTAAGAAATTTTGTTCACAGTTCTTAAGTATTTGATTTGTCGAATTTTCAAAGGGAAATTAAGATTAAGTTAAGCTAAGTAGCTGAGTTTTATTGTCGGGTTGACTTGTTGATTTTCGTTAATAAATTTTGTTTTGGATTATAGACTATTGTACATAGTTAAATTCAATTTACTAATTAAATATATTTGAACTTTTGCTTTGACTTGATATTTGTCATTATTCTTACTAATTTTTTCGGTACACGCGTAAAAGCCCAGGCCTGGCAAACTAATCTCGAATCCGCGTAAAGTACCCGTTAGGTTAACAGAAGTTTTACCGGCCGCAATTAGTGTCGGTTTCCTAAGATACTAAAAATAGTACTTTACACATTGAATGCTGTTTAATGAATTAAGTTGAATGTAGATGATATTTTAACAAAGCAAAACTATTATAATATATTTATTTCAATACATGATAATTTTTGAACAGTGTCCAGTCTTCATTATAGAAATATAAACACCAACCGAAACCCGATGCACAGCAAATAGACACCTACAACTGCCATAAATAGTCAGGCTTATTAGCCCGATTATTTATGGCAGTTGTAGTTGTCTATTTGCTATGCATCGGGTTTCGGTTGGTGTTTATATTTGTATGTTTATGCCTTGCTGAATATGCAATGACTGACTGAGTGCCTTGAGTGGATGTTCCTGGATGAGGGTGCAATTGCGTCCCCAGTCGACACCATAATAACTGATAATGGCCATATCTTAAACTTATATATACCGAAAGAGAAGACTGAACCAGAGATCCAGGTAGCATAACTGGCAATGCATCCACATGGTAAGCAGGAGTCGTGGGTTAGTGTCTCGTTTCAGGCCAATTATTTTTTTCCAGTTTAAGCTAAATTATTAAATTAATTACAATAATTATTAATTTTAATATGAGATGGCACCTAACACCTCCCTCTAGTGTCAAATTCATTTGTAATTCTTAATTAATATTTCCAAATTATAGCCCGATTATTTACAGCAGTTGTGGGTGTCTATCTCCATTATAGACTTCATAAAAACTTTAACATTCAGTAAGTTTAATTAACAATAAATATTTAAAATAAATATTTTTATAATGTGAATATGTTGAAAGCCATGTTATTAAATGACTGTATTAAATGTATTAACCTGTAATTACATGCAGTTTTTTTTTTATATTTTTTACAGGATCACATGCATAAAGCAGCAATTTTCCACTGATTTTTCATGTAATTGCTGTTCCTCAAATTTGATGATTCTGAAAAATTCTGTACTGTTGTCTTTTCTGCATATGCAAAATTTCACTGTCATACATTGTTTAGTTGTTTATGATATATTATTTTGTTTATGGATCAATGTCCTTGACTGGGTTCCCAATGGAAGCCCTTCAAACTTTACGATAACGACTAATATGAATGAATTCAGCTGGAAATAATAGGAGGGTTGAGGTGTTCCTCAGAAAGATCAGAAAATGATTTTTCTGTTTTTTTTTTGTGAACACAAAATGAACCTGTGAAAACATTTAAATTGTTGATGATTATATTAACCTAGGCTACCTTATGGAGACAAACAATCAAGATAGTAGCAACACACACACACACGCGCGCAATCATTATGTCATTCAAAACTGACACATCCATGAGCCATGCCTACCTCTTGTCACTATTGTGAGAGATTTCCATGACAAGAGCTTACCAAAAGTAAGTGTGGAAAATCCCCATATTACACATGCAGTCATGTGACAACAGGAAAAAACTGTGCGCAATCACATGCAAAAGGTACTGATTTTCTGCAGCAGTTTTATGAGATCTGTGATTAGCAATAAAAAAAATTATTTTTTTAATCAAAATTTTGAGCCAGATAGATAGCTTGTAACAGGAGGATATCATGGAAGTACAACTAAGCAACTCAATGAAAAATGATTCACAAAAATTTAGTAGGTACAGAAAATTGCCACTATCACATGTGACCATGGATTAATAACATAATTGTTCAGGTGACAGTGAGTTTCAGAATTTGTTACCATAAACTAGTTACACCAGTTTTCAAGAAGACAAAACTTGTCTTTATATAGACAGACAGCAGCCATTAAATTAAAAAATTAGTGATTGCTAATTTTTAATTTTCACAAAATATTAAGCCAATAAAACCTCTGAAAATGTTCAAGTTTATTAAATAATTTTAGATAAAAAATTTAATTTTTTACTTTGTCAAAAAAAAATTTTTTTTTTTTAAATACTTTATTTATGACTTACATCTCAAAAATCAAACTATAATTTAAAATTTGATCAAATTTATGATCATTCATAATAATTTCATTAAATTTTATAAAAAATAATGAATACAAGCAAGATAACAATAGAAAATTACTTAGTATGTAAAGCATGCATGCAAGCACAAATGCAGGCTTTTGTTTTTTTTTACAAAATATAAAATTGAGTTTCATAAATTCAAAAGTTAAGCATCCTGAAAATTCATAATTAACAATTTTAACATTAATTTTAAAATATTAAAAAAAACTTATATGTTGCATAAATAAAACATGATATATATTAATAATAATTACATTTAAATAACTTACTTTCATTTTCTCAATTCCTTTACAATCTTCAAGCTTCCTTTTCTTAAATTTCTTTTTGTGTGTTTGATTAGATGAGTCAGTTTCCTAGAAACAAACAGATTCAATTAAATTAAAAATAACAGTGATTAAAATGAATCTAAAAACATTAAACTTAAATATCCTACTTCAGGTTCAGAAAATGGATCTAAGGATGTTAATGGATCTCTATTAAGTCTAGTTGCTTGAAGAATTCGCCAAATATGTTGTGTTTCATCTAGAGATACTTCTAATAAATCACCTTCCATCATCAATTCTTCTAACTGAGCTTTTGCTACATCAGATAATTGTAAAACTGGACTTTCTAACTGTCTAGGTATTAATGGAGATTTTCTTGCATGCTTTCTTGGAGTAATTCCTGTTAAATGCATGTAAATTATTAGTATTATGAACTAAGAGAAAAATTAAATAAAGTTTTAGTTAAAAAAATAAGGTCACATTAAACTGTGCTAAATTAAAACTTAATAAAAGTTATACCATAAAATTTTCAACATTTTAATTGATTAACTAACTACCTGTTGTTGATTTTGATGCTGAAGAATAAGCATGTTCCAAATTATAATTTAATGGGATCTCTGAATCATCATGTCCATTAGCAATATTAGTAATATCATTTCCGTTTTCAACAGTTGTTTCAACATCCATAATTAAGGCTGGTTCACTCTATAGAAATTAGCAAAAACATATTAAAAACTTATAATTTAAAATGTAAAATCATTATAGGATTTGTTATTAATGAAAATAATTTTAGAATTAATTTTCAAATTTTCAACATACAGATGGTACTTCTTGTTCAGTTGCTACAGGTGGTACTTCACTTTCAGGAATATTTCCTAATGAATTACCAATTTCTAAAAAGAAAAAAGAAATTATTAAATGTCAATCTTAGGAAAAAATATATTCTGGAGAAATAAAAATTTCATTCTTATAAAAAAAATCCACTTAGTCACAACCAATACATTCAATAATTCATTAACTCAGAAGAATAATTCCTATTATTATATAATAATGATAGATTTATTTAACATATTTAATTTTGAATAAATTTATATTAACTCTTTCATTTTTTAGTTTATTTCAATTTTATTATATAACTAATATACTGATTAAATTTTAAATGCTTCTCTAATGTAGGATTAATGTAGGAAGGCATTTCCCCTCGCATAACATCATGCACAAGAGAAGGCAACGAGGAACAACTCTGGTTGTAACTTCCCCCAAGATACACCTTGGCGCTTTACTAACCACTTATTAACCTGCGCCAGGTGCTCATCGATGTCAGGATTTCTGATATCGCATGCAGAGAGCGAGAATGTAGGATTAGCATCTTTCTAGAGGGTGTCCCACATAAAACTAGTGAAATGAGTAAATTATTGTAATCTTCATATTGGGAAAAAAGGGACAAATAAAACAAAATAAAATTAGACAAAAAAAACTATTTTGAAAATTTGGTTTTATTCAATTGATGAATGAAGTTGGTTTTATGTGGGACCCTGTATTCAGTTAATTTCTTCAATTACAATCAAATAATTACAAAACTATTTTATTAGTAAAATAATACTGATATCAATCACAATAGAAATATATTATTACTGAAAACTGTAAATAACTGATGAATTCTTTGGTATAAAATATAGCTAAACATAAAAAAAAAATGTAGATAAATTCCATAATAAATATTCCTTCAGACAATTAAAAACTAAAAAGTAATTAAAAATAAGATTATTTCCCCTAATGAAAAAAAAAATTACTTATTTTAATATAATTTTTCAATATTGCAATTAAAATATTCTTTAGATTAAAATGTATCTTACTATAAAATTACCATTTAAAAAAAAAAAAAAAAAAAAAAAAAACAGGTTCAGCAGCTTTATATCTGTCTTTTAAGTTTATTTATTTGAATGATTTATATCTTATACTTACAATTTCTTAAACAATTAAGTTTAAATTTTATTAAATTTTCATTCTTTAATGTATAATACCTTTCTCATCTATTTCTTTGTTAGTTTGCTGCAAACCAGAAAATGCAGTTTGGGCTACATTTTGAAGATGAGGTTTCAATTCTGGATTGCTGGCAGCTTTCATTAATTCTTTGCTAATAATTTTTTCTGTTTTTTCTCTTGCTGCTTGTTCTACTTTACGTTGTGAAATAACTGATAACTTTGCCAAAGCAGCTGCCAATTCTTCTGTTGCAAGAGCTTGTCTTGCATTATCCTAAAAATGTATTAACAACAGAATAATAATTTATAAAAACTTTAACAGTTAAAATATTTTATAAAAAATTATAATAAATTTTATATAAATAATATTTCAAATTATTATAAAAAACATAATATTTTAAAAGTTGTTTTTCTTCTAAATGTTTCTATTTATCAAATCTTATTAATAATTTTCATATAATTTAGCATGTGCTGAACTCTTAACTGCTGATTCTCTTCTATATTTAAATAATAGCATTTATTCTGTTTACCTAATTATTCTCAAATATTTTATGACAACTATTTTGAAGTCAGAAGAATCAAGAAAATAAATAACATGGTAAGTTGCAAATGGTTAGTTGGTTTAATGCATTTTAGCCATGCCTCATGGTAAACAGAGAGAGACTCAAAAATAAATAAAATTTGCATCATTTAAGAAAGACTGTACATGAGTATCACTGAACTTGCTAATAAGCTGTGAACTGCCATTTTACAAAACAAATGAAGAATCTGTGTTACAATGTGTTTGTGGCTCAGTGTCTATATATAAGTTTACATGTAATACTTTTTTCATATATTTTGTGTATAATAAATCACAACTTTTAATATATTTATAATAACTTATAGCAAATCAAAAAATGTTTAACTTTATCTTTCAAAAAATTAGAAAAAAGTATGAAAACTACTTTTTGAAAGCTATAAAAAATAATTATTTATAATTATTACTAGTAACTGTGATAGCTCATAGCCTATAATAATAAAAAAATACATTTTACAGTAAAATTAGGTTAAGGTATGATATTTAGTTAAATATTTAAAATTTAAACATTAAACTAAAACACTTAACTGAAATGGTTCTGAAATTATAAAGAAAACACTGATATGGTTTTACATTTATTTAACAAACAGAATTTACCTGCCAAGTCATAGCTCTTTCTGTTAAATTTTGCAAAGCCTCTCCTTCTGGCAACCTTACTGGTAATTTTTGTAAAGATACTAAAAGTGCTAGTATTGTTTCTAAACGTGGTCTTCTTGAACGCATACACATAGGACATAGGAACTTGACCTCATGTACCAAATGAGATACTGTATTTGTTGCAGATTGTTTCTTTGAAGAGGCAGATTTTGGAAGAGGCACACAATTAGCTAAATAAGATTCCAATTATAAAGATTTAATCAATAGTTTATTTATATTTAAAAAATGTAAAAATATTTGATTGTAACATGCATTTTCATAGATTATAAAACTAATAGTATTTTATGTGTATTTTATAAATTTAACTGAAAAGTTTTTTTTAATTGAAATTACAAAATAGTAATTTAGCAATGTCATCACATTAGAGTTTATTTGTATCATGATATCTATTCTTATTTTTCAATAAAGACAACATACTTTTAATACATAAAGGAGTTAAATATTGTCAAAATTTTTCTTGATTAGATTAGAAATTAATTAATATAATTGAATCTTTTTAATTTGAACATCAAGAAAATTAATAAAAAATTTGAATAGCTAACCAAACTTTTTTGATATTCAAATGTTTTTGAAAGTTAAACTTGTTTTCTGCAAGTTTCTAGCATTCACTAATACTTCCTTCTCTGATAAAATCCCATATTTTTCTTTATTTTTTTTAAAACTTTAAACATCAACTTTTTAAGGAAAAGATAAAGTTAAGTATAACACATTCCTCACCTAAATCTAAAAACATAGCTAAACAATTCTGCAAGCTAGATACAATGTCACTGAAAACACATGACAATTTCATCTATATCCCAAAAGTTTACAGAAAATATGCATTTTGGAGAATCCTCAAAACACACAAAATTAATTACATGCTATTTTCCCTTTTAAAATTTAAATAATTCAAGTTCAAATCAACCAGATTCAACTTATATAATTTGCCTTAAAGATAAACAGCTTAACTATTTCTATATCTATTATAATTATTAAAACATTTAGTTAATTATTTAGAAATTTCTACAAGAAAAAATTAACTTATTGTAGGAATTTATGATTTGAGTCCAAGTTAATCTTTCCTTATAAATAAGATACATGTACAATTTAGAATCATCATATAAGTCCTGTTGTATTATGCTCCATATACATTATATTCTTGTTATGCCAATCTGGCATATAATGTTCATTGTCTTCCCTAAAGTATTCAACAAGAATCTAGACTTGTCTGGAAATCTCTAAATTATTAATCAATTAATTCTAAATATTCAAATGTTTATGTTTGCAATATTAATAAATTTAATAAATGAAAAAATTCATTACATAGTGTTTATGATAAATTACAATGAAGTATAAAAATAATATCAAAAAGAAAAACTTATTACATCTGCAAGTGTATTTTGTAATAATTTCAAAATTGCTATATGGTAATTATTAACTGAGAATAAAAATATTAAGTTAATATGAAAAGACACTCTTTAAAACAAAAATCTTTAAATTTCATTATCAAATGAATGGTATCTTACAGTACAAACCACTAACATGCTCAGTTCTTTCAAGAGGAAAAAACCATTGCAGGATGTCAAATTTTTCATATATTAATGATATGCTATTTTTTTTTTTTTTTGAGACAAAATAATATTAAATACAAGCAACATTGTTGGCATTAAGTTCCTTGTTAATTTTAATTTCAACTGAGTATCTCAACAGGTTATTTTTTAAAATACACATCAAATACCAGCTATCTATTTATTTGCTTATTTTCATTTCTTGTAAAAAAAATAAATATGGCATGTATAGATGTCATAGCATATTGATTTTATTTTCAATGTGCTTTTTATTGATCTTAATTTTAATTATAAAAGAATTTACAATTTTTCTGTATTTAAATTTATATATTAACATGATACTTATTTACATTATTTTAAATAAAATGTAAAAAAAATGAAGCAAGTGCAAAAATACTAATTGCATCTAAATGCTATCTTTAGTTTAACTTTTAAAAATGCATTATACAGTTATTCTGTATCATATTTTGTTTTAAATAATAATTTTAAAAAAATTATATATAAAAATATACATAAAAAATTATATCAGATGTTTATTAGACAAAACATAAATCTGTTAACTTTTAAAATTTTATTCACAATTACTCTGATTTCTTAAATCAGTATTCTAATTTCCATAGTAATTTAAGTAGTCATTAAAAGCTATTTTTCCGATTTATGACATTTTCCATAAAAATAAACACTCAGTTTTTCTGCCAGGATCTATTCTAAGAATTCATTGATGTTACAGAAATTTTGGGTATAAAAAAATTTGCAGAAAAATTGGGTGTTATATATCAGGCTTTAAGTTAACAAAACTGTCACATCCACTTAAACATTTAATTACATTTTCACTTACCACTTTAGTTATAAATTAGTACACTAATCTTTTTTTCTTCAAACATTGTCTTTTAGATTGAACTTTCTTAAAATTTTATTAACTTTTCATAAAAACATATTTTCATTCTCAATTCTCAAATATGTTAGTTAATAATATAATTATCATTAGCAGAAACTGTTTACCATGAAACCAATCTTTGCATAATTCACATTGCAACATATTGTTTGTAAGTCCTTTATGACAAATACAGTAACGAGAATCACCAACATCCTCAGCACGCTTCCTCAAATTTTTTATTCTTAGTTGATGCATAGCTTCTTTTTCTAATTTTTCTGCCTGTTTGAATCCAGCTACCTGAAAGTTAATTTAATAAAATAAGATTTTAAACAATTTCTCATTTCATTTATGTAAAAAGTTTCCTACAATTGCTGCTGGATTTTTTATTTCTTCTAATTTTACATCCAAATTCTGTATTTGCTCATTTTCTTTATCAGATGTATCTTTACCTCTTTTTCTCTTATTTTTTAATGTAGGATGAACTCCAATATCTGATTTTGGAGATAAAACCTATAAAATTAATATTTATTAAACATATTTACTGAATATATATATTTAAAAGTATTCAAATATTACAATATATATTACACCAAAGAAAGTTTATGACTAACCAGCACATTTGAAATTTAACGAAATAATTCAACAAAATGAAATTCATAACCAATATTTATATTCAATCAATCAATCAGGTGATACCAATTTCAAATTTTAAAATTCCCTGATCACTTCTACCCTATTTTGCAGATTGTTGGGCATGTTAGTTTATCCGAGGAGACCATGAAATCAGATATTTCCATATGGTAAACACTGGCATCCCTCTCCAAAGAGTGCATGAAATTCACAAAGCATTTTTTCATTATAATATTGTAAAACTGTCAGCATTACATAAAAAATAACAATTATATGTTTAATTTCTGCATTTTGTCTTCTTTCTAATGACATAAAATACTTGTGGACCACTGAAAGTGCTTTTTTATGTTTATTTTATTGTAAGTTGAACCAAACCTGCAAAACTGAACATATCAAATTTCAGAAACTCACTGTAAATTACCTCAACCTTCATCAATTAGCATCCACTTTGTGTGAAATTTGAGAGGAAGGTGTTATTTTTCAGAGTCAGGGTAGATTGTTAGTGCAGCCCTCATTGACTTACTACTACTACTACTACTACTACTACTACTACTACTACCAGCAATAAGCCACTAATTGTTTTATTGCCCTATAAACAAAAACTTTCTTCTGACAGTTAAATTACAATGTTGTTACTTTATAGTTCTGCAAAGAATGTTTTCTTTAACATTAGTATCATAATCTAAGAAATGTTCTCTTAAATTGTAATTTACATTTTAGTATTATTTTCAATAATTAACTTACATACATATATTAGTTATATAAATATTGTTTACCTCCATTAATGTGTAGTAAGAATTTTTTTTCAGAAAAGTGCGAGCTGTTCTTTCTTTCCATGCAGTTGCAACTTCTACTTGAACTTCTAAATGTTGCAGCTGCTCTAAATGTACAGGAATGGGTCGACCTTTATGTACAAGATATTCAACTATTTCCAAATACGTGTAGTGATCTCCATTCTAAGAATAAAATTAATTATATATTGCAAATAATTTATAACAATAAATTTCGTAAATAAAATATGTTCTTACCATTACTTGTTCAACTTTTGCAATCCATTCTTTCGCTTTCTTCACAGCATCTTTAACATTGAGTGTATTTGGTAAATGTACAGGTAAAAGACTTGTTTCATTCACAATTGTTTCTAACACTGATAAATTATTATATGGTCTGTAAAACAAATGTAATTACAAAAAATAAAGAACTTCATAAAGTAAATTAAATATGTATTCTCAATGAAATAAACTTGAAATCATATTTTATTTTAATTTCTAGTATGGGGACTTTAAATTTGTATTATTTTGAAGTGTATAATCTAAAAAAAATCTAATTACACACCTGTAAAAAAAGTTTAACAAGAAAGTCAGTGAAACATGATAATATTTAATATTTGTTTTTCTGTGAAATGAAATAAAAAACTCAGTTGATGGAAACAATTCTGTAAATTAACTGAATTTTTTATTTAAAAAGTTGTTATAATATTAAACTTTTAATTAAGTTTATAATAAAATCTCATAACAGATGGCAACACACAATTTTATTTATGATTAATAATATGATTTATTTTTTAAATAAAATCTCATAACAACTGAGAAAGTTATGCAACTCATTGCTGGATTTTATTTTTGTTAATATATGCTGATTCAGAATAACTCTATATATATATATATATATTTAGGTTAAATATTATATCTGAAAATGTAAGAAAAAGTATTCAATTTGTTTTTATATCCTTCCAGAACTATTTTATTTTCTTTCTAATGCAAGTTTTCTATAAATGATGGAATTTATATATTATCAAGTGTGCAAAACAGTTATACAACAGATGATTTTCTATCAATGCAAATATAAAATTTCGTTTTCAAAACTGGGATATATGAACAATTGCTGACAATAAAATAGTTTAATAACTTTTTAATATTTAATGTTATTTTAATAATAAAATTCAGTTATTGTGTACAAATTTTTAAAATGAGACTATTACCAGGATAATTTCTTTTATACTTAAAAAGAGTAAATTTTAATTTAAGTAATAGCTTTGTTGAATTCTTATTTATCAAAAAGTTAACAGTTTGAGACTTCAAACTGCTTAAGATTTTAAGTTTTACTGTCATCAATTTTTTGTCTTCATAAACTTTAATGTATTAAAAAAGAAAAGTCTGTTCAAATTCTATACAATAAAATTTTCTCAAGAGAAGGAATTATTGATTATTGACAGAATGAAAAGAATTACTGATCTATAAAAGAAAAAAAGTGTTTTGTAAAACTTTCATACCCTTTTAAATATTCTGTTGTATTTTCTGAATTTAATTTTGTTGTAAATTAATGCAATTTAGAAAAATTCTAGTATCTTTTTTATTTGTACAAAATAAGGGAAATTATATATCTAAATAATCATAAATTAAGTATTTATAAATATCATCATGTATCAAATCTTAAATAGTAAGTTAATAGTTATTAGTAGCAAACTCTAGCATTAATACAATTACATCACATCAGTATAATAAAGAATAATGTAATTATAATGTAATGTATACACATTTTACTACATCTATTATTACACATGATTTATAAGCATATCATGAATCTGTAATCCCAAATACATTACCTAAACTAAAAAATCATTGATACAGACAATTCAAAAAAAGTGATATGGTCTGATATGTAAGAAGCAATTAATGTTAATGATATAACAAGACATTTTGAAAGGCTCCCTCAAACTTTTTCTAATTCCAACTGATTCATCCCTTTCTCCAAAAGTGCAAAACATGTTATAAAACACAAAGTATAAAATGTAAAATTGTTAAAATTTTTTTAAAAAGTTATAAAATTGAATAATACATACTTTGCTTGAAGACATGTCTTTGCCTTCTCCTCCCATTTTTCGCCTGTAGTTAGCATTTCTTGTAGATCTCCCATAGTTTTCTCTACTAGCTGATGTGGTGGGATATTAACACCCATATCTAAGAGTTTTCTTAACGTATCTAATGTTACTTGTTGTGGATTAGATAATGAAATTCTGACTTCCTCTAACCATTGAGTTTGTTGTAATTTCTAAATTTGATTTCAATACGTAAACAAACATTTATTAACAGATTATATATGTATGTATATTCTCTAAAATATAGTAATTCAAATTAAACTAACTTGTTTAAGTTTAGGAATTTCAGGCAGATCAACATCCAAACTCAGTCCAATATCTAATTGTTTTTCAAGTTTTTTCAAATCAGTCATATCTTCAGAAAGCAAAACTTTTGCATCTCTTTCAAAACCAAGAACTCTGTCTAATAAATCCTGAAAATTAAAATTTTAAATTAATATTTCCAGCACGAAATTAATAAGTGGAAAATAATTAAATCCAATTCCTTATCAATAACTTATTTATCAACAATATCTACTATTACTGAATTCTACAACTATTGAAGATAAATATGAATTATAAATTGAAAATATCAATTAATAAAAATTACAAATAAGATAAGAAAAGATGAATGCATGAATGTTTTTAGTCACAATTAGTAAAATGAAGAAAAACTTCTAAACCAATATTTTAAACATATCTAAAATATTAATAATTAAAAATAATTCTTACTAGTTTTAAAAAGAAAAATTAACATATACAGATCTATATTTATAAAATTTATATATAAATATTATTATAAAGTTTAAAAATAAACTTATTTATTTATATTTCAAACTTTATACAGAAAGTTCATGAATAAAATATCCCCTAGAAATAAAAACAGCTCTTAGACATTGCTTATTATGATAATTAACTTTTAATTATGAAAAAATGCTTTTGGCTTTATTTAAGCTATCTGCAGTTATACAACTTGTTCCAATAAACATTCAAAGTTAGAGTTTAATAATAAATGAATCAAAAGAATAAAACATCAATTTTATTATGATGGTGCCAAGGTTTGCAGATTTCAAAGATTCCCTAAAAATTTTTAGAAAGTCTTTGATACTTTATTCTTAAGAAAATGTACAGTTTTAATCAAAAATCTCAAACACATTTTAAAGATTTTTCTAATTTAATAATATACAGTATATTAATTAACAGTCAAGTGTGAAGTTATAAATGATAAAAGCTTAATTTGAAAAAAATATGGAGTGATCGAATCTTTTGTCTAATAATTTTTTCTGTATTACATGTATAATTTATTGAGCAGTCTAAAATGTATAATAATTGGTAAGAATTCTATTAGAACTATTACTTTAAATAAATCTATCATCAAAATTGTTTTGTTGTCAACAATCTAGAATTTTAAGAGATTTTTCATTTTTTACTGTGCCCCATGTGGGCTAATGAGAACCTTTTATCCTAGTCTATTGTGGCTTGGCTAGGCACACAAAGAAATGGCTGAGTGATGAGTCCAAAATATCTGGACAGACAACCCACAAAAAAATCCTGAAATTGCCAGTCCAGATTAATCCTGGGACTGTAGAGCAATAGGAAGATACCTTTACTGTACTGCCACCTGACTAGTTACTATAGAAATTAATTTCATTAAAAATTGATATTATTGTTATACTATTGCTAACAATAAAATACAAAAATGCTAATGTAATTAAGTGCTGAACAAAGAAAATCTATAAAACTGTCCTACTTTTGTGCAAATGACATCTACCATATTGATGAAATAGATATATTTTATTGTGCAACAATAATACATAAAAGGTTTTCGAAATGACAAACATGCAATATTGTTGACTGATCGCATAAATGATGTTATGTCATTCAAAACATCTCAAAAAATGGTAAATAAAAGCTTTTTATGACCAGAAAAAACACTAAACCTTTGTATTTTAATAAACTTAAAATAAAACAGTTTAATAATCTCTATTATACAAACAAAATTTTTTGCATTTTTTCTCTGAAATTTTTTAGAAATAGCTAATGCATTGAGATGTGGAATTATAACAGAAGTCAAGAAAAGTTCTGTTGGTTCTTATCAATTATATGACACATTCTCAATTAGTGCATTTAAAAAAAAAAACATTTAACTTGGAATATCTCTCTCTCAAGATCACATCCTTGATGCAGTCAATAAAAATGGGAATAATAAAACCTTTGTCTTTTATTTTTTGATGTTAGCGATAGGGTTCTATTGCTAACAGGAACTATATGATGTATAGGGCATTGACATGTATGATGTGCTGATCATCTATCTAACTCCTTTCAGGGAAAAATTTTTGAATTGAAATAGTGTGACTTCCAGTGCAAACTGAAGTTCGTATATAGTTAATCGGAACCAACAGCCCTAAGCTTTCCATACCTGATCCCAATTTTCATATATTTAACTCTTCTCAAGATTAAGGAAGGACAGACTGACAGTGGTAATTTAGGTCTACAATTTTTTCAAACTGCAGCCCAACAAATTGACTTATTGGTGATTTTATAATTTTTTTCAACTGAGTAGATTGATGGTAACTAATAAAAACCATTTCTTTTTCCTTTGGAAATCCAGGAAATAAGAGATAATTTTGACTGTAATAGTCACCTCAAATAACCATGTGAAAATGAGATTCATAAATAACATTCATAAAAATCATAAGATTATAACTGTTATTAAGAATATCAATGTTAATATATTTAATATTAAAGTATTTAAATGTTTCTATACATGTAATTAAACTTACTTTAATAAGAACTGTTTCCTTTATTTCACAGGCAAGATTACATATCTTTTCATAAAATAACTGAAGATCTTCTAATGTCAATTGAGAACTGCATTTGTTTTCATTTGACTGCCGATTTCTAAATGGGAAATTTAAATATATATTAATTATGTATATACAACTTGGATAATGTATGCATAATTGCTATTATATTCTTATAATTTAAACAAATGATTTGCAAATAATATTAAAATTTTATTCTAAAAACTCAAAAACAAAAATATTAAAACTATATATTTTTTATTTCAATCAATAAAACAATGCACAAACAATGTAATTTTTTTTTACCATTAAGGACAAGAAAAAGCACTTGTAATGTCAAATGGCAAACTATAATAATATAAACTGTATAACTGTGTTAAAAAAGTATTGTAAGTAAACTATGTAAATAAAATACGAAATATAATATAAAACTACACAATAATTATGTCTTGTTTATTGTTAAATATATTATTTTACACAAAACTCTGCAAGCAAGGATTACTTAAATTCTTGATATTCTTTGTTTCTATTAAAAATTACAAAAAAAAAAAACATATTACTGATATTTCTAAACATATCAAATAAAATATTTTTGCAATTATAAATTGATAAGAATCAGTGAAAGAATGGTAACTTAAAATAATTCATGTATTATCAGTAATGAATTCATTGCAAAAATTACAGATTAATCTTTGTCTGAATATAAAATATAAACCATATTTTTAAAATTAAACAGTTTTGAAAAAATACATTTTACTTTTAAAATTCCAAATTAATATATATTGGTATTAATTAATAATTTTTTAATTGTGCAATGAATTGTTTCACTTTAAATATGAATTTGTTCATTTCACAAAAATCACTAAGGTCCGATTTACTATGTAATTTGTAGTACTTATTTTTATGTTTTACTTCAAATTTTTAAATATTCAAAAATATATAATTTTGTGTGATATATTTTTTAGATTATTTTAATAAATTTTTATTAATTGCTAAAAAGTGAATTTATATATCAGTACTGATATACATAAATATGCAAATTTCAGGAGATACTTGATATAAATTGTCTATTGTATCTACACAAATGGGTATAAACTGAATGTTTAAGTATAGAGACATTATAGAATTACTTCAAACATAAAATGATTATGGGTGAAAATGGGTGCAGAATATTTCCAGGATAAAGAATTTTACACACAAATTTTTCTGAAAATTGTTGCATACTAGCTAGCAAACAAAATAATATTTTATGAAAGGATTAATAATAATTACTATATAGTTTGAAGTATTTTAATTAAATCATACAAAAAATAACCTATAGTATAATTTGCTGTGCAACACTAAAGTGCTAAATTAATACAAAAATGTTTTCAAAATTAAAAGAACAGTTTAAACATATATCATCACAGTATTTAGGAGGATGCACACACGTGGTGTGGCAAGGAAAAGCGGTATTGCAAACACATCTTGGCCGCATGGCAGAACAACCACACAAGCGGCAATCCACTTACATTTTGGCGCATGCGTTCAGTATTCAAGATGGGGAACGATACCGACACTGTTGCTATCCACGTATTTACAAATTTTGTTTTGTACGGCTTGCTTTATTTAGCTAAAAGATTTTATTGAAAATTTAAACAAAGATTTTGGATTACAGATATTTTCTTGGATCAAGAAAGAACTGATGTACAAAATATGCTTATTCCTTGATTAAGATCTCTTGATAAAGAATACTATTTCGAGTAAGATTTGGTTGTTTTGTTCTTTGAATTACATTATATATGATTATTTGTGTAGAATGTGTGTTAAATTTATTATCCTTTCCTCTTTATTCTGATGTTAGTTATCTTGGTTAACCACGTCAAACTTTCAGTCATTAAAACACCGCATAATTTTATTTTCTCACGTGACTACCAGATGAACTGTTATTGGCTGATAGAAACACGTCTGGGCGGCGGTTGCTGCAAAAAAATAGAATTCAACCAACTTTTGCAGCACAAGAAAAGCGGTACAAAATAGACTTCTGCGGCAAAAAAGTGACATCATTCTGCCGCTTTTCCTTGCTGCACTGCATGTGTGCATTCTCCTTTATATACAATTTGTAAACTTGATGTACTATGTTGATTAATTGAAATAAAATTGAAGTCAAACACAATTAATCTCATCACCATGTGATGCATTTTAATTCAAGCTCATATGAAATGTCATCCATTAAATAGTATTTCAAAGAGTTTTGAAATAAAAAGATTTTCAGTTTTTTTAAACTAAACCACAGCTTCAATTTTTATGAAAACCAAAACTGCCTAACAGAGACCTGACTTATTGTACATAACTGAAATTTAACAGATAAATGAACTGATTAGAAACAAATTAAACAACAACACTTGCACTCCCTTCCTGCTATCCCTCACTACAAAATCATTCTGTAGGATTGGGGGGGTCATGATTTAAATCTGAACCAGATGCTATAGCAAATATTGCAACGTAGACACATGCATTTCAAACTCATTATGAGTGTGCACACTTAATTTTCTTTTCATTTTTTAACCTACCACTTAGATACTTAACACTCAAATTTCACTTTCAAAACAGGATCTCCCTGCATTTTTGGCAGAATTTTTCCAATTAATGTCTATAGACTTTAAAATAGCATGGATGCTGCTTTATTTTAGATTTTTGCAGCTATTTGATAATATTAATTTTCTACTGCAAATTTTTCCAGGGCTGCTTTATTTTTCCTGTACCTTGTTAGTGGATTTGGACATATTCTGCACCACTGCAATAGATAGATCATAATCAGTTTATTACACAAAAACAGATATGACTATCTCAATATTGATTGTATGCTGTGCCATTATGTTCTCAGAACTTGGAATAAAAAAAATGCAGCTAATATTTGAACTAGCAGTGTATGTTGAATTAACTTACCTTGTCCTGACCTTACGACTTAACAACTGTTGTGCAACTGATGCACATTTTTCAGCATCTTGAATTGCTGTTTCTAATGCTACTAGCAAATCACTTTTTGGAAATTTCTTTTCTTCTGCTTCTTGAATGAGTTCCTTTAATTCTAAAATTTCTAATTATGGTAAGAAAAATTATTAGAAATTAGAAATGTTATTTTTCTTAACTTTACATACATTAATACACGATAGTTTTATTATAAATTTTATATTTTTATAGTTCTATGCCTCTAAATAAAGAAAATAATTCAAATGTTTTAAATGACTAAAACAATAACGAAGCATCAGTGTGGATACTTCTATACTCATGTTTTTTAAAAAAATATAAAAACTGATTAATTCATTGAATATATCTATATTATCTTATTGAACAATCTAATCAATGATAAAATTTGGAGGAATGCACAGTACCGGAAATATGTATTGTAAATTGACAGCAAAGAATTTTACAATGATGATTCACAAAGAACTTTACAAACTTTGAAAGCATATATAATTTTAATTAGAAGACTTACAGAATAGGTTGAAATGTTAATTTATAGCAAAACACATTAAGTTCTACCTCAAACAATCATTTTGGTTTGATATGAGAGCAATTAGTGATATAGCAGATATCACAAATTCAATTTCTTGCAAAACTAATCAGCATATCTGTTGTCACTTCAGTAACTGCAATCGTTATTCATGTTTTGAGCTCAGCATGATTTACAGGTATGATACAGAAACACAATCTTTAATGAAACCCCAGAAGTGAAAAAGTTGAGGCGTGTCAAATCTGGGAAACAAGATAATCATGCTATCAGTCCTGTTTGACCAATCCATTGACCTGAAAAACATGTATTTGGGAAATCCCAGATATCTATATAGTTGTGGGGTAGTATGCTGTCTTGCTGAAAGTGCATCTTTCTGTATCATTGTCATTTAACTGTGAAATAAAATAATTTTCCAGCATACTCAGATTTATGATATTCTCAATGATTCTTTACAAGGCTCTACACTATGTGCTAATGATAGTGTACAAGGCTCTACACTATCTTTGCTAAAAGAAAAAAAAATATTCACACAGACTGCATGAATTTCTTCCATAGCTACTTATAGATTTCAAAGCCCAAAATTCTGCACTTAACAACTGAGATGAAATGTTAACTGATAACTGAAGGACATTGTTGATCTTGCTCTTCTTCAATCTTATGCAATATATTTGCACAAAATTCATGATAAGCCACCTTTTCTACATATGTATTTTTTGAAGCATTTCAAATTTATGTGATTTTAAGTGCAAATGTTTTTGAAAATGTGCCAGACTTAGTTGAAACTTGCATTTCACAAGACATATGGTGTACTGATTTCCTAGGATTATAAATAAAGCTCATCCTCATGTGTTCATTAAAAGATTCAGAAACACTTTGTCATGACAAATTCCCTGAATGCCTAAAGCCTTGGTCACACTATGCGATTTCCAGCTGCGCAGGCAACTGCAACCGCAACAAGCGCGAGTCGTGCGCATCTTCTCGTGGTCACACATTGTTCGTTGACGTTGAAACTCGGAAACACGTGACTATAATAAACTAATAAAATTACAGGGTAGCTTGTTTTTGTCTACTTTCGTGAGTGTACTGACATTTTACATTCTACTTCAGAGTATTTACAGAATTTTAGCCACTTTTCTTATTAAAATGGCAAGCAGTTCCTTTTCTGGAATGAATAAAAGGAATAAAGAAAAAATGCAATAATTTTGTTAGAGCTGGCGAGAATATACAAAGAGAAAAATAAGAAAAAAACGTTCATGCTGGGTTAAAACTTGGCAAAATGAAAATCAACAGGCTAAACAATTGTGCTTTCACCAGCTGATGAATGAATTAAGGCTTTTGGATGCCGAAGGTTATAAGGGATATATCCGTATGAATATAATTTATACTTATATATAATTTAGGCAAAACGTTTCATAGTTTGGCATGCCAATTTAGAGTGGCCCATAATTCGATATCAGTCATTATCCTAGAAGTTTTGGATGCTATTTATCAATCTTATAAAAATGAATATTTGAGGGTAAGTGTTGTTTAGAGGCAAGCTTGAATGATTTAAATTCATTTATAATCGATATATTTTTTTCTTTTATATCAGCATTTATTTTATTCAATTGTATATTATTAAAAGTAATCAAACTTTTTAAAATAAATCTAACAATAACTTTTATAAATTCAGATTTGATTTATATCAAATATAGCATTTAAATGTACTGAAACTAAGTTAATACGAATGTTATAATCAAGATATGTTGACAAATATACAACACAAAGTATGACGTGGCACATAGACGTTTTCTGATTGGATGCGTGTTTGCAACCGTCGCAAGTAGAACAAACTTTTTGTTTCTAGTTGCAGTTGCAGTCGTGCCGGTTTTCGAGGGGGGATTACTAGTTAACGGGAACAGCCGTCGCGGTTGCAGTCCCCTGCGCAGCTGGAAATTGCATAGTGTGACCAGGGCTTAACAGAACAACCAATCTCAACAAAATTTTGATGTTAAGAGCAAGTTTCAGGTCTACTAGCATAATCCCCACACTACTTATTGCAAAGATTTCATTTAATTTCAGGGATTTTGTTTCTCAAACCAACACACAGAACAAGTAACCATTTTCAAATGCATGCCTCATAATGATGGAATTCAGTACTATGACACTACATGAGACAAACTTGATGTGTTTACTATAAAACGTCAACCAAATCTCAGTCTTCAAATTAAAATTCTAATGCTTTTAAAGTTGTAAGGTTTTTTAATTATTCTGTACAATCAATTCTCAGTTCAATGGGGGTGGATTTAGTTTGATTAGTGACAGCAGGAATGCAAGCACAAATAAGTTATCATATTGTTCATAATAGTGCAAATCTAATTAAATTTAGTGAAGTGTTTACTTTGTTGTAGTCCTGTCATCCATGCTGTTTTATAGTTATGTTTCTATACTATAAACCATTTAGTAGTGTCTTGGGGCTGCCAAGAAAAACAGAAAATCCTTATCATTGAAGAAAAATTACATTCAACAGCTAGATAAAGGAGCAAATGTTAAGCAGTTAATGATGCAATATGGAACTGGATAGCAAACTGTATGTGATAAAATGTTACTTATTTTCTATGATATTTCTCACAGGATCACTAGACTTTTCAAGCAGATTTAAAACAATGTAAATCAATGTAAAAATTAACATACAAAGATTTGCATAAAACAACTGGTATTATAATTTTTCAAAATTAAATTTTTGAAATTTTACAATTTACATTAATCTGTTAAATTGTATTTTCTTTACAACTTGTTTTTATGAGAAAAAGAAACTGGATGATGCTTGAGTTACAGCAACTTAAATGGTTTAGTCAACAATGGGCTAGTGGAACACTGGTTAATAGGTATATTTGCACTAATCAGGCAAGCATTTTATGAAAAGTTAAGATCTATTCTGTGCTTTGTCTGGCTGATTAAACCAGACAAAGCACAGAATAGTTCTAAAACAGCACTATGGCAGTAGAGAAATAAGTATCATCCAGGGAGAGAGATCAAGTGCTGACCATGAAGCTTCAGAGGAATTTCAAAACAAATTTAAAGAATTCACTTTTGCAGGATATTTGTTGTCTAACCAAAATACACAATTTAGACAAATCTGGCCATTTATGGAATGATCTTTGTAAAATTTCTGCTTCTTAGCATCAGGGTTCTGATCCAACCAATGAATCAATGTATAATTTCATGCTCAAAACAATTCTACTGAGCACAACTTTTGAAAAAATATATCAATGAATGTATCAGGTTAAAAGTCTTCTAGAAAGAGCACAGCATACTTTGAAGCAATTTACAATGTAACTTCATTGTAGTACAAAGACATCAACCTTATCAAGAGTTTGAAAATAGAATTTTCCTGATTCTGCTGATTGAGAAAGATTCTTGTCAGTTTCCAAGAGAAGAAACTACAAAAGCATCAGAAACAACACCTTGCTTAAGGCAGAGAGAATGTGGATGAAGACTATATGATTCAATGATTGCATTGTGACAATTGTGACCCAGGATTAGAATAATAAACTGGAGTTGAATTAGGTAATCAAATTCTAATGGGCAAAAGAAACATGCAAATGGATGCAGCATAAGAAGAGGAAGTTTCTTAGAGAACCAAACTATCTATCTGCATTGAGGGCTGCTTGATTATCTGTAAGGAAAAATGACAGCCTTCTCAGATGCAAGACAGTGCTGCAGAAACTGTATGCGTCAACAAAGAGGAAAGAAACAATTTAAAAAATAAACATCCATGAATATTTTAAACCATTGCAAAACAAATTACATAGAGATGTCTAAATTAGATATCATTAGACAGTTTTCATTCAGTTAATGTACTGTACTATTTATAATTATCATAGTTATGTAGCATAATAAATGTACAATTAATTACTACAATCATAATTTTTATTTAAAATGATATTGTGTAATCTTTTCTTTTCTTTCGAAGACACAATGTAGTGACGTAAACTTAAACACTGGGCGAATTTTTCATCCTTTTTATTCGGTTGGTCTTCGAACCGACCGAATAAAAAGGATGAAAAATTCGCCCAGTGTTTAAGTTTACGTCACTACATTGTGTCTTCGAAAGAAAAGAAAAGATAAGAAAATACAAAACACGGTTTCCTCAAGATAGAACTATATTGTGTAATTTTTAAATGAGTAGTCTTCATGATTGTTAATGAGCTATAAACTCACCTATATTTTTATATTATAATTCATTAAGGAATCTAAAAAGAAAAAGCAATAACATCTGATAATTCAATGAAATTAGAGGAAGGAAATAAGAAATCATAGATGTTAATATATTTACAAAAAAAAGCAGAATCATCAGCTTATCACAGCAATCAATTGATAACACTATGTCAATGCCTATGTCAATCATATTTGTATAAAATCAAAATCTTTATGTATAAAATTTTTTATATATTTTGAAATAAATCTGATAAATAGATACTAATATCTAAAGAAATACATCAGGTTATCTTTCTCTTATTTATTTTAACAAATATCTATTGTCTACTTTAGAAAGTAAACTGTTTTATGTTTAAATAATTGTTTTTCTGTGGTAAAAGTTGAAGTATTTTAGTTAGAAAACAGTAACACGCATTCTTACTTGGATTATTTTACTATCATAATAAATTCTCTTCATTAAATCTAATATTGAATTTTAATATATATTTACCAAGTTTATTCCCTTCTGTTGCTTCTAATGCATTCTTTACTTTTATTGCCCAATTATCAAATGATTCTGCTCTCACTTTCAATCTGTGTAGCATTACAGGTAATTCATCTAGGGTATATCTATATCTATAAAAAAGTATAACAAATTATTTGAAGCAATTAAGGAACAAATATTAAAAATAACATAAATACCTAAGACAGTGTTCTTCAGGTAAACAATGACATAATCTGTCCTTGTGAGTGATACATACCAATTTACCTAAGTTAAATTTAACCAATAAGTTAAGAATTCAAAATTTATTTAAACAAGAAATCTAATTTTCAACTTACTACTATTACAGTTACAAGTAACTGCAGATAAAAAGCAAGTAGTTTTACAGTAATCACATTGTCTTTCATCATCGGGTAATAATTCAAATGCTTCTCTCTCAGCTTCGGTGACACCCTAACATGTTAAATATGTCAAAATTTATTATTAAAATTAAAAGTTCGCTTTTAGAATATAATTTTTTAGAAAATTTTATATATTTTTACCCATTCAAGAAGAGACTTTCTATACTCTCTTTCAGTTTCAACCATTTTTAACATATCTTGATAAGTTGCAGCAGCAAGACTAATATCCAATCTTTCTGGATCTGCTGCCATTTTGCATACCAATTCATCATGTGAAAACACACAAAACCGATGAAGCATACTGTAATGTGAAATACACACTCTTCCAATTGGTAACTATTAAATAAAAAAAAAGTTTTTTTAAACACTTTTTTTAGTTTATATCATATTAAATTAAAAGATTTTATGATAGCTGGCACAGCAGACTGAATTTAGAATATTTCATTTACAAGTTGCAATTATTTTAAAACAGATTTCAATCTAATATTTCAGTTTCCACTTAATGCAAAACAAAAATCTATTTTGTTCCAAATCAAGTTCAGTCCATGAACTTAAAAGTTTCAATCTTAATTAGAACAAATTAGATCTCAATAATATATTCCCTGCAAAGTCTAGATTTCGTATTTACAATCAACACACCTATATAATATGAAGAACAATTTACAAGCGCACAGCCCAGAACACAAATACATTTCTCGTCATAATTTTTTTCTACTCTCCCAAAATCTTTGCAAAATGGACAGAACTTGTTTTGGGAATGAGCCATTACAAAGAGAAAAAACAAAAAATGAATAATTATACAAACCCAATCAGCTGGTGCAAAATTAACAGCTTCAGCAAAGTTATAACCCTGATTAAACCCGGCATGATATGACCTGGGAAAAGTTATTACAAACTCTCCAGCATGTTGATTGGTTCTATAGATCTGAAAAAAATTATCTGTCTGAGAATTAAATATAAATATGTTTTTTGTTCATTATTTATAAAAATATTATTTCAGAATATCCAATAATCATAATTTTTCATTGGCCCGGAACACAATATCATCATATTAATAGAATTTATGTCTAAAGATATAATTAAAACATTTAAAATATAACTTATTTTATTAAAATTTTATTCACTAAAATTTATTTTAGCAATTCTCTACTAATTAAACTAAGAAATGTTTAACTGATTACACTTTGAAAATTCTCTTGTAAACATATATAAAATTACAATTAGCACTAGAAATCCACAAATGTATGAATTTTAAAATACTAAATTCTATAAATTATAAAAACATACTTAACTAGCATTGTTTCATTAGTTAGAACCAAAGTTTAAACACACTAATTGTTAAAGTTGACTACTTGAGAACATTTAAAATCATAAAACACCACTGAATTAATTAGATTGTTATATCAAAAATACTTGATGGTTAAAAACAAACTTGAAAGAATAAAGATAATAGAAAATTACAGCAGATAAAATAAAATTGTATATTTAAATATTTCATAAATTCTGTTAACAGATTATATCTTTTTCATTTATTATAAAGTGATAAAATATCTACTTTCAATATATTTCACATTAATCTCAAATTAATTGAGTTTATCTTTAATACTTATCCATCAAAATTATATATATTGTATTAATTTGTTATTTAGTATTAATACTAATGTTTTAAAATTTTCCCTCAACAATCTATCAATTCTTTCACAATTAAAACTGAACACAGTTTATACATACAGATCAAAACTTTAAATGAAAAACAGACATTTTTATGAGTACTTTTTCTTTTTTCTATTTATTTGTTGAATGTAAAGATATACAATCAATAAGGTGTAAATATACATCTAATACTAATTTTTGATAACTTTTACATTATTATTTTGTAACTTATCAGGAATATCAGTTATTCAAATATTTAAATTTATATTATAGTAATGCTTTTTCAGAGACTATCAGAACAATTCATGTAAATACTAATTTTGTCATTTTGCAATGAAAACCTCATAGGTTATGGGGGAATTAAATATAAAAACTAATAAATTTAACTAAATTTAAACTACCTACCATTATCTAAGTAATGTTTGAATTCTTAACCTAAATTAGTCATTAACAATTAATGAGCCAATACTCGGTTCTTTAAAAGAAACAGTTGAATGCTTATGTTAAGTATGCTTTTACATGTTATATTTTCTGATCAGTTACCTCAAAATATTAGGATTCTATTATATTATTAAATTAAATTTTATAGTATTCACTAATTCTATGAATAATCGAAAAAAAATAACATACTGGAACACCAGCTGACATAAGAATGTTTGGATTCATTATAGTTACTAACTGATGCAATAAATCTGGTTGTGAACGAAATAATTCAGGAGCTGCTGATCTCATTGAATCTTCAAAGGCTTCAGCTTTATCTCCTGGTACACCATACCAAGTTTTTGGTTCACCCCTAAAATTAATATTTTTGCAGATTTATATAACAACAAATACATAATAATTACAGATATAACAAGGAGAATTACTAATTTATATATTCGGTTGTTCAGAAAGTAATTTCATTTCTTCCATAGAAATATAAATGCAATATTCTTATAATAAATAAATATTTTATTGAATTATATATTGACCATTTTGGTCAAATACCTGTTGTCATTGTTTCTGGTAGTAGCATGATTTCACATTCATAAAAATTTTGATCTTTGTTTACAAAAAACTGATCCAAGTGATTTTTGACATTGTCATTTCAAGTAAATGTCTTAAGTTAAAAAAAAATTTGTATAGACCGGAACAAGTAATAATCTGAGTGTGCCCGATCTGGCGAATATGGTTGGTGTGATAACACATCCTTTCTAAGCTATAACAGTTTCTGATGAGTTACCAAACTTGTGTGAAATTTGGCATTATCATGGTAAAACACTACACTTTGTTTGTTGATCAATTCTGGCCTTTTCTGTTTGATGATATTACTCAATTTGTTTACTCGATGGTAGTACACTTTCAAATCAATTGTTAAATTGTCTGGTAAAAGCTCAAAAAAAAATTCTTTAAAATCCAACCATAGAGAGCATCTCTTGTTAATAACATGTATAACCCATATATCGAGCTTTGAAACTAAACCAATTCGTTTTAAGTCATAATAAACGGTTCAATTTAACAGATTTAATCTTAGTGATTTCACGTGTTGTTATACGACAGATTGCTTCAATCAGTACCTTTATTTTGTTTTCATTGGCTTCAAATGGCCATCCAGAATGTGATGTATCTTCGATATTAAAATTGCCAGAACGCAATTTTGTAAACCAGTATTGGCACTGTCTTTCTCTCAACACATCTTCTCCAAACATGTACCACAATTTTTTTCTTGTTTGAACAGCATTTTAGTTTTTTAGTTATAAAAAAGCAAAATATACCGAAAATGATGCTTTCGATTTTCCATATTTGATGTAAAATGTCAGCTGTCGAAGTATATAATGAAAATGCGGTTTAAAATCAAATTAACTAGTAAAAATACATCTAATTCCTCTAGTAATAAAAAAACGAAATTACTTTCCAAACAACCCAATATATTTAAAAAAATATATGTTTCTTATTTTTTGTTCTTTATATACACAGGGTTCCTACTCAAATTTTTGTTTTGAATTCCCTGATTTTCCCTGACCAACTTTGTCCAAATTCCCTGACATTCACATTTCTTACGGTGTGGAATATCGACATAATAAAACAGCATTTTATTTACTGCGAACATCGAGTATATCTATCCCTCTTTTTGCTTAGTTGTATGTTTCAAAGACTGCCACATTAAAAAAATACAGTATGCATACATCCTGTAGAAAAATGTATGATAGAATCCACAACTTCAATGTAATGAAAACATAAGCAATTTACAAATGAAACACGAGCTTTTTATTTTATCATCATTTATCAATATTATTTGTATGTAAATCTAGTAAATACAAGATAGCATAAAATCAACAAACAGTATTCTTTGATATACAAACAGTACTGTAGTGTACTTAAAATGAACTCTTGACTTAGAAACACATAATTTTAAAATCTTTCAACAAAAAGAGTAACTTTTTTTAAACAGCAACATAATTTTAACAAAAAGTTAAATTTAAAAATTTTCAAATAAAGCATTTTTTCCCTCATAAAAAAATCGATCATGTAAAAAAAGAAATAGTTTTCTTTTGTCAACCACATTATTTCAAAATGGCGTAAAAATAGATTGTATATAAAGAGGGATAGGTGTAAGTTTTTACTATAGCTTCTCTAACAAATCCACTAAATCTAGCAAAAAATTAGCTGAATTGGCAACTCATTAAAAGAAAAAAAATGTTTCGTTGCCGCCATTTTGATTTTGGTTTCAGTGTAAAGGCCAGAGTTTTAATAATTATTTTTAATAATTTTTATTTATTTATTTAATTTCGCATTAAATTTTGTCTTTGCATAAAATTTTCTTAAGAATGCAGACAAAATTTATCTATTTTAACCCTTAATTACAAATCTTATAATTATTGCAAATCATATCACAAACCATCTTTCTCACTTTTATAGCAAATTTTAATAAATGAACTGATGTTTTCGGAAATCTTAAATAGCCTTCCTCAGGTTTAACATAATTTCAAACGTCAATTAGAACATAAGATTTGAAACTTCGCGTTTCGCTTGTGAGATATGACGACTCTTTCCCTTTGGGAAAATAAAGAGGATAAAGTTAATTCTCCCAACGTCAGGAAAGTTGAGGGACTAATAAGTATCTGGGAAACATGGTACAAATGGATGAAGACACCTCTTTACCATTTAACCCATTTAGCTATATTGTAAGCATATTTTTATAATAAAGTTGTCTTCGTTTCTCGTCTTAAGTTCATAGTGGCAGTAGTGGAATCCGGAGCAATTTTCAGCGAACGGTCCGAAAAGGAAAGTTCATTTGATTTCTGTTTGATGTCTAGCACTAACGTAAATCACTCGAGTTTTTCCTGAGTTAGAAAAGTCCTCCTTTTGAAAGGCAACTGTTAATTTGTGGAAGGAAAAGGTAGCAGCAGCAGAGAAATAGTGGAGATAAAGTGGGAGGAAAAGGCAAATGACTGGAGGTGATTGGTGGCAATGGCTATGGAAGAGATGACTCTCGACAGCCTCGTGTCTGAGTCATCAGCTTTTATCACTTTCCTATCCCTCGATCGTTCCCTGAATTGGTTTCGGACTGTCACCCACGCTTTATGATGGGGATCTAATGGATTCTCCGATTTACTTATGCCAATCGAAGAATCGGAGTTCACAGACGTATTCATTGTCTTTTCAAACAATGGAAAATCCAACTCCAATCCAAATGATCGATCTTGAGAGCTGCACTGTCTTGACTATTTCTCAAGTTTCTATAAAAAAGTTTTTATTCATTCCTTTTTTTCATCTAATAATTTAATTTTTTTACGTTTTTCTATTTTAGTGAGACTTGTATTCCTATGACGTCATAGTATTACGAAAATTAGGATTCTTAAAATGTATAGAATTTAAATAAAATAAATACATTCAAACCTGTTTTTGTGTGGTGGATAGGGACCACATAAAAGAAAATGTATTTAAAAAAAAATCCTCTAAAAGTTTTATTTTTTATATTAATTATTTCCACTTAAATACAAATCTAACATTAAAAAAATTTGCTGGGAAATCATTCCCTCAAAATAAACACCCTCCCAAAAAGTGGTTTTACAGAAAAACTACATAAAAACTTAAAAGTAATCGTTAAAAAATACTTTTATTTGATCAATATAGCTGCAGGAAGTGTTATTCTTTCATTTAACAAGGCGTGAAATTTCACACCTGCAGTCTACATTTAACACAATATTTCTGATTTTTATGCTATTAAAATACGAGGGGACCGAAAAAAAGGTAAGAGAAAAAAATTTTACTGAATAAAAAATGAAAAAAACTTGCTGATGTCATAGAAAACATCTAATAGAGTTTTAAAAAATTTTACAGAAGTCAATTATGTTCCAATTTGATTGAAATTTTCATATACCGCACAAAAACAGGTTTGAGTGTACAGAAATAAACATCAAACGAAATTACAATTATATGTTAATAAAATATAGAAGTTCAGCGCGAATCGTAACTACAAATCTTTTTCTTTTGCAACATAACTATAAAAATTGTTTTGTTGTTGTTTCGCACAAAAGATACTAAAAAATTAAAATAAATTTGATTAATTTAATTAATTTTTTAAAAATTTACCAGCTTTTTAAATTTATAATTAATTATAAGCAAGTTAACATTGGTTAAACTATCGGATTACCTAGTTGATTTTCAAAACGATAACTACAGTATATCTATTACAAGTATGATGCCTAAATTTGCCAAAAATCGGTGAATATTTGTTACCCAACATCATTGCTGTTAAACTAATTATTAAACTATGTATTGAAGTTGCAGAAATTAACAGGAGAGGGGGAAAAATACACTTGCAGTACAGTTCTTTTCAAGGAAAGTCGTAACAACAAATGTAAAAAACTACTAGTCGGCGCCAGCATTTTACTGTTAATGTCAGGTAGCTAGCTATTTATAATTTTTTATGTTGTATAGTAATGTTTTAAACATAAAAAACAAATTACGGATTTTTACTAATCTATTTAGCTATTTTGAAGTAAACAATCTAATAAATTACGATTTCAAGTTTTAAAAGTTTATAAACTAATTTTTAATTAGTTATTTTTTATTCTAATTAACAAATTCATCTTTTTATAATCGCTGAATTATTAAAATTAAAAATTAAACACTATTACATAATAGTAGTTTATCCTGTTATTAATCCACAACTGTAAAATTATATGGCAGGGGTGAGCAAACAAGAGTTCAGTGGGAGCTGCAATGTAGGTTTTGCAAAATGCATGGGAGCCACAGTTCTGTACTGTCGTGGTGGATAGTATGGTAAGGTGCGCGATTTTATTATATAATACAGTCAAACCTGTTTTTATGCGCTCTTTTTATGTGCGATTTTTTTAATGCAAATTTTTAATTTGTGCAGTATAGTTGGCGACTAGTCTCGTGCGATTCGTCATGTCTTACGTTGACTTATTATAGCTAAATAAACTTATTATAGCATAAATGCACTTATTATAGTAATATTATTGCATGAATATGCGAAAAATGAAATAATTTACTTTTTAAGTCAACAAAACACCACCTGGACAAAAATATGTAAAACAGACGATAGACCAGACGATGCAGTCAAGTGCTGACATCTGTTGTCAATAAATTCTATTTCGTACGGTTTTGAGTTATTTTCTATGTGAGACTTTTTTTATGCAGTCCCTGTTGACCGCATAAAAAAATTTTTTTAATTGTGTCGCGAAAACTATTATTTACAGCCATTCGTGAAGTTTTGTGAGATTTTTTTTATGCGTTTTTTTTAATGTGGTCCCTATCCACCGCATAAAAACAGGTTTGACTGTATAAAACAAATAATGAATTTTTTTAATAAACATATTTTCACAAAATTATAAAAATAAAATTGTAAAAATATTAATAAAAAACAGAAATTAACACTTTCAGCAAGAGCCGCATTTGCCCACGCCCATGCCTTATATGGCTTCAGAACAGTGAAAAGAGCCATTTCAGATTCAAAACAGATTCTGGTATATTTTCTTATTAAAGATTGCAGCATTACTTCTTGCCGCCTGCAGATGGCTACGCTTGGTCAGCCATATTCAGCAAACGAAATCAACAAGGCAGTTAAGGAGAAATTCCCTGACTTTCCATGACTTTTTCTGAAACTAATGAAAATCCCTGACTTTCCAGGTGTGTAGGAACCCTGTATATAGGTAATTTTTATATCATTTCATTCCAAAATTTTATAAAAACGAAAATATAGTATTATAAACAAATAATCACTTTTTTCATATTTAAACAAACATACAAATTAATGTCTACATAAAAATGTTAATATAGATAAATATCAGTCAAATCTTCAAAATAAATTCATATCTGAATTATTATTATTATTATTATTTACATTCTTCATTGTTTACAAATCACTATAATTTAAAGCTAATGTACCAATGTAAGTAGTTGATTGAATAGCTCCAATGATCTTCATTATGCCAGCAAAATGTTGCAAAACACATTCCTACGTATGTCCAAGGAATCTGAAAATAAGATAATTTATTTTTGTAATCATTACACTTTCATTTTATTAGAAAAAAAAGAAAAGTACAGTATTGCTAATATTTACTGACTGAAAATCTAAATAAAATTTAGATCACAATGTATACTAAAAAGCACACAGTGATAATAACAAGTGAATATCATTATAAAAAACTTAATGTTATTATAAAAATTATCATCTTACCTTCATTCCTGAAATATCTGCATTAATGTGTCTTAAAACTGACCCTTCTAATATTGGTAAATTGTTTAGATTCCAACCAGAATTAACATAATCCTAAATTTAAAATAATAATTTATTATTTCTATTAAAATTTATTAAAGCTTCATTGAAAATTTATAAAACTAAAATAAAAATATTAAATGTTATTACAATTAACACTTTTTATCATTTACACAGACATATCAAGAACATTTTTGGAAATATTCATGAAATATCTATTTTAAGAAGACTGGAAACATTTTTAAAGAAAAATTTTTGAAAAACAAAAACATGAATCAAAACTTGTATTTTTCAATGCATAATGTATCCTCCAATAATTTTTTGAATAAATCTTTTTTTCAAGCATTCTGTAAAATATTTTCTATAGTAATTTTTGTTTTTCATTATTACTTTGTAAAGTAGAAAAAAAACCCAAATATCTTTAATTTTTTTTTTTTTTTGCAAAAATATAAAGATAAACAAGGATAACAATGCAAAAATGAATATTCAACTGTAGATAAAATAAACATATAAACATTGACACTAATGGATATACTGAAATCTTAGCAGAGGTGATTACCTGAAATCTCTGTTCTACAAGAGACTTGTATGATGATGATGATGGCAGATTTGCTACATTCCACCCATAATGTCACTTTCAAATGCTTACACTTTTGCATTGCTGCTAAAAGCAATCATTTTGAATGTGTACTACAGCAAAATAAAGCTAATTGTTTCTGTATTCATTTATGCAATGTTGGTTTCTATCCTTTAGAATCAGAGATTCTTTATATGTTATGCAAAAATCTAATGGTGTTCTTTCATAAAAGCAAAGTAGTGTAAAACAAAAGCAGGGAATACCTATATACAACTTTTGTAAATTTTAATATGAAAAATTATAATTCCACTATTTTTGTTTTCTTTATTATTGTTTTCACTGTTTTGTTACATAATTATAGTTTTCTTCCTTAGATTAAAATGAAAAAATAATAAAACAAAATCAATAATTTGAAATGATAATTAAGCATTAAGTAAATCTTAATGCTTAATGATAATTAACTTAATGAATAAAATAACTTGAAAATTTAAATTAATACAAAGATTAATGCTTAATTAACCAGTACAAATAAAAAACTAACATATTTACCTCATCTCCATAAACTAAGCTTTTAGTATTCTTTGTTGGAAAACCAGAACCATGTTCCATAGTATGTAAATCAGCTCCATATTCAACTGTTACATCTTCATCAACAGCATTCACAATGCGCCAAAATTCTTTTTCAACAACTGAAGGAGGAACCATCTATAAAATATATTAAGAATAAGTTCAATTTTGTTTGTTTATTTGATTAAAAACTAAAGTACACAGAATAAAATAACTTGAAAATTTAAATTAATACAAACCAAATCCATAAAATAACAACCAAATATTTCTGATGTAACTTTATAAAGTTAAAGTAACATATCATAAGCTTATCTATTTCTATCTTTGTATTTACTCCAGGAAAGCATAGAATACTTTGTTTAATTTGGAGTTTTTCTTGTTTGTGAAGTTAAGTAACATCTTAACTTCATCATTTTATCATCTGACAGTTGAAAGATTTAGAATAGAGTAATTAAAACATGTTAAATGTAATGATTATGATTTAAACTTGGTCAGCTCATGATTTAAATAATCAGTTAAAAATATTCACCTAACAATTTGAAATAAGCAATATATTGTTATTTACTATGTTTTGAAAATAAAATCAATATACAGATAAATGAATTAATATGACTGATTAAACACATTGCATAACACAATACTGAATGCTTTTTATTTATAAATTGTTTGGGAAGTCATGTAAGATAATTTGGATGATAAGATAATTATATATACATAAGCTGAGTGAAAAGTCATGGAACATTTATAATACAAACAAAATTATTATTTAGCCATGAAATTATGCTTCCTGCCCCTGAATATACTCACACCAGCTAGATGAAACACTGTGATAGAATTTGTTATCACACAGATTCCAAATCTTTGAGATAGCAGATTATATTTGAAATTCCTTTTTTCATTTACCGCTGTGACAGATCATGTACAATGTATGTATATTATATTCTATGTATGGCTGCATGAAATACTGCAGCCATACATAGAAAATAATGTACTTGTATAATTCCTTGATTGTAGAAAAGGAGTCATAATAACAAGGATTCATGTCTGAGGAGAAAGGTAGATGCTTCCTGTTATCCAATGAACTGTTCCAGATGTTCTTTCACTGGATTCTATAAGATATTGAGCATTGTTGTACAAAGAGATGGTAGATTGCATCTAGAAAATAATGACTGCTTTCTTCTTAATGTTGATGTAAGTGATTCTCAGAAAAGCATCTACTGATAGTTTCTTGAGAATCACATGACAATCAGAATAGCTTTCATTCTACAGGATTCCTGTCAATATTTTTTAAATCCTGAATCCTAGTGATCCATTCATTTGATTGGAACTTCGGTTTTGGCTCATAAGTCTGTGCCTATATTTTATCTATGACAAATGATTTAACAAAGAAATGCATCATCATCACTTGAAACCAGTCTAACTGAAAATTTTCTGTAGCATACTGATGTGCTTATACTACATTTGAACTATAGTAAGTTGATGCAGGACCAATCACATTGAAAACATCATATATCATAATGAAATATATGCCAAAATCACTGATTTGAACTGGAGCTAAAATCTTTATTTATTGCCTATCAGCACAAAGACTGCATAAGTTTCACCTATTCTTCTCAAATGTGATTCCAGTACAAATGATTGTCCTCTGCATTTTCTTGACCATGACAAGAGGTTCACTCATTGTGCAATTGTTATAGGGAATTTGCCACTACCATATCTCCCCAACAGTTCTTTATGTTGCAACCATATGCTAACTAAATTTTGATCCAACAGTATTGTTTATCATCCAATTTTAGAGATCACACACAAATTTGGTTTTCCAGTTCTACAGTATCAGGAGTGTACCATGTATATCTCATCAATAGCATTTCCATGCACATAAATCTACAAATGGGTTTACCATGTGCCATTGAAGAGCAGAGCTCACATCAGCAGTGTGATTGGTAAGGTTCACTGATGACGATGGAGTATTTCAACAGGAAAATGGAATAACCATCTTTGGTTTCCAGTAGATGGTTGGAAGAACTCTCTACAGACTACCACCATGATTTTGCTCCTAAGCTCCTCAATATGAACCCTTTGGAGCATTTATGAGACACAATGGAAACCAGCTTATGATAAATGAATCCACCCTCATCCAATACAACAGGATTATGGTCTAGAATGCAGGATTTGGGGAAAGCTATCCCTGCAGAATGGATCTAGCAGGTTGTTGACTCCATATCATTACATGTGCAAGCACTTCTAAGAGCTAGAGGTGAACCAACTTATTATTAGCTTCCTATCCCATAAACTTTTGATCTTTCAGTGTAAAGTGTTAATTGTGTTGGTTAGTGAATTGCTTTTTATCCTTATGTTACAATATGAAACTATGAGCACTAAGTTTTGGCTGTACGAAGGACGTATCACATGCTATGACATTGTCAGAGTAATCACACAGATTTATTATGATAACGGTATGCATTTCAGACCTGATGTCTGTCCCTCTTCAGCCATACTTGTTACAATATGGTGGGTTTTACAGGCATCTACAAAAATACAAGCAGTTTTTTGTTACAAAAATTTGGGTTTATGATTAAAATACAGTGGTACCTTGGTATTCGAACATAATCCGTTCCAGAAAGAGGTTCGAGTACCAATATGTTCGAACTCCAAATCATTTTTTCCCATTACAAATAATGTAAAATAGATTAATGCGTTCCAATCCCCAGTTGATTCGCTAGTATGTTTTTTATTGTTTCTTTATTCTTTAAAATAGTCGATATCGTCGACTTAACCATAGAATATTTGACAGCAAGATCCGAAACACGCACTCCATTTTCATGTTTAGCAATGATTTCTTTTTTCAGTTCGATTGTTGTTCTCACTGTTTTCCTTTTCACTTGACCACTTTCACTTTTATTCTTCTTGGGACCCATGTTTAAGGGCTAATAAATCAAAAGAAAAGGATGCTAATTCAAAAAATATAGCACAGCGTAAGTTAATGTGCATGCCAAACAATGACTGTCTCGTAAAGACCAACAACTGCCGTATTATCGGGCTAGCAAATGGCTATAGTAATATTAATAATTTAAGATAATTTGGTACTAGAGTTAGGCGTTAAGCGCCATCTCTTGCTAAATTTAATAATTGGAATTTTAATTAAATAATTTAAATAAATTTAGGCCTAACTGGACTGTCTCGTAACTGATGCCGCCGCCGTGGCGTTGGCGTCGACTTGGCGGGCTTTCCCGTTCGAGTACCAAAATTTTGTTCGGGAACAGGGGCATTTTTTTTTCGAAATTTTTGGTCGAGTACCGATTTGTTCGGGCTCCGAAACGTTCGAGTACCGAGGTATGACTGTAGTTCAAAATTACATTTTTATACATACTAAAAGATTCATTCTATTGTGTTGCTGATGTGTGGATGACTTCATTTTTGAGCTTTTTCAAAGACATTATATTATGTTTTCTGTACAAATAGCAACAGAAATTAAAAACTGTTGCTTAGTGAATTTAACTGTGAAGTAAATATTATGAATATATACAATGTTATAAACAAGATTACAGTTACCAAAGTAAGAGCTGTTTTAAGAAAGATTACATACGTTTTTGCAGTCAACCAGCTTGTACAAACAATCTTCTCTACTATATTAAACTGTTTGAATTTATTTTGGATCTTTTCCAAAAAATTTTTGACATAAGGAACCTTACAGATTTTGCTGGTGAACTAATGTTTTGGACTATGTTTGGTGTTCTATTAGCTAATCTACCTAGCTATTTTAATTAGATGGTTTTGGAGTAATTATTTAACAAAAATAATTTGATAATTTCATTTATTTTGGAATTTTGATCTATTATATCTGTAGTTCTATTTTTAATTTTACTGGTAAGTTGAATGTGTTTTTCTTTATGTATAAAGGGGTCTCTGAGTTGTAATCTGTAACTTTTTTAATGTTGCGTTGTTTAATAAATCTATTAATTTTAATTCTATTGTTTAGTCTAGTGATTAAAATGTCCAGGAAGGGTGATTGGAGGTTTCAAATGTTAAATGTGCATTATGCCACCAGATAGTATTACAAATGTTCTATTCTTTCAACAACAGTGTTGCCATTGCTTTTCATTCAGCCCATTTATGTTAAAAAGTCTTAAGAATGATCTGAACAAAGATTTTTTTAAAAATTATAAGTTTTTAAAATAATGACATGATCTTTGAAAAACAAAAATATTCTAAAATTGTTTATAAACAAATTTTTTTAACACAATGATGATTAATGACTATTTAAAATTAATAATTATATTATTAATATAGAAACACATACATGAACAGCCATATTGAAATAATTTGATTTGAATTTATCAGCCATTTCACCAAATTCTTGAAGTGTATATTCACGTTGAGCCTGCTCAAATCCAAATGCCTCCTGAGGTTTTCTAACTTCCTGTAATTATCATAACACAATAAATTTAATTTTCACTTAATTACAAATCACAAGATCTACACATAAAAAGATTTAATATTTAAATATCAAGATATTTGAAATTCTAAAAAATGATTTTATTAAAGCAAATAATACATTCCTATATCAATAATTTATTTAAAATTATAATATAAGAAAATTACTTAAATCATTAGAGATCTTTAAAAAAAATTTTACTTCAAATGACTAAATCTTAAATCATAATTGATATTCTGGCAAGGAAGTTGGGTTTTTCAGAATAGTCTTACAGTTATTTGTTTATGAAAAAAAATTATTTTTCGAATAGAAAACAGAAATGCATGCCATTTAATAATGTATAAAAAAAATAAAGAAAAAAGGACATATTAGGTTTGAAAAATAATGTCATCCAAATGACATCCATCTTTGTCATTGCATTTCTGTGGCCTTTTGAAGAAGCTCACCAGGATCCGGCAAGGATAAATGACTTAGATTGAATATAACATCCTCTTGGGTTGCAAATCACCATGATGGTTGTGTATCACTTGTCAGTTAATGCCATTTCTCAGTAACAATGGAGTGATGGAGCACTGTACATAGTACTTATTGTTGAAACATTTTTTTCAAAGTGATGATTCAGTGATGCTCACTCAGTAGAAGTTTCAAACTCATTTTATAATGTCGGATGTCATGACAGAATTTTGAGCCTGAACACTATTCTGAAGTGGATCAAACCGACGACAGGTTCAGCACTGCCAAGGAAAACTTATGGAAGTGAACAAACTGTTTAGACTTGTGAAAACATTAAACTAGTGAGACAAGCTGTGGAGATTAGCCCTCATTGTTCAACAATAAAACTTGCTCACACTCTACAGCTGTCAGAAAGATAAGTTTGAAGAACTTTACACATTTAGACCTAATCACCTATACAAGCATTAGTTCAGCAAGCAATAGTCAACTTCTCCACAAAACTACAGGAATGCATTGACAAAGATGAATGCCATTTTTCAAATTTATTGGGCTCTTTTTCCTTTGTTTTTATTTTTTTTTACATTATTAATTGGCATATATTTCTGTTTCTATTGAAAAAATTAAAATTTTATTTTCATAAACAAATAACTGTATACAATTATTCTGAAAACATCCCGCTTCCCTGCCATACCCTGTATTAGCTAAAAAAAAGTTGCTGAATTTAAGAATATAAACATCAATAAACATTTATATTTTAAAATGTGTCATCACCACCATGAAAATAATCACACTGACAAAATCTACATTAAATAATTTATACCAAAAAACTTCTATGTAAGTCTTTTTTTGTATTCATTACCACAAGTTAAGAAAACTAAGTTAAGTAATTATAAATATTTAATTTTATAAAATAAAATATATTTCTATTTAAATTAAAATACAAAATTGTAAATCACATTTAAAATTACAATTTATAAATTTAATGACAATTTTTTTAAATGATTTACGAGATTAAGAAAATAAATTTTCAAATAGACAAATAGTTTTGAATCTTGCTAGATCAGCGCCATGGAAGAAGTATCAGAGACCAACTGCAATATAAAGCAATGATCTCAATATAAGTTTTAAGTCATCATTTCTAGCAAGTTTCTAAGTAAATAATAATAAATTTTGAATATAAGGAAAATTAAGAAATATTTGCTTTTCTTACTTAAATTTTTATTTCAATTAAAAAATACAAGTCACACCTTTATTTTCTTAATCTTAATCACAGAGTTCTACAAGTAAATAAAAACTGTCATATTCTATTCATAATTAGTATTTTAAATTCAAGAATCTTCTAATTCAAAATACATGAGTTCTACAATAAACAGCATAAATGTATTTCTTGTTATGTGTTGTATCATGTATTTCACTTTTGATACTGAAACCTGCTGCATTTCAGATTTACAATTCTTCTATAGTTTCTTGTTTTAAACTATTTATTTTTGAAAAGTCACATAATCAGGATAAACATTAAAAATAATTAATATTAACAGCAATAAAAAAGAATATATGTTTGTTTTTTTTTTGTTGTGCCTACTTGCTACTTCCAAAGTAACATTTTACTTTATTCAATTTACATCCTGTGATGATTTCTTTAATCATTTGCAAATAAATAATGTCTTCCTATTAACTGGATAATCTGTCTTTTGACAAAGGATAGATCAAATATTAATCTTTTGTCAACTATAGATCAATCATTATTTTTAAATTATTATTTCCAATAGAATTTATTCAATTTTTATTTACTCTGTCTTACATTATCAAATAAATATATTTTCATACAGAAGTTTTTTTAATATAATTTGAAAAGGAAAATTTACTATTTATTACCTCAGCAACACATTTTGGACATCTCCAATCTCCCTTTGGAATTTCATTAAGTGGAGGTACAAGACAAAATGTATGATAACTATCATCACACCCATCACAAAGTAACATACTTTCTTCAGCATCTCCTCGACCACAAGTATGACAAACAATTTGATCTATCTAAAAAAATTATATACTTTTACAAAATAATTCATTTAAAATATATTTAATAAATTTTTAACCAGAATTTTACATTAATTAATTAGGTAAAATATGATGTAAATGTAAGGTAAAAATTTTAAAAACAATCATTTAACTTATTTTTATGTTACATATTTCATTTATAAGTTAACAAATCAAAACAATGAAACTTCCCTAGCTAAAATAATTTAAGGAATTTTACTAAAAAATTGATTAAGTTAAAGAATTAATAATGAAAATTTAGATAATTTAAACTACATAGTCAGCAATAATCCCAAAATATTTTATCATTTAATTTATTATTAACTAGATCGTTATTTCTTAATTTAGTCGCTTAAAAAAATTTTAATATTTGTCATAAAGTTAAAAAATGTCCTTAAAAAGTTTTAATATCAATGATTATTAGACAAATTATATTTTAAAAAAATCAGAAACACTAGTTTTTAATTATGAAAACCATTATTGGAACTTAATGAAATATTTACTTTTTTCAAAGCTATAAAAGGAATATTTTGATTTAAAATTAAATTATTCATTTATCAAAAACAAATTATAAATATATAATTGAAATAAAATATATTCATCATTTTCTATCTTTTGTTTGTTTATCAAGATTTTCATCAAAAGAAATATATAAATATATTCTAAACAAATTTATTAACTCAAGAAACATTTAACTTTTATTAAATACTAAGTTAAGTAATTATAAAACATTATGAAAAAAAAATTAGGTAATTATTAAATATGTTAAAAATATAACTCCTCAATATTTGAGTGTGTATTTTCCTTATATTCTGAACTAAAAAAAACTGAAATTTACCATTTTATTAGATGTGAAAAACATAAAAATGCTTATAAATTTAAATATCTGAGGGAAAAAAATTGTTGCAATGAAAATTTTTTAATGACATCTCAGCAACATGTATAAAAATTCTTGAATATATCACATACATTTTTACTTTTTAAAATATAGTTTCTTGTCGAAACAATTATATAAATGCGAAATTAATAATATGAACAGTTATAATATTTATAATGTTCTTAAACATAATCAATAAATCTTATAAATTTTATGATTATGTATTTATTTATAATTTATAAATAAATACACAACTTCATGGATACATGGGTTAATTGTTAAATAAAATAAATCTATTAAAGTTGCAAATATTTTTAGCTAGTACAGAAATCACAATCAAAATTATTTTCAAATGAATATCTATCATGTTTTTTGAATGGCAGATTTCAATAGAAAAAGTGTGTGTGGTATTTAAATAACACAGTATTAAGAGTACTCTTATAACTAAGTAATAACTTACATTTATTTTAATTCACATAATTATTGCAACTAAGCAATCTCATTAACTTTTCTTTTATAAAAATTTAATTTTCAATCTGAACATCATTTTCAATCTAAGATATATTTTAAAAATGTGTTTACAATTAAAGTTCACATTTTAAAAAGCTATAACTGGAGAACTATACAGTGGAACAACTTCAAATTTAAAATAAAGATGTGTTCAGTACAGGAATTGTATTTGGTGCAAAAAAAAAAAAAAATTAGTTTGAAAATTGCCACTAGGGTGATATATAGAACTGCAACAGCATAATAGTAATTAAAAAGCATGACAAAACGTATGGTTGTGGAACATTTAAAAGAAGTTGTGTATTGTGAAGAAATAGCCAACTTATCAGACCTCAAGACCAACTTTACACATCATGTCCACAATATCTTGAGAAAAACTATGTTCTATGGTTGAGTATGCTGTTTTGTAGTTTCAGCACATCACAGACATTGAAGGACAGCATACAGAACACCTTATTGCATAACCACAGACAATGATGTTTCATACATTTTGTGATGCTTTTTAATTACTACTAGGACAATATATGTATTACCCTAGCAGCAATTTTCAGAACTCATTTTTTTTCTGCACCAAATAAAATTCTATCACTGAACATATCTTCATTTTAAATTTGAAGTCATTCAGCTATATAGTTCTCCAGTTATAGCTTTTCAAAATGTGAAATTTAATTGTAAACACACTGTATACATTAGGATATTTTAACTGAAATTAACTGTAGATGTTGAAATATATAGATATATGTATTAAATTAGTTAATAGTTAGTGAAAAATAGTTATGTTTTAAGTCTTCAATTATTATATTAACATTTACAATGGAATAAATCTATAAAATTCTATTGCAAAAAATATTTAGTTACATAAAATATTCAGAAAAAATTAAAATAAAAGAAAATTAAATTTCATATTTTGAAACATAATAATATAAAGAATTTAATTCACTATGGATAGATTATTTGCCATAAAAAAATTTAAGGCAGTTTCTTAATTTTGTTTTGAAAAAAATTGCTTGTAGATATATACCATATATTTCCACAGATAAGACAAGATATAAATTTTCACTGAAGTTTTATAGTTTTAGCATATATCTGTCCTATAAGACGACCCCAAACTATCAATGGCCTATGAATTTAGTTTAGATCAGCGATCATCATCTGGATAATAATACTGTATAGCGTATACGGAATTATGTCCTATTCATACTTTTTTGAATGAACAAGTTTTATTTTCTGCCTTGCTATTGTTGCAAACGTTCGCACTGATTTGGGAAATGACCTTGACTATTCACAAAAACGCTGTATGGGCTATTCTATTTTGTGGACATGCCCTACTCTCTACTAGTATATAATTACAGTTTGTCCGTTTTTTTATAATGGTTTTAATTTATATAAATTTCAATCTAATTTTTTTGTATCTGTCCTATAAGACGACCCCAGATTTTAGGACCCTTTTTTAATGATTCAACTATCATCTTATCTGCAGAAATGTACGGTATGTATATGCATGCATTTGAGTATAAATAAATGTAACAGCTTTATTTATAGCTTAAATAAACAAACGAAAAATGTGATTTATACTATTTTCTTACTTTTTTAAAAAATAAATATAACCAAATCCTGCACTAAAATAGTTAAATCAAGTTTTCATAATAAAAGCAAATACTAAATTTATTTTAAAAAAGTATTAATTTTTTAAATTTCAAATTACAATAATTATTATATAAAAGATTTTTTTTTTTTGCCAAAGTTTTAGTTCAGAAATGAATAAGGAAGCATATTTTTTAATAAAAAGTTAATAATTGCATTAGCTATTTATAAAGCTTTTGAGTTCAAGTTTCACTCACCTGGAGAAAACTTTCTAACATTAAGTATTAAATATTATCACAACTTTATTACTGAAAATTAAAATTTTCATTTGATAAAGATAATCATTTTAAAATCAATAGAATATCTTGCATCAATAATAAAAAAGATGCATTATGACAAATAAAATCATATTAATTTTTTAATATAATTTATAAAAAAATTTAAAACTAAAATTACAGTTAAACTGATGTTCTTGATAAAGACAAAATATCTTAAATGTTAAAAGTTTTGCACTATTTATACTTATTTTATTAAGTATAAACAGCATATTATTATTTTTGTGTATATTTTAAAGTATGTTTCAAAGAAACAAACTTTAATGTAAAAATTAAATTATACGCTGAATAAATTTCTATTGACATCAGTTATGTTCAGAATGAATATATTTTTCATTTTTTAAAATAAATTTAATAAAGATTATATTTAAACATAAAAATTATTACATTATTATAAATTAAAACATCAATTTTAAAATGTTTAAAAATTAAATATCTCACTGAAAACCTTTCTTTGATGAAAACTCTCTTAACATAAAAAAAACTATATTTTATTGAATTTTACAAAACAATTTTTAAAAAGATATTGAAGTTGTAAACGTTTTTGCATATTTGCCTGAGAATATATAGTTTTATAAAAGCAAAATATACATAATAACAAATGTATACAGTATATAAACTATGAACAGATACCATTATATTTTGATGGGATTATTAAGTAACAGATTTATTTCAAAGTATTAATTTAACAATAAAAAAATTATATTTTGATTTTAAAGATTAAACACATTATAAAAGAAATTTTTTAAAATAATTTTCTGGTCTCTACACTAATACTTTTGGCAGCATTTTTTAAAGTTATAACAAGAATACTGAATACCAACAGCCAACACAATTAAATCTGTATAATCTACATAATTATCCCATCAAAAACATTTCCATATAATTTATTTTATTTGAAAATAAAAATACATAATGACAAATTTCAAATATTCATATTGTTGTAATACATATAAAATCAAACCACCATCCAAGCAAAGACTATTATAATTATTTAATACAAAAGAAATAAGATGTTTTTCCATGCACAAAAATATCTTCAATTAATAATAATATTACTATTTTCCAAAATAAAACAAACAAAATTATAAATTTTCATGTGTCATGATTTTTTGAAAAATCTATTTTTAGTATTTTGATTATCTATTTTTGCTTGTAAGTATCTTAATACACAAATAATTACATGCAATATCAGATTTCTATTGAAATCTTTGACTTTTAAATAAACATAAGAAAATTTAGAGTAATGAAAATTAATTATACAATGCATCATCTGAATTTTAGACTTATGACATAGCATTTATTAAAATATTTTTGTCATGAATTATAATGCTATTGCTAAACTTAATGTGCTGTAATTTGAAAAATTCATCTTGTTTTAATAAATTCAATACAAAGTATTCAAATTATTTTTGTTCAATGCATTTGTTTTTGTAATCTTTTATATATTTTTTTAAGTATAATTAAAAATAATAAGAAACAACAGTATTTCTTTCTCAAAATTAAGAGGAAAAAATTTTGCATGCATTAATAAAAAACTTAAAAATTTACTCACTCAACTTATTACTCTTATATGAACTGCACTTGAACAAATACAAACTCTAAAACCATCTAATGCAGTAAAACTTTCTTTATTCAAATGTTTTTGTAATCATCATCTTAAATGATCTTGAGGAAAAACCACATTCTAAAAGAACAAATGCTCTTTTCCTGAAGAAGATTGTTTAAGATGACTGAAAATATTTGAATAGAGAGAGTTTTACAGCATTAGATAGTTTTAGAGTTTGTATTTATTGCTCATTTACTTCAAAATTGAAATACAGTAGTGTTCTACTGTAAAATTAATAAACTATTCTTGCACATATTGTTTTTAAAAAATATTTTTATCTTAGTATTTTGAAATTAATGATTTTACAACTCCAAAAAAATTAACAGTTTTCAAAACTAATTTTGAAGGTAATATAATTATATAACTAGAAACATGAAGTTTAATATTTAAAACCAGACATATTCTAATACTGAAGATTGAGTGTCTTAAATGTTTTAGACAGATAAAATATCTGACCCCTTAAAGAAATTTGGATGTATAATTTTACTCAAGTGACAATTTTCTTCTGTAACCAAATTTTTTAAATCTAATTTTATTACATAAAATCAGGTTATTTCTATTTTAAATATACATTCAATACAGATATAATAAATGAATCTGATCAATCAGTTCTTATAATAAAACAACTGTAAGATGTTCCCATTAAGTAGCATAAATTACAACTAACTTGGATATGAAATAAACTTACAATTTCAAAAATTAGGTAATACACAGAATAGTTGTCTAAAATCAGAAAACAGCATATGAAATTTTGATAGTTTGTTTAATAATGTGATTACTTATCATAATTTAACAATACACATCTGATGAAGTGAGACACTCAAAACATATGCCACTTTTAAACAACAGACCATGAATATACTAATTAGGATTGTCTTTTAACTTGTTAAAAATAAACGGCAATAAAATATTCTTACTGACATCAAAATTATAATCAGCCATTTAATATTAACAGTGGACAGATATTAAGTCTCATAATAAGATGATATTACTCCACCATATAATTCATTCTTAACAAGTTGAGAGCATTATTTACAGGACAAATATGCAGGCAGGCATGCATATAGAAACTAGACAAAAAAATTATTGATTTATGCCACAGCATTTGTGCTCTAGTATATGTACATTATTTATTACATCTAATAGTTAAAAAATTAATCATAATAATTTCTACATAAGTTTAGCAGAAGAATAATACAGAAGAATAATAAAAAACATAAAGTTTGATGGTTTTGTGAACCAAGAAATTCCAATTTGATTTGCTACATTTTTAAATAATCCAAATAGAATAATAATTCAGAAAAACTCAATTAAAAAAAAAACTGTCTTTAAACTAAAAATGTTATGCCTTTCTGGCAACCCTAATAACATGCATTTCCCAAGTTACTCTAAAAATATCCAAAACAGAATATTAGATCACAGTGATGATGATACCAAATGAACTGTCAGATTTTCATATTTTTATTTGACTATATTAAGACTAATTAATAATCCAAAACAAAGCAATTTGTCTAGAGGCAGACAATTAAGCCATCAACTCATGATAAATTTAATAATTATACTTAAATTAATTTTATATTTCATTATATTCTGGAAGAAAAGATTGGCCCTCAGCAAGACTCAAACTAGCAACTGCTGCTTACCATTCAATCACACTGCCAGTTATGCTACCCAGGCTTCCATCTGATCTTCACTTCCAGAGATATTAAATAATTAATTTGGATATAACCACTCACAAACTGGAGACAAGTTGCAACCATGGTCCTCCACAGCTTTATGATTATATCTAAATTAATTAAGTAATAGCTCTGAAATCTAAGATATGACAGCGGTCTGAGTAGTGTAATGGTTAGCACAACTGCACAGTAAGTAGGAAATGTAGATAAAATCCTGCTCCCAGCCAATTAATTTATTCATAATTATTAAATTTACGTGAGAAGGGACTTAACTGCCTACCTCTAGCTAAATTGCTTTGTTCCAGATTATTAATCAGCCTTAATAGAGCATGATAAAAAAAATAAGCAGATTGTTGTTATTACTAATGTATTGGATTATGTATGTTATACATATAATAATAAATTTCAGTGCGTATATTATTAACAAAAATTATTATTAATAATAGTAATCATCAAGTTAAATAGTCAATCAAAAAACATTTTAATATAATTAAAATTATTGGTAAGAGTGAGTTTGCTATAAGCATGTATAAGCAGAGTTACAAAATTAGATGTATTTGTAATAGCTAAACAATCTAATTCCTCTATATACTCTGGTTTAATCTGCACACAATCATGTTAAAGATTTCTCATCATAAAATAATTATTTGCAATGATGAAATGAAGAGAAAATAATATTTCAATGCAAGATGAATAAAAATACAACTGAAACCACAAATTAAAGAAAATAACCATAAAAGAAAATAATAATAATGCTCCATTGTACTCTTATTTCTTCTTTTTTAACAGTTTGCAAAATCTCAGAATAATTGAAGATTTCAAACATATGGAAAACCAAGAATAATTTATACTTGAAAAATAATCAAAAAGTCTGAATTTATTACATCTGATTATTAAATGACTTCAGATGAGAGAAGACTAAGGATTCAATAAATAAGGTATCAATTTTAAAAAAAAAAGGACAATAGTTTATAATAGTACATAATCTCATTCTACAAATGGTGATTCAAATAACTGTTGCAAAATATAACATACCATTATTAAATCATCCTTATTAAGCATCTTTTATTCTTTCATTTATCTTTCTGAGGTTTAGTTAAAGAAATAAAAATTAAGTTTTTATAATGATAAAAGATTGTTTTACAGCAATTTCATATCAAAAAACACCAATCTGATATATTTTAAGAAAAACAGATAAATCAATAAGTAGAAGTCTACAAATAAGAGAAATTCAAAAATGAAGCTCAGCAAAAAAAAAAGTTCATTGTTGATCTCATAAGCAATTATACAGATTATTATTATTTAACAAGATGATAATATATATAATCCATTTGTATTTATAAATTTTCTCTTCTGATCAATCAAGAAGTTTGATAACACATCTTTTTATTGAACAAATATCCACCAAACCAAAATGTCAAAAAAATGAAATAATCATTTAATTTTTTGACACTGATCACAATATGCATTTCAATTTTTCTATCTTCAACTACATTTTCTTCAAAGTGGGCATATAGCACACAGATCCTTTCCCATTTAAACAAATTAATAATTCTTATATTCCAGGGGTGGGCAAGCAAGAGTTCAGTGGGAGTCACAATGTAGGTTTTGCAAAATGCATGGGAGCCGCAGTTCTGTACTGTCTTGGCAGATAGTATGGTAAGGTATGTGTGATTTTATTATATAATATAGAACAAATATTGAATTTTTTTAACAAACATGTTTTCACAAAATTATAAAAATAAAATTGTAAAAACAATAATAAAAAAACAGAAATTAACACTTTCAGCAAGAGCCGCATGTAACTCAAAAAAAGCCGCATTTGCCCATGTCTGTTATATTCCATTAGGCATCTAATGTTTTTTACAATATTTTCAATTTTTAAATTACGTAATAAATGTGATGTCACTTTTTCAAAGATATTCCAGAACTCTAGAGTTAAACATTCAAAATACACCTCATTGGACTGAAATTTTCAAATTGCAGACCTATAGATTTCAACTGTCTGTCTTTCCTTAATCTTGAGAACAAAGTTAGATAGATCAAGATGTGGAAAACTTGAAAGTTGGAGGCCCCAATTAACTAAATACAAACTTCTGGTGGTTTAGACCAGAAATCACAAAATTTTTTAAATTTAATTTTTAATCATAAAAATAAATAAAATAATTTTATTTAATTTATTTTTATGATTAAAGATTGCAACCCACAATAACTTTTTGATTTTTTAATGATAAGATTTCTGTTTTGTCATGTCTTTAGCCCATGATTTACATAAATCTGAAATTCATATTGTGATCAGTGTCAAAGAAGTGAAATGAAGTTTTGGTGAGTAAAGTATGTTCAATTTCTATATATCCCCTTAAAAAAGAAAACTTATATTCAAGACAAACATTATTAAAGTCCCTGCTGCCTATAAAGATAAAATTTATAATACAATTATACAAAACTGAAATAAAGATTATGGAAAAAAGTAAAAGTTTATAAAAATAAAATGAAGAGGAATTGCAACAATGATAAAATTCAAAATGCTAATTACAAACTACAGGAAATTAAATAATTTAGTTTTTCAATTATTATTTGTATCTGTTTAAATTAAAACACTACGGGTATACCTCGAGTTACGTCGTTCTCGATTATACGTTGTTTGTCAAAAAAGTATATGGAAAAATAAAAATCAAGCTTAAGTCATTTTATTCGACTTTACATCCGTCCGCCACAAATATTGAAGTCGTAATATCATTAGAAAAGTGTTAAAAGCGCATAAAATCATATTAAAATATGTACATTTACAGTAAACGTTAATATAATCATCATAAATCCTAGAGAACGGAACGAAACATGAAAACATCTGTGTTTCTGTTCTATTTAGCGGTCTTTAAGTGCTCATTATTGGCGTTTTCCACCGTAGTTTCAACTTGCGTCGTAACTACACAAGTAAATTCGACTTATGTTGCCTCTCCTGGAACTAATTACAGACGTAAGGCGAGGTATACCTGTATTATTTAATCCATGATAATAATTGCCTGATATTTTTGAAGTATATTTCTCAACTTAATTATGAATTAATAATGGATTTCCAGAAAATTCATATTCATTAAGTAAAATACAACTTTTATTTATTAAAAAGTAATTCCTTATTTAACAGGCTATTTCTTCATATGTATATGGAATTGAAATTGCCAATGATGATATTTTATGATAATTTTCAATTTCCTTTATTTTTTTAATTTCTCTCATTTAAAAAATTTTAAATAAATCAAAATAAATGGTAATCAGAAGGAATAATATCTGCAGAACAAAAAGCTGGATAACTATTTCCTAGTTTAACTTTTGTTACAGTATCATAGCAATGTGTATGCTGATAAAAAAAATAATTCTTCATTACATTCGATAATGACATGTTAGTCATCATATTCCCTAAATTATCTATTGAGAACAACTTTTATCTTTACTATTTTGCTTTTTTATTAATTCATAATAAATGACTTCTTTAAAAGAATCAAAAAGGAATGAATTTCTTTAAATTGTGATATAAAGCGCAACCTTCATATGAAAATAATATAGTTTATCCGTTACAAGAAAGAATGAAACTTCATAAGTCGTCATCATAATCTCTCTAAATACTACATAAAATCCAATTTTTCATTTCATAGATTTTTTTTGAAACAACTCAAACTTCAATGTCTTATAATGAAATCTGATTCTTTAGAAATACTAAATACCAAACTGCATATCAGTAATGCATACCAAGAGCACATGAATTCATTATATGCAGTTCAGAAGATACATAAACATAAAAAATAAAAGTTGTCTGTAACTTCAAAAAATCTTTTCAGGTATGGCATTTTTAGTAGGATGATATTGCTGCTTTTAACAGTGTGTTATTGTGGGGTGCAATATTGACTACATGTGTGATATTGTCAAATTGTATTAATAGAAATAAAAATAGTTAATACTATAGCTAAATCATCCTTGCTCAGATAAACTGTAAATTGTCTCACTCTCCTCAGTAGAGAATAAAATTATCTTGTGGCCCAACTACCTTCATTTCAAGTGAAAGCAGTCCTCAAGTACTAAGTTAAAAGGTTGTACACTACTGCTAAATATCATAATAAAATAATGGAAATGATTTGCAAGTATTTCTCATTAATTTGAATAACCATCAATATTTTTTTTATTATAATTTTGATATGGTAAATATATGTTCAATTACTTCTGTTGTTAGTCAAGGAACTATCACTGTTATGTAATTTTAAAATTACAAATGACAAAAGACAGCCAAGGGCAATTCTTTTCATCAATGATGTCATAAATGGCTTAAGTGTCTCAAAGTTCTTGAAACATTTTTTGCATTTTTTAACACTTCTTTTCTTATAGACTTTTCTGTTATGGATATAACAAAAAACATTTGTAAAGCTTTTTTAGTTTGAACATTACAAACTTTAAATGAATTGTACCAATATGCAGATTAAATGCAATCAAAGAAAACTGTTTGCAATTAAATAGCAATATTATAGTGTTGATTTCAGTAAAAATAGCACCATCAATGTCAAAATCTGAAACCTAAATCTCACTTTTAAAATTACACTGATGAAACTTCACTGAAAACTAAAATGTATATACAGAATAATAAAACACCAATTATTAATGTAATAAAAAAATATAAAATTCTCAGTTATATATATTCTTAGAATAAACTATTGAAATTAAATATTCAATTATTTATATATTTTAAAATATTTTTATTGATGAATGACTTAAAATAGTAAATGCTATGTGGAAAGTGAAAATAACTTGGTATCTTGAATATAATTATAACAGCATACAATATGAAAGATTTTATTAAACTAATTATACACAGTATAATTAAATGTTTTGTGAACTTTTATTTACTTTTTCTTTTGCAGATTTGTGAAATTTTCCTTGAATAAGTAACTGAGAATCATTATTTCAAAATAAAAAATTTCTTTGCAGATGTTCTTCCCCCATTTCTTGGAATAGTTTGTGTTGATGATAAACAAAAATTTGTAGAAAGTAAAATTACACTAGTAAATAATCCAACTATCAAAAAATTTCAACCATAACAAATATATTACAATAGCAGCCATTTTCTATAATTTATATTTAGTAAACAACTAAATGTAATCCCCCTCATAAAATAAGACAATTTAACTGTAACTGTTAATTATTGATCAAAAATTTTATGACTACAACTTTTATGATTTATCAATTACACATCACTTACAGCAAATTATATTTTTAAAATTATGCCATTAAATACTCATAATATTAATCATTAACAAATAACACCAAAACAATAATTTTTCAGTATACTAAACTAAGAAAGTTATCTAATAATTTAAATAATGAAAAATATGAATTGTTATTTATATGATATGATTAGCATAATGATTAGCATGATATGATTAGCATAATCAAGTTGTTGCCAAGTTTGTATCCTTCAGTTAGCTATATGCAGTTGAAAATATTGATATCCAAAAATCTTATAGAATTGATTTGTTTTGTTTTTATATCCATAACAAAAATCATTTATATTTAACAACTAATATTATGTTAAATATACTATTATATAACCTGTGCATATTCAAAGTAGAATAATATTGTTAAGTATAGAATTTGAAGAAAATATTCTAGTCATATATTTCTGTTTATAACTGAAAACTTATAAAATTTAAATTACTATGTATATGTACTGTATACTTGCATGCATGCATACATGGACCCCTAAATTTAACTACTACTTTTGCTTCTAGAAATAATTTTTAAAAGTAGCTTCATCAAATCCATTTCTTTGACTATCATTATTTAACATGCAAATATATATAATCAAAAATACATTGCAATCAAATAAAATATAGAAAAAGATCTGTTACATTGCATTTGAATATATAAATGATGTTTTGTAGACTAAATCTTCAAATTACAATATAACACAGGTTCTCCACAAAAAAATACCCAAATTAATTTCTTAATAAAAAGATAAAAACAATAACTGCAAATTATGTTGCATTATTAGTTAGTTTTACAAAAAATTATATTAATGCAAATTCATAAAAAACAAAAGCATATTAATACTTTAAATATATAAAATGTATTATATAAGACTGATATCTTAATTGTTTATAATTTACAATCAGTTGCTTACAGGTGTTGATTTGCACTTTCCTTTTTCTTTACGCTTAATTAACATTTGTGATTTTGTGCATTCTTCTACTTCTTGTTTTGCTAAAAAAATTATAAAGTACTTAGCAAATTTATTTCTTTAAGTATAATATAAATTTTTTAAAAATATAAATAAGTATAAATATTTTAGATTAAAAATGAACTTTTATAAATTAAATAAAATATTAAATATAAATTAATATATAAATAAAATTTGATAATTTTATTCTTTAAAATCATAATTGTAATCTGTTTGGGGGAAAAAAGTCAAACTGTTTATTCTTTTATAAAGACTTTTTTAATGTGCTTTTATTTCTGTTACTGTTCTTAAATAGGAAATTTATCCAATAGATCTAGCAATGTGAACGGACCAGATCAAAGATTATAAGTGACGACGTATTACAGATTTTAAGTACTATCACAAAAAGGTCATTAATTTTCTTTATAAAGTGTGAAGTTATTTTAAGTTTCTTTCAAATTACATAAATTACACATTAAAATCAAAATTGTTAATTTTTTATACAAAAAAATTAATTTTATAAACTCAATTAAAATCTAAAACAATCTTATTTTAATTAGTTATTTCATATGAAGAAATAATGGCATAGGCTGCCTAATTACAATATTTTTTGTTTTTTGAGTTCTCTAAGATATTATTATTGTAGAAAAAAATAGTTAACACATTAAACAAGTGTCTGAATGTTTACATGGCTTTTGTTGAAAAATGAATGTTCTATGTTAAAATTTTCTTACTTATTTTTGGTGTCAGTTTGTAACATAATTAATGATTTCCTCTTGTATTATTTAAAATATTTTGTAAATTGTGATAATACAACTGTTTTTTTTAAAAGATTTAATTTTTATTAATTTCACATACTTACTCTGTGCACAGAAACCTGGCATTTTTGGACCAGCTCCGTAAAACTGCAATTTTTTTAGTTCATTGTTAGTAGAATAATCAATATCATCCTGAAAAAAAAATTTGTAATTTTTCTTTGTAATAAATTTAATGCAAATCATTTAAAAACTCCTGTTAATTTCATTTTCTATTTTGGTTTGATTTAAATGAATTCATATTTTCAAATACACATTTCACATAAAATATTCATTTTTATAATAATATGCTTTATCATCATTAAAATTGTTTAATTTAAAAGAAAACTCAAAATTTTTACTTTGATTCATAAACAATTTACTGCCAGAACTGTTTCTTCAGGCAAACTGACAAAAACTATTACAACTTCAATCTATTAAAAATTATGAAATTTACACAAAAACTATAAAACAATGTGAGTGAATAACTCTAAATAAAATTCACCAATATAAATAAAATTTAAACAATTTACCGTTACAAATTTAAATTGTTTGTGTTACTTGATTACTTAATTTTTTTTTTCAAAATATATCTTGTCATTTTTTAATACAATAATTTTTATGAAATATAATTTAAAATATCTATCATGATTAATTTTAGACACTTATAAAATATTCAAAAACAATAATTATATAATTAAATTATTTTGTTTTATATATTTGTGTTTTAAGTAACTTTGAGAACTTGAAAATTATGAAGTATATTTCCAATAAATTTTTGTTATGGCTAGTGTTCATGTTTATAAAATCAGTTTATGTTAAATTTACCATAATATCTTACATACATAAATATATTAAATAATTTCACACTATTTTGAACTTCTCAACCAACAAACTAATATATTTAATTTAATACTCAAATTTTGATTATATTTATTGTTTAATATACCACTTTCAACATATAGAAAAACTAATTGAGATATTTTAAAAATCATTTTAGTGCTTTTTTAAGCACACATTTAATCACACATTTGGTGAATCAAACAGATATCAAGAAACCTCCTACTGCATTAAGGAGTATGATTTAAACCTAATCTTCCTGACTTTTATTTATTACCAATTTTTAGTAGTAATTTGGTACCTAATCAATATTGGCTAATATCATGTCCATTCATGCAACCTTTTCCTCAATTTCCATGAGAAAAATATCTAAAATAGTTCCTTTGAATTATCTACAAACATAAGTGACTAACAATAAAAAATACTACGTAATTACAAAACATTACTAAGCAATTCAGAAGTTTACATTTCACAAAAAAGATTGTTCAAAGAATCAAGTAAACATGAAATTTTATTTCTTAGGATAGATTAATTCATTACTATAACTTAATATGCAGTCATCAGGACAAAATATTTCAAAATACACAGTACACTGTTTTATAGAAAATCACAGTTGACAATAGATGCAGATGTTCATATTTGGTGATATAAATATAGCAACATCAAGCAACACTAAGTTGAATATATTAATATTTTAAAAATGAATTATTATAACAACAGTAATGAAAATTTTTAAATTTGTAAATTATTGTTGTTAATCTACTTTAAAAGATAAATACAACAGCAGAAAAAACTTCTGTTATTCTGAACTAGAAAAATAAAAACAAAATTATATCTTTATAAAACTGAAAAACCAATAATATGAACTATGTATCATTTTTCATATACAGTGGTGCCTCGTATAACATACGCTGCAAACAACGGACTTTCTGTTTGGCCGTTACGTGACTCGAGCAACGGACTTTCCAGCATAATTGGTGACTGCTCTGTGGGTGTGTTCTTTAATAGCAGTCACTCTGCGTCTCCACTACTATGGGAGTGCGCTGCTGTTTGTAGGCATTTAGGAATGACGGTGAAAGAAAGAAAGATGGCGGCGCCCGCACTATCGATAGTATCGTGACGGAGGAATCTATAATTCTAAACTGTGAGCATTAAAAGGCAAAAGAAGGGTCCCAATTTAACCATAAAATGGATTATTTGTTGAAAGAGCATTCAAAATAGCCTCGAAAAAAATTCGTAGACACTTACATCATCGCGTGTGCTAATTCACGCTTTCACAATTTCTAAATTCTCATTCATAAAACCACGTAATGGACCCAGAAACAAAACTATCTGAGCCATGGAGGATGCCATGTTGCTTTCCACCGTAAACTACTGCTACAAGCGGCCATTTTTGCCATTCGACGGCATGCACTCCCTCCGGAATTTAGGAACACGTTCCGCAGGAATTTTTAAACGAATGTCACTCGCGCAGAGTTACGCAGAGGAATAAAAGAATGCACCCCATGTTCATTTTTTTATGATACAGTACGGTTATTTTATGCTGCGGAACGAATTAATGTTTTAACATGTATTTCTATGGAAAAATGCATTTCGTATAACGGACGTGCACCTGAAATAGATTAAGTACGTTATATGAGGCACCACTGTAAACTATTCATTTTTATGTTTAGACTAAGGGTCTGTTTAATCCATTAAGAATGATGGCTGAAATCTTGTATAGCAACATAAAATGTCTACTGTGCACTGAAACACTAACAATCTGATATCAAAGAAACAAGAACTTTACAAAGGAAAACATTTAAAAGGTCAAACTTCAAAAAGAAAAATCTTAGTCATCTAATATCATATTAGAAACATGATCTTGGTCATGTAATATCAGTGTCATAACAGTTGTATAAATATAAGATCAATGAGATAAGACTTCAATAAAGTATGATCATTCTTTAATTTGTTGTTTTGATACTATCCATGAATAAAAAATCATTTTTATTTTTTATTCCTAAATAATGATCCTCTATAAGTAAGAACTTAATGTAGTTTGTTTTGATTTATATCAAAATCTATTAGAAATAATAAGCTAAACAACAGACAAAGAATAGAAATTATAAAGTGTGTGTTAAATGAAATTATGTTAATTGCTGTTACAGTTAAACATGCAAAATAAGCAATAATACATATTTATGACTGAAGATAATCTATAAGAAATAAATAGGTCAAGTTGCAAATTTTTTTCACTATTTGAATAGCTACCATTGAATAAGTAAATGTACTTTACAAAATAAATTCAGCTAATTTTTTCTGATTACAATTTGTTACTTTTTAATTAAATTATTAATAAAATTTGGTATAAAAGTAGAAATGCCACTGTTTTGCATACATAGTAATAATTACAATTATTATAATTCTAATTATTAATATTCATATAAGATGGAGACTCTACATATCTTCATATAAAAATATATTAATAATACAATGGAAAAAAAATGGCAAAGCCATGGCCTACAAGATGTGGCTAAATTTGTTTTATATTTTTCATTTAATAAGTTCTATTCATTTGATTCAGTGTTTGGTATTGTATATAAATTTTTTTGTAATACATTTATATAAGAAAGAAAGAAAGAAATTTGTTGTTATTTTTGTAATAAACAAATTCAAAAAATGTCAATAAACATCTAAATCAAGAGGGGGAACATATCAATCAAACAAAAAGTTCTACAATTGCATGCATAAAAAATTACTCATAATTACTGAAAAATTAAGAAACAATAATTTTTAATTCTATTAAACTTAGAAAGCATAAAATAGCTTCTGGATAGAGTTCCTAATATTTTTATTTATTCCTCTCTTCACACACATACATACATATAGTACATATACAAATTAAAAATATTTTTACATGTTAGAAGAAAAACAAAAAATTTACCAAATAAAATTTCTTTTATGATTATAACTTTTTAAAAACTTTTTGAGCTCTATTTATTGCATCAACTCTGTGAAATTCACAGATTCATCTAGTAAATATAAAATAAATAATGATGATGATGTTAATTACATTTATCATAATTTATCAGTACAAAAATATTTTAATACTGATAAATATATTTATTATTTTATTTTGTTGATTCAAATTTTTAAAAATTTGAATTAACAAAATAAAAATTTTTGATACACTGCATACTAGCATAATATTCATTATCAATAATAAAATAATTCTAAAATGAGTCCTCTGGTGATAAATAATAGATCAAAATTTCTTTATTATATCCTTGTACACGTCTTTTTTAAATTTTAAATATAAAACAATGCACTTTTAAAGTAATGAATTATTTATACAAAAAATTATTTGGAAATTACTTTTCTAATCTGAAGAAAAAATATATTTACTGTTATAGATGTTATTTAAAAGTAAATTATTCTTCTATTAAAATTACACAGAAAATACTAAAAATGGAATGCAACAGTATTAGCAAGAATTTTCAATTTTTGCAGACTGTTTTAGAGAGTTATGTTTTTATTAACTAACTCCTCTAAGTTACAGCATTAATTATAATTTAGAATTTACTCAGGAGTATAACTTGAATAAAGCAAAATTAAAGTATATAATAAAATTGGTTCCAAAAGTGTTTTCTGTTTCCATATTAAACAGGTTTCTACTTTGTAGAAAAACCATTTGAGACAGATTTTACTGTATAATTATGTAAAAACTTTAAATATAAAATTAATTTACTTTTTTTCTATAAATACTGACATGAAATAGCTAAATGGAAGCAATGTAAGTTCTCAAATTTATTTTTTACATATTACCAAAAGAGAACTTTATAAAGTAATCTGATAAAATTACTATGTAGTTGTTATGTTATAAAATTGGAATTATTATTTCTGCAGTGAAAAATCAATAAATCAAACTATGAATAGAATTTGACACCTAATTTTTTTCAACAGAAGCTTTTCATCTATTCAAAAAGTTATACTGAAAGTATTATGGAAATTTTTAGTACTAGAAAATTAACCTAACAACGTTCAATGTTTTAAATCAAATGTGAATCTGTTTTAGCATATTAAAAATTTTTTATTACTAAATTAAAAGTAAATATGAAGAAAATTTTATGTACTATGTCAGATTCTTTAGCATGACGTTTAGATCGCCTGGAATACTGTTCTGGAGGTGGTTTAATGGCTTGACGAGAAGGAATACCATGAGGAATGTAATCTTTGTCTTTTTTATCTGAATCTTCTGTTTCTTCACTAATATTCTAAAAAAATAAATAAAAAAGAATGACAAAGCAATAATTTTATTTCACTAAAAAGTAATTCTTAAAACTATTACAAAATTCTTTTATCTTACACTACATACAGTACTTAAACAGTAATAAGTAACAGTAAGCTTTAAAAATTTTTTATAGATAAAAAATACAACACAGTATTTAAAATTTTTCATTTGTAAATACAACCTCCTCTTCCTCTGCAAACAATGCACTCTCTTACATTGCAGCATATTTGAAAAAGACTGAAGTTAACGAGTGTGTGTAATTTTTTGTTGAAAACTGAAAATTCAAGTATTTGTTTGGTGCTTTAATTACTATGCATATCAGTTCCCATTTTCTTAAAATAAATTAAAAAATATCATTTCCTGACTTTTTACTCATTAAATGAAGTAAGTAGATTTACTACATTAGATCCACTTTGTTATTTATTACATTTTTACTCATTACTGTGTAATAAAATACATTTGCTATAATTCATACAACAATGACAGGAATCTTGAACATTTATTAAAATTATTATTATTTGGAAAAATTTTGAAACTTACAATTTCTCTTATGCTTGCTCCACTTTTAAATATATCATATGGATAAAGAATGCGTTCATAATGCTGCCTTAGTAATGACCCAATACTACGTCCATGTGGATAGCCCATGCGAGATGCTATTTTAGCCCATCTTCTCTCTTTTGTAACAACTTCCATTCCACCTTCTTCTTTAACAATCTAAAAAAAATTAATTTATATCATAATCATCTATAAGTCTCCACTTTTAATAAACAAGTGTTTTGACGATTATCAAAATATATTTGTATTTTATATTCAAAGTGTTTTCATAAATAAGAATATAATAAATATTTCATTTTTAAATCAAACTATTTCACACTCTATTATTCAAAATTTTTAAATGTGTTACTTTAGTATTCACATGTACTCTATATAAAATGAAAGAACTAAAATTTATTTTTAAATAAAAGTTTTCTATTAATCCAAGTTGCACTGATACATTAATCAGTTCCTTATTCTAATTGTTTTCAGTGATTTAATAAAATTAAATAATTGTAAATAAATTACTATATTATATAGTACAATAAAACCTGTCTATGGCAACCACCCATGATTCCTTCAAAAAGTGGTCTTTTAGACAGGTGGTGTTGTAATACTATATTTCCATATGTATTTAGTGCACTTTTTAGCCATTTCTACAAAGCAAAACTCAAGGTGAAGAAAAATAAGCAAATTTTTTCAACAATAGAGCTATATTGGTATTGTATTTTATTCTTATTGGATAACTCGATTTACAGGAGTCGTTATTTTATAAGGCAGTTTTAATACCAATATTTTAAAGATTAATGTTGTACTTGCACACACTCGATTATAATGCACACTTTCTTTTTCCAACTTAATTAATTCAACTTGGTTCTTTTCATTCGTTCTTTAGTTACATGTATTACATCATTGATATACAAGCACGTCATATCTCTCCATCACTTTGGTTTTAGTTTTCGTTAGTTTAATCTTATTTTAACTTAATAAATATACTGTATTTTTTAAATATTTTCTTAAGTATAGTAAGAAAAATTATTAATTAAGAATAAAAGGATTTTATTATTTTTTCTCGTAATACGATTTCATTACATTCTGCGATTATCCAATGACATTCATGGAATTGAAAAAGGAAGGTTGCCTGTAAAACTGATCTTTGCATTAATGCGTTTATTGTTTTTTGAATATTTTGCACGTGAAAATTACTTAGACATTATTTTTCTAAAAATATTGTGGAAATAAGGTAGGTTGATACAGAAACTATTTATCACACATGTACTGTATATGAGCTTCAGAAATAAATTTTATCAAATGATGAGATCAGCTGATTAATTGTATTGTGTACAATATTTTATATGTCAAGAAAAATACTGTAGGTCTACGGTACGATAAACTGACAGCAAGGATACAGTATGTACCCTTGTATGTAGGTGCATGTACTGTATCTGTATTTAAATTTGTGTAAAATACAACACCATTTTAAAGCAATTTAAAACAGAAAATTTAATAAATTAAATTTACATATACAGGCTAGACAATACATATTTACATGTGGGTATTAAAAAATTCCATTACCTTAGTCTGTCTAATCTGTTTTAACTTTTGTTTTAGGATCACTTCCTCAAGCTCATTTTCAATTAAATCTATGCTTTCCAAAAGTCGTGGTCTTTCAAGATTGATGAACATTGCTTTCAACCTTGAAATTGTGAAACGTGTCTCTGATAATGGGAAAGGTTCAATACGAACATCACTTTGTTCTTCATTATCGTCATCATCTCATTGTTTTCTGTTATTTGTGACAGTCTCTGATTAGTCTTTTCCCCAACCATAAATGGATCCTCCCAGTTGTCATCCAAATCTTCAAAGTATGAACATCTTGAACATCTTCAATAGCTACAACGTCGTTAATTTGTGCAGCAGTACAAAGCTCTTGAAGTTCCGCTTCTAAAATATTTACAGCATCAGAAGCATCTGCAGCCTTGTGAAAAAAGCCACACCTTCTAAAACACTTGCTGATCGTTTCAGAATTTACTTCCTCCAGGCATTTTTAATCCATTTAACAGCATCCAAAACAGTCAGTTGTTTAGCAAGTTGTGTTGCACTTTCAGTACTTTTTATCCAAACAAGAAAAAATTGTACATGTTTTTTCTGTAGAGTATCTTAAACTCCTGGATTATGCCTGGTCTAATGGTTGAAGGTAACTTGAAGTGTTTGGTGGTAATATTATAAAGCACTCAGCAAATCATTATAGATATACGTACTTAACACCTTACTCTTGCCGAGAAAAAATATATTTATTTGCAACAAACAAACAAACAAACGTTTTCAGCCTGCTTCACAGGCCATCTTCAGGCTTGGAATACATTTGAAATTAAAATTCCATCCATGGAATACAAAAATTCAAATTCAAAATTAAATAAGGTACAATCAAAATAAAATATTGAATAACTAACATAAAGCAAAAAATAACAAAAAATATATAAAAATGCAACAAATGAATACGTAAGCATTAATAAATGCAAATTTCTAAGACATACAATAAAACCATTATATTGATTGGTTAGAGCCCTTATTAAATCTTCCATCTCCATGAAGTATGGTTAAGAAGTTTAATAAGGGCTCTAACCAATCAATATAATGGTTTTATTGTATGTCTTAGAAATTTGCATTTATTAATGCTTACGTATTCATTTGTTGCATTTTTATATATTTTTTGTTATTTTTTGCTTTATGTTAGTTATTCAATATTTTATTTTGATTGTACCTTATTTAATTTTGAATTTGAATTTTTGTATTCCATGGATGGAATTTTAATTTCAAATGTATTCCAAGCCTGAAGATGGCCTGTGAAGCAGGCTGAAAACGTTTGTTTGTTTGTTTGTTGCAAATAAATATATTTTTTCTCGGCAAGAGTAAGGTGTTAAGTACGTATATCTGTTTGGTGGTAGAAATTTCAATTCAACATTTGAAAGTGAAATCTTTGGAATGGAAGGCAGAATTGTCCAGAAAAAGTAAAATTTTCCTGTTTTGGTTCCTCATTTTTTCATTTAATTTTTCTAACCATTCTTGAAAAATGTTTGCTGTCATCCAAGCTCTGGAGTTGGCTTTCCAGGTTACGACCAAAGTTGCAATGTCTACCTTTAAAGCATCTAGGTCAAAGTGACTTAGAAATGACCAATGCTGGTTCTTTCACTCCTAATACATTACAGCAAAACATTACAGTCAGGCATTCTTTTGCCATCTTGCCTCCTGAACACTTCTTTCCCTTTTTGATTAAAGTTTTATCCAGAATGGCACAATGTGTTATAGCCTGTGTTATAGTCATTGCAAAAATCATAACCATCTATCATCGAATCGTTTCCAATCTTCCACATTAACTTGATTGACGTCACCAATTTCACCACACAGCACAAGGTGCGATAAACAATGTTATGATGCTTCTGGAATCTTTCCAGCCATCCATTGCTGGCGCAAAACAACAAAACGCCTAATTTTTCTGCAAATTCATGTCCTTTTGCCTGAATGATTGGTCCACTCAAAGATATCCAATTAGCACTTGCCTTTTGAAACCACTCCCATACCAATTCGTTTATCTCTTCATCCGGCTGCTTTCTTTTTCGTTTGCTATCCTTGTTTCCATTGCTTTCCCATTCCTCTGATATCGACCTCTTCTGTTGCAAAATTTTGAAAATTTGCATTTTCCCACAGTTAAATTTCTCTGCTAATCTCTGTTGTGATGAACCATTTACAAGTTCTCTAATAACTTTAATACAATCTTCTAATGACAGTGCTTCGCATCTCTTTCATTTTTCTGACATTTTCAAACAAACAGAAATGAGTTTTCTTTGTAGCTGGACTAATTCATTAACACCTGCACCTAATTTCAAGAGTGGAAGAAGTGCACGAGATGGGTTCAAACAAGAGTTTAGACTCACTTATTATACTAGGAGGGGGGAAATGGGTTTAAACAATGGTTTAGACTAGATATATTCGTGGATGTGGTCATTTATTACAGTTGTTGTAGGTTGTTTCGAACAAAAAAAAAGTGATGCCCACAGTCGCATTACACAGGTGGTCGTTTAATACGGGTAACTTATACGAAGACTATGTATAAACTATTCTGTGACCGTTTGCAACCTGTATAGATAAAATATCTGAGAAATGTTGCTGTTTAATCAATACAGTATATTTCTGAAAAATATGACTATTTTTTTTTTTTGCACAAAACTGTATCTCATATGCATAGATTTTAGCAACAATTTAGCAAAACTTTGTTTACAATAAATATTTTTTGATCTACTGAAAATCTATAGATTTAACTTAAAATTCATCAAAAATTTTATCTAAATTAATAAATTTCCTAAAGTTAGGGTAACTGCATGTTATGTAAATACAATCAGTTTAAATTCATATGGAATAACACATATACTTGTAATACTGTATTTACTTGTGTATAAGATGATCTCACATATAGGATAAGGTAGGACTTTAAAGATCAAAATAAAGAAAATTAGATATATTAATACAATTCTAATTTTAATTTGTTTAATCACAAATAAAATATCAAATACACGTAAATGCACACATTGTCCCGCAAAAATTACTGGCATTTTAAAGTTTAAGGAAAAATCTTGTAAAATCAACGACAACAATTTGTTCATGTAAAGCTGGACAATCAGAAACCTTTTTTTGCCAATTCTTTTTCTTGCCAGTCAAATCCACTCTCCATCGAATCCACACTATGAGTTTCTCCAAATTCTGATTTCCAAATAATCATCTGTTTACATGTGGGAATGGATTAAAACTTATATCGGGCTCACGTGTGATTTTGGAATTTCAATTCGAAATTCAATTCAAAAGCTTTCCTTTTCCTATTGCTATTCATCTTTACTCCTGACAATACACAAGAATGATTCAAATGACCCAGATAAAATAGTTTCGTTTTAAACACCAGGGTGAGCATCTGGTAAAAAATGTGAATACACGGTTCACAAAAATTATTGTCAAAACACAAAGAATCTTTCACTTGCATGTATAGGACAACCTAGGTTTTTGAAATAGTGAAAAATGAACAAAAACCTTGTCTTATACACAAGTAAATACAGTATATATAATAAAAATTTATGTCATTGTAATAGACATAAATATACTTAGATTTTACACCTGCATTATAGATTAATTACAAAGTCAACAACATACATGAAAATTCCTTTAGAAAATGTGGAAATTTTGGATTTACAATATCTCAAATTTATGAAAACTAAGGAATTTGAAAAAGCCTATGTATAAATATTAACATGCTTATAGTTGCTTTATTTCTAAAAACCATTTTTGAATTCTTATTTCTCTACACTTTCTGACTTAGTTCTTTATCAAAGTACAATATGATCATGAATAGACAAATCTATCCATAATCCAAAATCTTACATAGCTGAGCAATTAAAACTTATAGCAAAATTTTATTTTAATAAAAATTAGCCCATTAATATGCTGTATGTGCATTTTTGCTAATAAATAAGATTTAAATAACACATGTTAAAAATTTAAGTTAAACTGAATTAACATTAATTATTATGTTTTAAAATTATAGTATAGTAAGTTACTCGTTAAATTATGGCATAATTTATTTCTACAAATTAATATTATGACATAATAATTCTTACTTTATGTAGAGTATAGAGATCCAATGCTTTCCTTTCCACATTTGGAATTTTTAACGATGATCCCTGAAAATATAATTAAAACAACATCTAAAACAAATGTATTAAAATTTAGTTACATAATTTATATATATATATATATATATATATATATAATAGAAATTTTTTTAAATAGTAAAACAAGAAAACTTTTAATATAGAATTTTCTTTAAAAAAGTAATTTAAATGTAAGTGTAAACAAGAAATTTTAACTCAAAAAACATTTCTGTTATCTTGAAAAGATAACGTATTTATATAATATCCATATAAATAAATGAATCAATGTTAATGAGAGATTCTCTTATTGATATTTTTCATCTGTTATAAAACGTAGTTCCAATGTACAAATTTGTTCATATTCAACAGACAAATAGGAAAGGACAAAATTGTGTTTGTTCAAATACAATTTTTCATGAGATGACTATACTTTGCACCACTAAGTAACATCACATAAACACAAGAAAAAAAATATGATATCAGCTGAACATAACTTTTGGAGGAACAGACAAACATCTCTCTCTCATACTCTAATTTAGTGATATGTTGTTTATGAATTTGTATTGCACTGTTATACTGTGTACTTTTCTTAATAAAAGTATTTATTAATACAGCATCTCAGACATGAATAAGTGTCCCAATTATAATAATCTAAGTAGTGAACAACAAAAGGAAAGTTATAAGTAGTAAGGAGAAATATAAAAAAAACATTTGGAAAGAATATATGGGTTAAAGTGTTTATTGTCCTCCTCTAATTTTCTGATAAACCCTATTATTCTTATTATGTAAAATTATATATAGTAGTAATTTTTAGAACTATCTATACCACATTATAAGAGAAATAAATGTACTTTAGAAGAAAATTAAGCTTATTTCTTGTTAAATAAAATTATTATTATTAATAGTAAGTTAAGATATTCATTAAGTTTTTTAATATTTTCTTTAGAATATAAAAAAAACACTCCATTGATTGTTGTAATGTTATAATATGGCATATCTTGAAAAAAAAAATAAACTACTAAGCTACTCTTTGTCAATTAGATTAATTAAAACAATTATAATTATACAAATCAAATAGATATTAAACTTATTACAAGAAATTTTGTTATTTGGAAATAAAAATATTTAGTAACATTAAACAAGAGGAGTAACAAGTTTTATCACGTTACATGTTAAACTGCCAATGGACAAAATTTACAGGATATAAATTTAGTAGATTTTTAAAACTATCAGAGCATAAACTTATTGGAAAATTTAATGAACAAAGTTGCCAATGTACAAAGACACATTTATATTTCCAAATTATCATCTTATTAACCAAACAATGTTTCAGTAAATTTCACTGAACTACTAAATTCTTGGTTTATCTGCATACAACTTCATAACTTTTTTCTTTTAAATTTAATCATCTTACAAAAATCTACACGCTTTCATTTAATTCTCATTAATGTATAAAATAAAAAAAGTTAAGATTTGACATAAATTGAATGCTGAATTTAAACTTTATTTCATAAAATGTATAAACAAAAAGAAATATTAATAGAAATTTTAGGTAATAAAATATATATATTAAATTTAAGAAAAATTAAACATTTATTTGTACATACCTGCAATTCCCAAAACTTAGCAATTTTATCCAGGAAATTTAGTTTTATTCTTGTAGTAGCCTATATAAAATAATGAAAAATGTTTATATTTTTAAATATTATTATTATTATTATTATTACACAATAAAATTCATAGATAAATAATCTTGATAATCCATTAAAAAACAAAAAATTATTTCAATTATGATATTGTTTGTAGCAGCTGATAAAATATGATATGTATAATATACAAAATTGTTTCAACTGTTAAATATCTTAAACAAAAAAAATTATTATAGATATTGAAGATGGATTTTTAATTTTTAAATTACTAAACTAAAAAATATAAAATCAATTTTCTTTTTCTATTTTTATTTTTGACTTCAATAAAACAATTAAACAAAGTGGAGTTGGATTATCTATTGATAATGACAGATAACCAGATAATTTTGTTTCTTCACAAAATTCGGTAAGTTATATGCAATCTAAACATGCAGACAATCTGTACATTTTGTACCAGTACATCACATCTGCTGTATGCCTCCAATGTGTTTATATATGGTTTTTTTTATCAGTCTGACAAAAGTTACAGTACATGATTATACTGTGTTAAGACAGAAAAATTTACAAAAATATTAATGAACACATTATTACACAAAATCAACACATAACGAATGTCAATACAATATTTTCTGAACATGTACAATATTTCTAGTCTGGTCTAGCATGCCAGATTATTATTGGGCATTTCTGGATTATAGCTATTTGCCAGAGAGTGCCAGGTTACTAAATATTCCAGATCATCATGTGCTGGATTAACAAATTTCTATTTCATATAAAATGATAATTCATGACCTATAATATATTTACAGAATGACAAATATTTTCAACAAAAAATGCTATTATTCTAATTGGAATACCTTAAAATTGCATTGCAGTCAAAATTTAAGAGCTAATTTTTCATTATTGCTGTTATACTTAATTTATGTAGTCTTAGATTTTAAAATTATGAAGAATCCAGATTCAAAAATTTGTAACACCAAGAGTTTAATATTTATTGAAAGTGAAAACAAATGTAGACAACTACTATGCCTTCACAAACTACTACATGTACAACTTACTGGGATATGTGGACACAAAATACAAATGCCATATTTCCTCAAATCCTTATTTATTTAAAAAAGTCAAAATCATCAGTGCTTATTCACGGCCTGCAACTATTCAAGATCCGATACTTAATTTTTACACAATGATTATTCTAACTACTGCAATTCATTTTGTTTCAGTATAATAACATAGTTTGTCAAAGCAAAACAGCTTTTAATTAAAAAAAAACTTCAGTCATCCTATCACTAAATTATAAAGCAATTACTGATATTTTTATTATTTTTAATTACTACCATAAATTAACAACAAAAACAATTATTTTATTCAACTTAGGCCGCGACTCCACTAGCCGTAAAAGGGCCGTAAAACCCCTCACCGTAAAAGCTTTTAATCACGTGACCTCATGGTCACGTGATTAAAAGCGAGTTGAGCAGTGTTCAACTCGCTTTTACGTTGGTTTTACGACCTGCTCAGGCATAAAATATCATGGTCACGTGATTAAAAGCTTTTACGGTGAGGGGTTTTACGGCCCTTTTACGGCTAGTGGAGTCGCGGCCTTACTGTATGATTTTCTCAATAGTCCAACTAATCACAACAGTAAATACTACTGGAAAATACCAGTAAAAAGACAACCATTTTTATACAACATCATATCATTGGTATGAGAATATCATACATGAGAACTGTGCAATATCATATTTTACGTAAATTTTTCTGAAAATGTGTTCTCATCAATGTTGTAGTTTACCATAATCTGAAATGAAACATTCAATATTGATGATGTGAAAATCTGCAAAATTTTGCCAACTTTTTATTTGAACATGATTAAAATTAAACACCCACACACTTATTTGAGACAGGTACTTATCCATTTTCACTGATCAAAATCCTAAGCAGTCATTCAAGGCAGGTGGCTAATCAAGTTCCTGTGCCAATTCAAGGAAATATGGTAATAAACTATACGCAGTAAAAATTTTTAAAATAGCTTGAATGAAAGGAATTTTATGAAACATATCTTAAAGGAATAAAAGTAAAAAATTGAATTGCACATACACACATTAATTAAAAAGGAAAAATTATCATCAATTGCTTTGCTAACTAAAAAAATTTGTAAAAAAGATTCAAAAGTGGACTTTAACAGATTACAAAAAAATCACTACTATATAATAAGAAATAGGAAAATATTTTAAACATCTATTTTTCAATACACCAACCAAAGCCAAATTATCAGGCTAGAAATGGCTATAATAATAATAATAAACTTTATAATTTGGTACTAGAGTTAGACATTAGGCATCATCTCTTGCTAAATTTAATAATTATAATTTTAATTAAATTATTATTATTATTATTATATTATTATTTATAGCCATTTCTAGTCCGATAATTCAGCTTTGGTTGGTGTATTGCTTTAATGTATACCGGGTTAGCTGATGAAGTTTGTTTAATCTATTTTTTTTTTTATTGAAACCAGATGCATTGAATATCAAAATGAATCATGTTGGTATCAAAAATGGAATTTTAACAGTTATATTAATAAGATCAAGAAAAACGATACTTTTATATATAAAATCAATATCATCTCTTGTAATTATTGTCAGGAATGCATTCTAAAAATTTCAATTCCATATTGCTACCATAAAATTAACAGAATAATTTCATCAATTTCAATTTTTAACTAGGTAAAATATAGTTTTCTTCTATTTGCAATATAGTTAATTTATGCATATATTTATGAAGTTATATTAAGTTAACTTCATGTCTAGTTACATCATCATCACATTTTTACTTACCTGAAAAATTTAAAAAAAATAAACAGAGTATATGTAGGCAGTTTTTAATTTAATAAAAATAGATATAGTTAAATATTAACTAACTATTTTGTGAGTTTTATGTTGCCATTTTAAATAACTCTTCATTAATTAACAGGGTTTCTTAAATATTTTAAGTGTAAAAACTTTTTAAATCAAAATAATATTTATTTGCATAGACTATAGCCATTTCTGAAAGTTTACAAAAATTAATTATTACATTATTCATTATTAAACATATTATATTTGATCTTTGCAATCCATAAATCTTGGCACCACTATTTAAAAATGGGTGTGAATTATGCAATGGAATAGGTTATATGATGATTTTAAATTTCAATCACAAGTTAAAGTTGATTCACACTATGCAACTGACTGATGGTAGGCAACTGAATCACTGAACCAATAATTATCTATTCATACAGGGTGGTTATAATTAAACTGACCATATTCAGTCCCCTCTAGAGCCCATTCTGCTCGTTGGATTTTGATGAAACTTGGTATATACCGTATTTTACGGACTATAAGACGCACTTTTTTCTTCGAAAAATTGCCTCCAAAATTCAGGTGCGTCTTATAGTCCATAGTGTCTTATAGGTATTTTTTTTTTTAAATTGCTTAAAAATTAAGGTGCGTCTTATAGTCCGTAAAATACGGTATGTTATATAGACCCATTGTCTATGTAACATATATACCAAGAGAATTCTACAATAAGAAAATAGTTCAAAATTCGATCCCAGGTGAAAATGTGGCACCTAAAAAAAGACAAAAGCAAGTCAGAAACTTTGAATACATTCTGTGATTGAGTAAAGTTTAATGTGTTCTCCATTAATATTAATGATGTGTTCAAAGCACAATACCGCATGTTCAATGGTAGTACGAAGAAAGTTTCCAGGAATTTGAGCAACATGGCATGTAATGCTGGCTTTCAATTTAGTCAGAGTCCTAATCCCTCATCCATAAACACCATCTTTTAGGAATCCACATAACCAGAAATCACAGGGATTCAAGTCCAGTGAATGAGGAGCCCAGGTATCCTGAAAAGCTCTGGATTTTACATGATCCTTGCCAAAGTTAGCATGAAGCAGTTCTTTGACTTGTTAATCAATGTGGGGATCTGCTCCATCTTGCTTGAAGACAGTGGTCTGTAAACATTGCTGCAGGAATGACTTTGTTATGAAAGTTAAAGGAGTTCACAGAACACACATTTGTGACAAAGCATCTTTTAGGGCTTTCAGGAATGAGATTTTCAAAGAAAAAATGGCCAAAGAATAAAACCAACAGTAAATCCATACCATGTGATCACGTGATCAGAATGCAATGACTGTTGGTGCACAACATTGAGCTGTGATGAACTCCATATGCCACAGTTCTGATTATTCACCACTCTATCTAATAAAAAGTGTTCTTTGTCTGCCCACAGAATCTTCCAAGGCCACACATCATCAACAGTCATTCTTGCCAAAAACCAGAAAGTAAAAATCAGTGAGTTTTGCAGGTCTTCAGGTGCACAATGTGGATCTATCTAAGGATACCATTTTAAAATGAACCACAGAACTTTTCGTACAGTTGACCAAGGAATGAACAAATCACATGACACTGTTCGAGCACTTGAAGAATATTGTGAACTGGAGGCTCTGTCAACCACAATAACAGCGACTCGACTTCTTTGACAATTTCTTTAGCAATCGATTTCCAGCCTCTTCCTGGCAGCACACCCAAGTCTCCAGTTTCTTCAAATTTCGTAAACGTGTTTTGCAAACCATTCTGTGACATGGGTCTTTTTAAAGACTGATATTCTTGCAGTATGACTGAGCTATTGCTACCATTCTAATAAAAGTTTTACCAGCAAAGCTCAGTCTTTCTTCTATAAGGGCATGATTAATGATAAAGGCACACAGAATGATTTTCTGGCTTTAGGCTTTGAATGCAGTCCTTTTTTAGTAGGTCTGCCTACTTTGCATAAGGATTTCACAATAAGCATCATCTGGCAGTGATTTTTTTTTATTGCAGAAAACTCTTCCCCTCTATCATAAACTTTTTAAAATGATACAAAAATCTATAAAATAATGATCATAAAAGTTCCATTTTACTTTGTTAATATGAAATTCACTTATTTAATTATAATAAATTAGTGTGAAGTTTGTTGCTGCTTGTTTGAAGTAAGTTTATGGATTCTTGGCTCTTTTCCACAAAAGACAACGATCCCACTCACAACATTGTTATCAATAAATAATCAACAATAAACAATCGTGTGTTTAGTTTTAGATTCAAATAAAAAAAAAAACCTCCAATGAGTGAGAAAAAGCAACCAAGCCTTTTGCATTTCCTCTGTAATACTTTACATAACTTGCAATGATCAATATCTGAATTTCTGCACGGACCACCAAAATTTTCTTGTCTGGTCCATGGACCACCAGTTGGTGACCGCTGATCTGTATAACATATATACCAAGTTTCATCAAAATCAAAGGAGTCTGAATAACATCAGTTTAATTATAACCACCCTGTACATTCACGAGAAATGATACCAAGTGTTTAACTATACTCCCCACTGTTTTTAAAATCTTGACCTATTTTGATTGATTAATATTTAATTAATCTGTATCATATATTGATGGATCTAAATTCTATTCTAGGCTATATTTAAAATATTATTTAAATCATATCTTACAATTTCTGAAAGCAAAAACAAAAAATATTCTTAAACATTAAATTCTTATTTAGTAACTTAATAATCTTTGAAATAAAATTTTGTGCATGTATATAATGTTCCAAGTAGCATGACTCAATAATATTCATATATTATGTTTTTTAAAAAACACACCAATTATTTTAATTAAAAATTTTAAATAAGAAAATTTTAAATAAGAAAATTTTAGAAAAAAACTATAGATATTATGAGAGTAATCCCAAAAGTAAGACCTCCTATTTTTTAAAAAATACAAAGAAACGTTTATTTTCAAATAATGTTCATATCATTTTAAAGCTTGAACATTTATCCATTTTTCTACATAATCACCATTTCAGTCAATGCATTTTTGTAGGCGCTGTGGTAATTTTTGTATGCCCACATCATACCAGCTCACCGCGATGTCGTGTTAAACCAACTGAAATTCATCGCCAATTGACGGAAATGTATGGAGAGTCGTGCATAGATGTCAAAAACGTCCTCAAGTGGTGTAGGGAGTTTGCATCTGATCATACTGAAATTCACAACAAAGAAAGAAGTGGGAGACCATCAATTTCCAGCAAGACTGTCGTGAAGGTTGAGCAAACTATGCATGAAGATTGGTGAATCACTCTGGATGATATCTCCATTTTGGTTCTTGGGATTTTCCCAAAGCACCATTCATAGGATTTTAATGGAAAAGTTGCAATATCGGAAGGTGTATGCAATATGGGTCTCACAACATGGCGGCGAGCTGGTATGACAAGGGCATACAAAAATGCATCGACTGAAATGGCGATTATGTAGGAAAATGGATAAATATTCAAGCTTTAAAATGATATGAACATTATTCAAAATAAATGTTTCTTTGTATTTTTTCAAAAATAGGAGACCTTACTTTTGGGATTACCCTCATAGAAATTTAAAGTTATTAAAACACCTCCTAAACTTAAAAATTTAAGAAAATTATCAGTTTGTTCAATTTAAAAAGAAAAATTATTTTCTTTTTAAACTGAACAAACAATATAGAACTTAAGAAAGTGACAGGAGGTCTCTCATTAGAAAGCTCTCTAATGAGAGACAAAGCCTATCATTTATTCAAATTTAAGACAACAAAATATTCAAAAAAATAACTGTTTAAGTAGATTTTATTTGTTGTTTTCAAGTTCTGACTATACTGTGATACCATTAAGCTCACTACAATTAAAAGCATTCAAGTAATAAATCTATACATCTACAATGCATACGTTTACATTAAGTTGAATTGCAAGAAATTCTTTATAATGAGATGCCAAGAATACAACAGAAAGTAGAAATTATCTATATAGTGTGTAACAGAGTTGCAAATAACAGTAGTTATGAAGATAAAAGATGAAGGTCATGATATATGTATCCCTTATAAGAAAACAACTATTTCTAGAAATTTAAAACTATTGAATTGTTTAGAACAGAGGTTGCCAACCTTTTTTTTCTGAAAAGTGTCATGTGAGCTGTAAAAGATAAGTCTGAAGTCAGATTCAAAAGATACAGTCAAAGTTTTTTTTAATTTCTGAATACCAATGGGCATAAATAAAAGTGAAATTTGCAAGATTTTTTTTTTTGAAAGAATGTAATCAAAATTGGGGTAAATTTTGTAATATCCAATATTAAAATCTCTCTAATATTCATTAAATTACGATGATCAATATTTTATGTATTTCATTTTTGAAAAGGTTTGTTCACAAAGGTATGTAGAAGTAAAAATAGAAAATATCTGCAGTGAAAATTCAAGATTTAAAATTCTCTTCTAGTAAATATTTTTGTATAAAAATTTAACAAACTTCCTATTTAAAGAAAGAAGTTTGTTAAATATAAATAAATATAAAAATCATTTGCAACAAGGTCAATTAATTCTAGTTGAATTTTCAAAATGATTGTATGCTTTGAACAAGTTCAAATGTCAATGACAAAACATGTCAGTGAAAACAAGCTATGCAATTAGATAAATATGCTTTGAGGGCTGTAACTGGCATGCAGGCAATTGGTTGGGATCCCTGATTTAGAAAAACAAGACTGTTTTTCTGCAAAGTGTACATGCATGGTATTGCTAATAGATGAACACACAAAATTGACAAATGAAGCCACATTTTCATTGTACACCCATTATTGATTTTATATTACATAAAAGCCAAAAGTGACTTTGCAGATACTGAAAAATAACTATTTTTGTAGTAAGATATGAAACATTTGTATGGCTACTTGGACTGTAAAAAAATTAATGTGCCAACAGTTAATATCTAAAACAAAGCTGCAACATTATAACATAAAACCCAAAAGTTATAGGAATTCAAACAATTTAAAAACTAAATTTCTTTAAATAATATCAATAATGAGAAATACAAGTGCTTTAAATAACATTGTTGTTATATGTGCAAAAGAGTAATTAACAAAAAGAGGAGGGGAAATACTTTTGTTATAACAAAAAAAAAATTATATTCATAGATTTAGTATAACATCTTTTGTCTCAAATAATAAAATGTATCATTTTTTTTAAGTGTGAAATTCTTAATTGTTTTCAGATGGACAATAATAATTGCTAAACATAAAATTCTCTTATGTTGAAAACAATACATATCTGATTCTTGCATTTAAGTATTTTTTTACATTGTTTTCGTTAAATTTATAAAACATATAAAGATACAATTTAATGCTTGTCTTTGAAATGTAAATATTCAATAAATATTAAACATTTTTTATAAGAGTTAAAAATTATTTTATTAATTGATTGATATGGGACTGAGTCATCCCAATATGTTAGTGACTTAACATTTGCATAATAATACAAGACAAAAAATAATCTCTGTAAATCAAAAAATTTGTTTTCCAAAATTTATTAAACATTTTGACAGTCCTTTTTTTGTATATACAGTAGAGTGTCGTTAATCCGAATCAATTGGGAACTGGGGTTGTTCGGATTAGTGATTTGTTAAGATAACCGATTATGTACGAAAAAATATATTAACCTGTCCGATGTTCAAATTTTTCTCCATTGCGTGTCGCTTCGTGTTGAATTTTCGTCGATTTTAAGCCTAACGAAAATTTTTATAATAATAGTCGAGGCTATCGTATCGTTAAAAATTATTTCTTTATTTTGTACAAACAAAATAAATATACTGAAGAATATAAAAACATGAAAATTATACTTTAAAGTAAATCTAGTATCAAAAACGTTTGATTCAGCAGGACACAGTCTGACTGAAAATCGTTCAGATAACCGGCGATTCAGATTAACGACTCTCTACTGTACAAGTATAGCACAATTTCATGCAGCTAGTCCATGAATTATTTGTGTTTAAAAGCCCATTTGAAAGCAAGTACAAGTTATCTGCTGATTTTAACTTGCAATTGCAAACTCTAATTTATCAAAAGCATCTCCACAAAAATAAGAAAATTTTTTTGCATACTCCACAGAATACTTTCTTGCTCAAGCACACTGCACTTCAAATGATAAAATTGTCCAATATATCCATTCTTTAAAAACAAGCTACAGTAGAGTCCTGCTAGTCCAAACATGTTTTGGTCAGTGGAGAGGAAATTTTCACTAACAGGAGGTCCACTTAGGGGTGTTACCCTTTCTCTTTCATGAGCGAACCATGTGAATAAAGCTTAATCAAGCTTGTCAAACATTGAGAGCCTTGCTGTTTGTCAATTTTCAACAGATTTTTCTGAAGTAGAGGCACAAAACCGCTTGATCTTTGCATGGTTCTCCTCCCCCCAGTCGGTTTTTGTGGCCTTGCCCACTCCAAACTCTACTGCCAATTTTATTGTATTTTCACTCTTGTCCAGCCTTTTCAAAATGTCCAGCTTATCTTCCAACGTACACGTTGTGTGTTTCCATTTTGTGGCCATTCTTAGCAGCAGACTAAAAGTAAACTAAAATAATGTAGAGCGAAGAGTACATTCAACATCCACAATTAAGCATGATAACTCACACAGTAACATCAGTCAACTGATGTCCTGAACTGTGTATTAAAAGCAACATTTTTTACAGTTAAAATAATTTTAAGGTAAACAATGAAGGCAGGTTGCCATTTCGAAATTACAAAACTTGTTTTTGTTAACTGTTTGTGCCTTCTATTGAGTACAAATCATCAGATGAAATAAAGGGTGGAGTGCTGACATCACTGATGATGATAGATCTATATAAACCAGACTTGTTTTACTGCTTGTTTCTGCATTATTTTAATTATTCAGCTAATCCAAAAATCTGCTAATCTGAACAGGGTTTGGTCCCAATTAGTTTGGACTAGCAGGACTCCACTGTAATTATTTTTGTTTTAAAAGGGAAAGACATTTAGAATTTCATTCTTCAGTAAACAATAAAATAAATCAAATGTGTTAAAATAATTACATAAAGTACCATATTTGATGTCACATAAAATGCATTTTTCAAAAGTATGTCCTTTAAAATCATCTGTAACCTATATAGTGAAGGACAGGTTTGGGATCTATCTTGGAATCCCCCTTCATTTAACAAACCAGACAATTTCAGAATGACTATATATATTGTCCAAGAATTCAACCAATTACAAAAATTCATGAAAAATAAATCAGTAAAAAGAAAGTAGTTGCCATATGTTATAAAGCAACTCAAACTTTTTCCAATTGACAGTACTGGCATTCCCAGCATTCACTACAAGAAAATGACATCAGCAGAAAAGACAATATACATGCTTTGGTTATGAGAAACTGACAGTCCAGTGACTGTTGAGATGAGGCATTTCAGGCATAAATTCAGTAAGGAACCTGCAATGAAAAATCAGTGAAATGATGGCTACAGCAATTTCAAATAACAGGGATGTATCATCTCAAAATGACTCTCTCCAATTGATGGATATGCTAAGGTCCAATCACTCACCAAATCTACTGACTCTGGATTTTTTCCTAGATAGGGTAGAGTGTATGCAAAGAACACCAAGGATAGGATGTAAGCAAAAAAGGTATCTGATGTGGAGGAACTGAAGGCATGGATTATGCAACCATGTCAACCATAATGTTCAAATGATTCAAAATACATGGAGATTTTACATATAGGTTGGACATTGTTCATACCATCCAATAGTGCCAATGTTCAGATGTGTTGAACCTAACATGAAAGTAACTTTTACTGTAGCTCACAGAGCAACTCAAATCAGTTTCTTTTATCTCTACTGGTCTATTTTTATGAATTTTCATAATGGGGAATAATTCTAGACACCTGTATATGGTATATTGCATGAATAGTTCATTCAATTTAACGAAGAGAACAATTAAAATGATAATAAATATATAAAAAATATTCAGTAAATGACTGATAATTCTTAAGTACTGGCATTATTAGTGGTCAGGCTAACCATTTATTTAGTTGTTATTGTACACACTAATTTACATCAATACTAGAGATATTTCCTGCATCAACAAACAGTATAACAATACCTTGAAAAGCAAAACATCCACCAAAGCATAAAATGCTTCAATTACTATCAATACTTCTGTTGTTTGTGATAACAAACACCAGAACTGAATTAATGAGATAAGGCAATACAGCATATGTGTGATCTGCCAAAGAGAATACTTTCTATGACAAATTGACCATGTAGGTGTTATCTCTTGGAGAAAACTCCAAAAACTCCACACAGCCCAAATGTCAGGTACAAACCTGCAACCAAATACCAGTGTTCAATGATTTTATCCATTTGACTATTGGTGGGCATAAATAACAGAACAATTATACTATAATAACAACAAGTAATAGAATTATACATAATTTAAATAAAGTAATACATAAATTATCCTATCCACAAAGTACATGAATTATGCTGACAGTCATTTGTTTTTGTAGTACTGATCAAATCTAATACTGACAAACCAAAATATGCACAGAACAGATAACTACAATGACAGCAATCAACTTTACTAGTCTGCAGAGAAATCTCTTCAGGATAGCATAGCGGCAGTTTAAATCATTGTACAATTCATTAAAATATAAAGAAAATCTAATCTGAAGTGCACAGGTAATCTGAAATATAAGATTTAGTGAGTAGTAATTTCCCCAGCAAAATCTAAAACAAGCTCTAGAAAATTTCCCTTTAACATATTCCACATGGCATCTTGACAAGAATTTATTACAACTCTTAATTAAAGCATAAAACGATAAATTATATTAATAAAACTTACCTCTAATTCATTCAATCTTTGAACTCTTGGTGTAAATCTAAAGTTGTCGACATCCACTACAAATGGTGGCTGCCAATCCTAAAAAAAATTTTCAAACATTAAAAGAATATAATTAAAACATTTCCATTATTTAAAATTACTAGCAGTCTTGTAAATATTTATTTTCTGAGAAATGACATTGAAGATATAGTTTGATTAATATGTCTCTGCTGCTCACAAACATTTTATTTGTTTTTAGGTGATTTTTCAACTTGGAAGACATTGAAAAATCTCTGGCTCTTTCTGACATTTTCAAATTTTTTCATTTTGGTATTAGCAGTCACATTAGTAATTGGTGAAATTCTAGGGAATCCTCACTTTTATAGATTCCAGTATAAGATATGTATATACAGTTTTACTGTTCCAAAATCCAAAAAATGTCTGGTCCCAAGTATTTCAGATAAGAGATTATTGATCTATATTTGTATTAAATTATTACTATAATTTCTGGACAACATATTTATTTAACACAGTTATTAAATTTCTTCGAATGATTAAATACCATACTAAAATTACAATGCAAGTTTTAAAATTATTTCATCTTTTTTAAATGGAAAAAATTTTGAAAATGTTGCAAAACAGAATAAATCATTCAGAATTGTAATTACAACAGTAATATTTAAAATTAAGAAACTAAACCGACTTCCTAATTACAAACAATTTCTGCTTTGCTAACTAGTTAATATACTTTATTTCATATCTGAAAGGGTCTCTTATATGTTATTCATATATGGTAATATTGAGTGATTATATTAACATTTTCATTTAATTTTAGTATTATTTGCTAAATCATCATATCTATATTTATAACACACTGGTGTCCAAAATTAAAATAATAAACACATTTAGCATAATAAATTGAAACTGCTACAAGTAAAAGTTTTGAAAAAATAAATATAAAATTTGACAAGACAAACTAAACTATCATATCAATTGGAAGTGACAATTGAAGAAACACACAAAGCATGAAGCAAAGGGAAAATGAATGTTCCATGAATCTGTGTAATTTGACTATTTTTGAGAGTAATGTGATCAGGTTAATCAAATTTTGATAAAATGACATTGTATCATTGTTTAGATCAGAGGTCACCAAACTACGGACCGCAAGATTAGTTCATCTGGCCTGCTGCCACATTGTGCCATGAATGAGCTAAAATATAATTATTTATATGGAAATATCGTAGATTTTAGACAAACTTACTATGTAGAAAAAGTTAAAATAAGTGTAAGTAAAAATGCCAGAGTTGGTCCAATCTGATTTTTGCATTTGACAGTAATATAAATTTTAGGAAAATCAGCAAAGTGAAAAATTCGGTGGTTTTTGTGACTTTGGATATAAGAGTGCTTTTTGTGTACTCACAATGAAGTTTCTAACAGAAGCAATTACCAGTTTGCTGCAGCAATTGTGTTGGTGTATTGATAAATAAATATGTTTGTTTTCTTTATTTTTGTGTATTCAGTATACTATATTGAACAACATGGTTATGTGGCCTGCACTTGTCATTCTCTCAGTTATCTGGCCTGCTGTGAAAAAAATTTGGTGACCTCTGGTTTAGATGATGCAATGTCATGCAATGGAGGACAAATCAATAGACTTGAGTTAGACAAGTCCCAAGCAAAAAGGTGACCACATGGCTACAACTGTCCAGAAAAGTGGTATACTTGCTATGGAAACAATTCCAAGAAGCAAGAACTATCACCAGAAGAACAGGACAAGACTGACCAAAATCAACAATCCCTCATAAAGGTCATCAATTGGCTTTAACTGCCCTATGCCATAGATATGACATCCAGGCAGCTCTCTTGTGAAGTTCACTGCTGCCACTGGAACATTGGTTTTAAGGTAAACTGTGTATAGACAGCTAGCAGAGGAGCTTTATGCTAGACAACCAGTGATGTAAGAGGAATTGAGGGGAACACATTAGAACCTATCTTTCCTGATGCTATGAGCATCATCTCTAGACAGAGAACTAGTGGGTCCTTGTTATGTTCTCTGATATAGTCTTTAATCTGATTTTTAGCACATTAACATCTGTAAAGCAGTGTTACTGGGCATTGGGCACACTATCAACCCACAAACATCAGGGAAAACAACTGCTATGGTGATGTCCTAGTATGGGAGGCATCATATTGGATGGCACACCCCCTGCACATCTTCAAGGGAGGAATGTTGAATTCTCAGCACTATGAGATTGGATCCATAAGCCACATGCAAGACTTTTTCAGGTAACATCAAATCCAGTTCAGTTTTATAGACAACACTAGGCCACAGAGATCAGCTAGTTAGTGATTTCCTTGAAGAGAAAGATATTCACAGGATGAAGTACTCTCTGGACCTAAACTTGATTGATCATTTCTGCAATGCTCTGAAGAGGGCTAGGGCATTATGTCAGCCCCTCTCAAGATCCAAGAGCTGAAATCCATTCTTGTGGAGGAGGGGAGTTTTATTGCACCAAAGCTTTCTCTAGAATCTCACAAACGGCATGACTGTCCATTGTGGGTGTTGTATGGCTATCACAGATGATCATACTCCTTATTAGTGTCTTTTTTCTGAGGGTCTGCTACCTCATGTTTTGAATAGTTTTAGCAAAATCTCAAAAAGTTCATTTTTTTTCATTTTATAGGACTAATTAATTCCTCATGACATGAGGTATCCATGTACAAAATTTTGTCAAAATTTACCAAATACTTTTACAGATATCCTACAATTTGCGTTTGTTACAATAATTTTGGACACCAGTATAAGTATATTCTGTTCAGTTGAATTTAAATGCATTTGGAATTATAAAGCGATTTCTTCTTCAACTACATATAAGAAAAATAATGTTTGTTCAAAGCAAGCAAATAGTGATACTATATTAATATCCTCCAAATATGAACCTATATATTTGCTAAAAACTATAAAAATCTTTATTCAATTTTCAACTGAAAATTTTTGGAGTGAAAAGAAGATAAAGAATAAAATCTATTCAAATATCTGAATAATTAAATAAAAACATTAATATGTACAAAAAGTAGATAACAAAGCACATCCTTTGTACATTGAAAGTGTAATAACAAAGTAAAGCAGTTAAGTAGCATGAGAAAGAGGATCTATCAGAATTTTTTCAAAGTATATGAAAGAAAATAGAAAAAAATGTGTAAGACTATAAAATAAGTTGATAGAAAAAAGTTTGATAATGATATGAAAGAATCTAGAAAAACAATAACAGCTTGTGATGATGTATGTTAGGATATTTTTAAAAAATATAAAAATGTTTACACACACACACACAGTAGTGTCGGATAAGATTAGAAATGTAAAATACAAAGTAGGTTCAAGTCAAACTAGGACTTTTGTTAGTATGGAAAAAAGTAACAAATGTTGAGTGAAAACTGCATTTATTTTTCAATATACTCTCCTGCTACATTTATATGCTTATCACAGTATTTAACTAATGCTTGGAAAACTTCAGCATAAAAAGATTTGTCAGTTTGCCTAAACCATCCTAAGATAGCCTGTTTCATTTTGTCATCAGTGCTGAAATGCTGACCTCCCAGAAACTCTCTTAGAAGTCCAAACAAGCAAAAATTACTCAGTAAATCCATGCTGTAAGGGAGATCTGGCAATATTTTCCACCCAAGTTACTATAATGTGCATGCAATATGGTGAACACTAAGAGCTCGTATTGTTCTGGAGAAACAGGACACTTAGTGAGCAAACCAGGGACCTATTCTGAGCTCTTCTGATAACTCATAGAAAGTGATAAATGAGACATTCAATAAGTCTCCTTAGTGAAAAGCAGTTAACAAACCTTAGGCAAATTGCTATTCTCAGTTCCATGTTATGTAGGTTTCACTACAAGTAATTGGTTGAAATGCATCTGGGTTCCATGCTATCGATAGCAATTATGCTTTAATCAATTACAATTTAGTTAATAACTCTCCAATACTGGGATAGATTTGTTTGAGAAATAATTTTAAATTGTAACATATATGAAAAATAATTTATAACTGTGGATATACTTTGTTCCAGAAACAATTTTAAATTGAGCTTGTAAATCATTCATACAAATGCATTCGATTTTAATGTAGCTGTTTTATTCTGTTATATATATTGTGTATGTGTACAATTTAATTAACATTGTCTTTTTGTCGTGTGACTGCAACTCACCGTTTTCCAAGCGAAGCATGTGTTTTTAGTATTGTTATGTACCAGCATTAGCCAAATTTTTTTGTGTTAAAATTTTCTCAAAGAAGAGACAACGCAGCCAACAAACTACAAGTTGTCAGTTCAAAATATTAGTTACTGTCCCCAAAAAGAAAGATTTCTCTTTTAAGTAATTTCATAACAGGTTGTGTGTCAATTATCTAGGATAAGATTTTCACAAAAACAACTGTTGTGGGCTTGAAACCACAATGGTTGGAATAGTCATTCAAGGACATCTGGCCATGTTTAAAATGTTTACACCATTCAAATGTTTTACTGTGGCTGAGTACCTCATCATCATACTGTGCTTGAAGTCCTCATAAATATCCATGGATTTTATGCTTTCTTTTCACAAGAAACTTCGTCACAACTTGCTGTTCCATGCAAGTAGTAACATTGTTGTCTATCATTTTGAATATCCATCATGTGACTGGCTCACAATAAATGAGCAGCCTACTGTTAATAAGGTATATTTTCCACTTGCAGTAGTAAATAGTACTGCCATGTTAGAATCATTTCTTGTATTTGTAAAACTAAAAGTTCCAGTATGACTCAAATGCCTCTCATAGTTGAGATCAATTAGAAGTTCTGGAGTATCAGATAGAACTGGAGGATTAAAAAAAAAATTATGTAGGCTCACCATAAAAAAAATTTAGAAACAAGAATGTTGAAATTTAGAAGATAGGATATTAAAAAAAATTCAAAATGCAACAATAAACCTTGCATAAGAAAAATATAATAAAAACACATGAATAAGACAGAATGATGATGCAACAAGTTTAAGAAAGAAGAAATAATCATTTATATATATATATAATCAATAATCTGGGAGAAAATAAATAAGAATCCTTCCACACCAATAAGATGTGTGGAAAGGTATACAGGGCAGTTTTAATGTTACATTATTATGTTGGGTTAAGCTAGATATACTCGGTTAACACCGGTGGCTAAGTACTATGCCGGACCAAAGTCAAGGCATAGTAACCAAAACAGAAATTAAAGAAGTGTATCAGTGTGTGTGTCTGTATTCAGGAATTTTCTCACAATATGACATGTATTCAATATAGTGGCCTTCTGTAGAGTGATATATGTGTTTCTATTCAATTCTAATGTGCCCAGGCTTTTGTGTAGTGTGTGTGGTATGACACCTGTAGAGGAGAGAACAACAGGTACAATAAGCACCCTATCCATCCTCCACAGATGCCTTATTTCCTGGGCGAGTTCTGTGTACTTGCTAATTTTTTCAGTGCATGCGTTTTGTATATTGTGAGTGTTTGGAATGGATATGTCTATAATGTATGTGATTTTATTGTGTTTGTCAATGAGTGTGATATCTGGTCTGTTGTGGTAAATTGTTTTATCTGTGATTATGGCTCTGTCGTAGTACATTTTGTGCGTGTTGTTTTCCAATACTGTCTGTGGAATGTATTTGTAATATGGTTCGTGGATGTCTACTAATTTGTGTTTCCTTGCAAGCTCTTGGTGTATTATATTTGCTACTTGATTATGTCTGTGTAAATAATCTGTTTGTGCCAAGAGCTTGCAACCAGAGGTGATGTGTTGTATAGTTTCTGGCATGATGTGACATTTTCTGCATGTGTCATTTGTGAGTGTTGCATCTTTGAGTATGTGTTTTCTGTAGTTTTTAGTATTTATGACCTGATCCTGTATGGCAATCATGAATCCTTCCGTCTCCCCAAAGAGGCATCCCCGAGCTAACCAGCTGTTTGACGCAGTTTTGTCAACAAAATCCTGGGCCAGATCGTAAGGATGCCTGCCATGGAGTGCCTTTCGAGCCCACGATTGCTTAATGGTGTCTATGCTTTTTATATGTTGTGTTGTGTCCTTATGATGTGAGTGTAAGTTTAATGGTGTGTTATTCGAGTCTGCTAGAGTTACTGCTTTATGTAATTGTGATGTTTCTTGTTTTTTGTAGAAAAACTCTCGCAGTGACTGTATTTGTTTGTAGTGAAGGTTAACTATGTCAATCAGGCCACGTCCGCCATCTTTACGTGGAAGGGTTAATCTTTCTGTGGCGGATTTAGGATGATGTTGTTTATGCTTAGTAAGTGTTGTTCTTGTTTTCCTTTGGAGTTGCTCAAGATCTGTGTGAGTCCAATGTATAACTCCAAAAGAATATGTGAGTACTGGGATGACATATGTGTTTATTGCTTTAACTGTGTGTTTTGCATTTAATTGTGTTCTGAGAATAGCATTTAACCTACTTTGGTATTCTTTAATTAATCTTTGCTTTATTTGTGTATGTTCTGTTAGTTTGGCCTGTTGGAATCCTAAATACTTGTAGAACTCGCCCTCTTCCATGGATTCAATAATGTCTCCATTTCCAAGTGCAAAATCTTCTTTCTTCAGGATTCCTTTTTCTATGTGAACTGTTTTGCATTTATCTAGGCCAAATTCCATTTGTATGTCCTTGGTGTATGAATGTGTGATTTGTAGGAGTTGATGAAGTTGTTTTTGTGTGGATGCATAAAGTTTTATGTCATCCATGTACATGAGATGTGACAGTGTAAACTGTGTTGTTTTTTTGTGTCTAATATTGTAACCATATTGCGTGTTGTTTAACATGTTGGATAATGGGTTCAGGGCTAAGCAGAACCAGAGAGGACTCAAGGAATCTCCTTGAAAAATTCCTCGCCTAATAAAAATTTGGTTTGTTTGTATGGAAGTGTTACTAACCCTGAGATGTAGTGTTGTTCTCCAGTGCTGCATAGTGTTTTGAAAGAATGCAATGAGTGATGGATGTATTTTGTACATGTGTAGGATATGTAGCAGCCAACTGTGTGGAACACTATCGAATGCTTTTCTGTAGTCTATATATGCCATGTGTATGTTTCTGTGTTGTCTGTGTGCTTGCCGTAGAATGACTGAATCTATGAGTAACTGTTCTTTGCATCCCCTGTGGTTTCTACGACAACCTTTTTGTTGTTCTGTTAGAATGTCGTGTTCTTCAACATGTTTGTATATTTTGTTTGCAATACAGGATGTCAATAATTTGTAGAGTGTTGGAAGACATGTAATTGGTCTGTATTGTGTGGGGTCTGTGGTATTGTTGTTTTTAGGTTTCATGTAGGTGATGCCCTGAGTAAGAAAATTTGGCATGTCTTGTGGATTGATGATGATGTGTGTTAGATGTTTAGCTAGTTCCTGGTGCAGTGATGTGAACTTTTTGTACCAGAAATTGTGAATGTTGTCTACACCAGGTGTCTTCCAGTTGTGTGTTCTGTTAACAGTGTATTGGAAATCATGTATGTTTATTTCAACACAGGGCATAGTTGGTATGTTGTGTAAGTTTTTGTTCTCCTCCTCGATCCATCCTGCTTCAGCATTGTGCGTGACAGCACTGGACCAAAGAGAAGACCAATATGTTGTGAGTTCTTCTTCTGTTGGTGTGCCACTGTGCTGTGTATCAGTGTTTGCTTTGTTATTAATTTGTCTGTAAAAGAGTTTTTCATTGTTTGTAAATAATTTATTTTGTTGTTTTCGTAGTGTACATGTTTTGTATCGTTTGAGTCTACGTGCTTTGGCAGCAAGTTTTTGTTTTAGTGTATCAATGTATTCTGTAATGCGTGTGTTGTGATGTTCATGTTTTGTGTGTGTTTTTATTTTCTTGAAAATGTTTTTGAGCTGTTTCCTTAATTTGGGTGTTATGTTGTTTTTAGTGTATTGTGTTAGCCTGCCTAATTGCTGTCTAATGTCATTTATTTGTGTTTCTATTCTTCTCTGCCAGGCAGGCTTGTGATAGTATTGTGTTTTCTGTGTATTTGTCTGTGATTGTACTTTCAGTCCATGGTGTGTCACTACTGTGACTGCCCCAGCATAAACTAATGTATGAATGTCTGCGAGTGTAGAAATTGAATGAATGTAGTGTGGTAGTAAGTGAGTGTTTACATAATTTAGTGTTTTTCCTACTTTCTTTGACGTGTTGATTTTTGGTATTCGTGGTCGTTGTGTGGGATCTGTACCTGTATATTTAGTGAGTGTTTCCTGAAATATAAGTGAGAGCGTATTAACTAAATCCAAGTCTATGTTATCAGTGATGGATGAGGAAGTGTCTGTAGTATCATTAGTGGTAATTGTTGTATGTGTGTTATTATCAATGCTTGTTGCTGGATTATCCTGACAGGTTACATGATCTTCATTAATGTTAGATGTTTCTGTCTGTTGATGTATTTGATCAGCAACCTGTTGTTTGATAAGTTCAAGTGTTGTTTGTGGAATAAGGTTGTTGTGTATAATTGTTCTTTTTTGATCAACAACCCTTTGTTCGGTGACAGTGAGATGAGGATACTGTTGCGTGAATCTATGGTGTAGTTGTTGTCTGTATGCTGTCATGTTTGTTTCGAGTTTTGTGATGGTGTAATAATTACGGATGATAAACTCGTTCATTTCTACTGTCCATTTCATCCGTTGGCGTGGTTTTCCGGCCTTTGTGGTCTGTGGATGCATTGCCACAGAAACACCAAGGCTGGGTTGGTTCCTCACATCTGTTGAGGGCATTGCAGTAGCCATGCTTGGGCCGGTGCTGCTTTCGCCACCGGTAACCAAGGGAGACTGTGACCTATTTTTCGAACGTGAGCCTCTGCCTAACCCACGAACGCGGACCTTGTTAACCCGGGCGACGTCCGAGCCGGTATCACACTTTGATCTAGTTATTACCATGATGAATATCTCCACAGAATGTGGGCGTGGTCACTCTTAGCTTCATTTCTCCCCATAGACCTTACTGGCATGGGTGTCCCTACCAGGAGCTTATGCTCCAGCCTGCATTGCCCTATGGATCAGTAAAATTACTGGGCTCTCCCACCACGACCAGGTGGTGACCCTGGGAGAGACATTATTATTATTATTATTATTATTATTATAAATAGTTTCAAGATTTATTGTAAAATTGCATGAAATAGTTTTAAAGTGAAAAAAATTGTGTACAGTTTTAAAAAAAAAATATACTAAAATATAAACATAGCATGCATCTATTATAATAAAATATTATATAAAATTATGTTTATGTTCTCCAGAATTTAGAATTCTGGAGAACATAAACATAATTTTGTAGTTTATATTGCTAAAATTGAAAGGAGATTTTGAAAATACTTTCAAAATTCCTGATCTTCTTGAAGTTTTGAAGTCTTAAGTGGAGAAAATATTCTTTGTAGTAATTTAATTTGTTTTGAATAACAAGCTAAGTTTCATTTTATTAAAAAATTCATTTAAAAAGCACATTTCAAAATGCTGTTCTCAGAATAAAAATTGCATTTCTAAAAAGTTTTCATTCCAAGAAAGCAATTTGAATTGAATATTTGAATAGATTCCTTAATAAGTAAATTAATAACACATTTTTGAGTCTCACATTTTCCATTCAGTTATAAATATAGAAATAACAAAAGAAAAAGTTGACAGCCTATCAGTTAAATAAAAAAAATGATTTTTTTAGCTGATTTTTAAAGTGGCGTAGCACTTTTTTCTTTACTTACATTTAAAAGCATTTGGTTTTCACAAATTAAAAAAGATAAGAATTATTGAGTAAATATTTTTAACCACATGGTTTAATTCAATTGTTCAAATACTATTTCAATTCTCATATTTAATAATTTTGTGTACATCATTATCATTAATGCATAAATTTAAATCAGAAGAAAAAAAATTAGCCTATAATTATTTATATGAATGAAGTAAACAGCTTCCTACATCATGAATACAAAGTAATTGATCAAAAACAGTTAAATCAATAGGATAAGAATCAGAAGAAAGCTAGTGAAATCTGCTTGTTAAAGTAAAATTGCAGAAAAGAGGATGAGAAGAAAAAGCTACAGTAAATGATACTAAAAATACGAGAATAAATCAGTTGATAAACATAAATATATAGAATCAAATTTTTCTTCATTGTTACATCTGAATATACTGATAACACAATCTATATTTTGAATCTAAAAATATGTAGATGTACAGATATTCAAAATCCTGTTAACCTCATTGCTTTATATATGTATAGGCCTACATAAACAATAAGAGCTTTAACAAAATTTTATATATCTATAATAATGAACCATAGGAAGATTATATATAATAATCTTACATTATTAATTAAAAAAACAGCTGACATGTAAAAACAAACACTTTGTTAGTTATATTTTAAATTTATATATTTTTATATTCTTAATTCAATTTAATAAAATAAAACTCTGCTTATCAATGTTAATTAATTTTAAATATAGTGTCATATATACAGCTATTTTTTTTCTATATACAGATGAGAAACTGCAAATTATTTCTTTCCTGGAGTAATAAGAATTGAATATATAAAATAGGTTTAAATCAAATTTATGTAGAGAGTTCATACATAGAGCTCATAATACATTGTTTTTGATTTAACAAAGATAGTTGGTATATTCAAATTTAGCTGCTATCGAATAAGCAGCATATTTGTTTTTGTCATATCCTATCAGACTTTAATAGGATTTGTAACTGCCAAACAAACACACTATATACTATTAAACTAAGCCCGAGACTCCACTTGCAGTTAAAATCCTTCAATTTAGATAAGTATATAATAAATAAGCTAAACATAGTATTTTAGTACAATGCAGTATAGTATCTTAATTAATAATTTGATAATAAAAGTTAACATATTACAGATATTTTTACTACATTTGTAATACAAGTACAAAAAAAAGTCATAGAATATAAACATTGTCTTTATATCAATACATCATGTATACAACTGTAAGGTCAATAGTACTATCACTGAAAAAGCTTCACTAGCAGAGCTGGACCTCCACCACAACCCAAGCACAAATAGACCATGTTATTGTACATAGAAGACCATAGAATTATTTTGACTAATTTCATTCATGAAAGTTTAGACCATACAAAAATAAATTTTGAGTCTTTTTGCCTATTAATATCCTTTTATTCCAAACCAGGAACCACAAAAAATCAGCTGGCGACGTGAAACAACACTTCCACAAACAACTTATGAACACAATCAAAGAACATCACAAAATTAAAAATGATCTCAACATCAACCTTTTCCTGTCAAAATAATCCTATGGGCTTCTATGTACAATTATGTAAATTAATTCTAGGCTGCCCAAAATCCACCAGAGGACTCTCAACTTTGCAATTATATAACATGAATGCTGTCGTGGAGAATTTTAACAAATTTTTAGTGTGTAGAGGTTAGCCTACAGGAAAAGGTCGACATTGAAATCATTTTTAATTTTGTGATGTTCTTTGATTGTGTTCATAGGTTGTTTGTGGAAGTGTTGCTTCACGTCACCGGCTGATTTTTGTGGTTCCTGGTTTGGAATAAAAGGATATTAATAGGCAAAAAGACTCAAAATTTATTTTTGTATGGTCTAAACTTTCATTAATGAAAATAGGTCATGTGATTAAAAGTAATTATGGTGAAGTTTTTACACAACTGGAGTCTCAGCCTAACAGTATGTTGTTCAACAATTTTTAGCTTATCTCAGCAGAACTGCAACAGCTAACAAAGTGAGCAAGAGTTGAACTATGAATTGGTATTAAATCTGAATGGTCCAACCAACAGCATACAGGCTATATCCAGCCCCTTCTTGGCAGACAATTGGTCCTTGTCATTTGATAACTGTAGCATTTTCATTAGCATTCTTCCATATATGATCTGCCACGGTCCATTTTCGTGTTATCAACAGAAGACATCAAAAATGGATAAATTCTTGAAATCAATGCTTTTTAAAAAGTGTTTTAACCAAATATTATAAAACTTTTGTTTAATGAAATTTTTTAATTTTTACACTTGATTCAAAAATATTTTAGTGCATTTAAATTTTAGCAAGCAACTTTCAGTGACTAATCATTTTTCATTTGGATAGGCATATTACTGACAGAATACAATTATGTTATGAATGAAATTTAACTCTCTTCATTCTTATCAAAAACTAGAAATATTGATTCATTAAAATGTTGTCTAGCTATACTCTTTGTTATTTAATTAAAAATTCAAAATGTCTTACTTTCCATTTAAACAAAAAAAATACTACTTTAGCCCATCACTTAAACTCAAAAGTTCACTTTGACCCCTGAACTGAAAAAAGTTGAACCATTCCGGTCTAAATAAAAAGTTAGTTCTAATTACTATTACATACAACAATTACTATTCTAACAGTTTCTGAAAGCAAACAATAATTCTAAAATAGATCATACTTTAATGAAATTTATTATAAATATATCCATTTTCTTTTTCTCTTAAATTATTCTACATTTATTCTAAGTAATAATTAAGGTTTACTTCCATCAATAATTTTAAAATTCTTCTAAACTCCAAGCAAACCACTTAAGATTTCAAAATGTTTTTTTGCAGTTAAACTATAGTAGTGGTAAGAAATAAAAAACAGCAACAACAACACTATTAGTCAGAAAATAGTTTTCTAATTCAAAGTTATTGCTGATAAAATTTTTAATTATAACCTTATATATTTTTAAAGGCAACTAAAGTTTTAGATTACTCACAATATACAGGAAAGTATGTTAATCACAGACCACATAAATTAAAGATCTAACTATAAGTAAATTATATGTATAAATAAATACAAGGAAATGAAAACTTAAGGAAATGAAAACTTAAAATTAATATTTAAAATATAATAATAAATAAATAAAAATATAGAGAATTGATTTTTTAGAATGTTATTTCATCTCTTAAAATTGAATTATGCTGTCTGAAAATACTTAAGAACATATTTACAATGCCAAACAATTGCCAGATTCAATTGGGCTACTTTACAGCTATTATTTTTAATAGCAGTAAAGTAGCCATAGTAGGTGATTATAGGATGTCGGCACTAAAGGCATACATATATGTCTGGAAAGAAAGATCAGACAGAGGTCCAGGTACCATAACTGCAATGCATCCGCAAGGTAAATGGGAGTTAAAAGTTCAAGTTCCAATCCGGCTAATTCTTTTCTTTCAGCATATTCTAAATTATTTATTAAATTTAATGAGAAGGCACCTAATGCCTACCTCTAGTACCAAATTATTTAGAATTTAATTTAAAATAATAACAGTAAAGTAACCCAATTTAATCTGGCAATCTTTTGGCATACTACTACAATATCAGGCTTCAGGATGTTTACATATTTACTAAATTTCAATTACATAAAAAATTAAAAAGTATTTTAGTTTATTGTGAAATTTTTTATTGTAAATAATTTCTACAATTTCTGTTTAATCCAATAATCCTATTTTAATCACTCATCATTCTTTCACTTATTTATTAACAGATATTTACAGTAACTAAACAATGATTTCATGACATTTTATTTATTACCAATTTAATTATAATATTCAAATTTATTGGATAAAATATAGTAAATGAATGATGCTAAAAAATGATATTTTCAAAACAAGATGAGTTAATCTAAACTAAAAATATATGAAAAATAATTTACATAATATCAAAACATGAAAATTATAAATGCATTAATTTATAAAAAATCTTTACAAATGTATTTTCATTTTGCAACAGTTTTCTTATGAAAGAAATATAAGTACGTGTTTTATTACCTTTATTTCTGAAATTATTTTATTGTAAGTTCCAGCCTGTTTTAACATTGTTTTATTTATTCATTCATTCATTCTATACATAGGTATGCAATATGTCAATGACCAAATTTTGCCACAACACACTCAAATATGAACAAGAAAATTAAAAGTAAAATAAAACAAAAATTAAAGTATAAGATTAAAAAAAATAAACAGTAAATTTAGAAAAAATTCAGTTTGAAATAAAATATTAAAGCAATTTGATATTTATATTATTAAGATTATTCATGTTATGGTGTTAAGTAATTAATATGATTTTTTTTTATTAAATTTGATTAATTATCTTATTAAGATTTTTTAAATATTGCATGGTAACACCACCACAACCAAATTTTTGCCAGTTGCATATCATCACATGTTCTTAATCATTAAATTGTTTTATTAATTTACTATTTCCAAAATGGAAGTAACTAATATGAAGTTAAATGTGTTGTGTTTTCACTGGTGGATTGATCTGAAGGCAGTGATATCACAAATCCATTTACTACAATAAACTTTTAAAGTCATTTGAAAGAAATTTATGAGCTTTCACAATTTTGTTTTAATAAAATACAAAAGAACAGGTTTCTAGGAAGTATTATATAAATAAAATGTAAAAATGAAAATAAATTTCCCAAAAAAAGTTGAGGGAAAAAAAGATAAAATTTAACAACAGTGCAAATCCAAACACAAACATTGGCCTCACTGATACAATGCTGCCACTAACAAACAAAATTTCTCTTTTACAATATTTACACGATTATTTTTAGATATTATGAACAAGCAATCAATTAAAGATAAGAAAATGCAGAAAAATCAATGTAATATCATTATATAATAATAAGACAAAATTATAATACACCATATAGCTTCTTACATTTAAATAAATTTTTGATTATATATTATAATAAATTTAAAAAAAAACATATCAAATTAATCATCTAAATAAACATGAAGATCTTATTACACCTCATTGGATATTATTAATTTTGTAATTAATAATACCAAAACAAAAAAACTTTTATTTGTTACCAAAAAATTTGGTTCATATTAATTGCTCAATTACTGTCAAATTCAAAACATCATTTGCTTATTACATTGATGATAAAGGCATCTTTGATAAACAAACAATTATGTCCTAACACAATAGCTGAATAATTTACGAAATTTTTATGATAAGGTAAGTTTTCAATACAACAAAACAGAGTAATTTAATCTATTAATACTTTAAAATTTTTAATGTTTTATAAAAATTCACAATTTTTAAATAAATTGCTTTTATTTAACAATAATAATAACACTAAAAAATAAATATTTCAGCAAATAATCTAGGACATAATTATTTTCTCTCACAATAGAACATACCTTACCAGTAAACCAAAGATGGCCTGTTCAATACTTCCCAGGAAAAACAAAGGAAAAAAAAAGCAAAATTTTTCATTGATATCAATTACAGAATCATAGATTAATATTTAGTTTTACTTTTGATTTAAAACAAAATTTTTTAATTATCATTTAATATCTTCATTACATAAAAAATAAATTCAAAAACTTATTTTTAAATCAATCAATCATAATAGCTAACTACTTCAATAGAATAAACTAAATGAAACAATCAGGCTACTAAAAACACTAATTAATCTAAAAAATTTTAAGTATTAAAGCAATATTGACCCAAATGTTTAGAAACAATATATTTGATTAAAATACAAAAATTTATGTAAATTTTTCAAAAAATATGAAAAATTCTACTATATAAAAAGATTCTAAACAGAAAAAGATTATATATAGAATCTATAAATTCTACTATAAAAATAGTTAAAAATTATTCAAATAAACTGTTTCCAAATTCTTGCATAAGTTGAAGATCAGAAGAAGATTCAAAAAATATATTATACGAAATTAAGCTTTAAAAATGATCTTTTTTAATGTACGGTGCATTTAATAACTATTTCATAGAAAATATTGGTATATATCTTAAATTCATACATTAAACTGTGAGAGTTTTTACCTTCTATCAACAAGAATATCAGAAGTAAAACAAAAAATGTATTCATTCTTAAACAAAAACCAAATCAAAATATACAAAAAATAAACTTGAAATCCACAAACTAACATTTATTCATAATTTAATTTTAAAAAAATATTCATATAGACCAAAACTTATTAAAACTGGAAATAGAAATTTTTGCATCTTTTAGAACAGACATAAAACCCTCAAAACAACAGCCGGATGGCCAAGGTGGCAGCATACCATTCTGGGGGACCCGGGTTCGAATCTGGACGGGTCAAAAAATCCCCAAGAATTTTTCCACAGTATGTCGGTCCCCGTCCCTCACCACCCAGCTGCCCCATCACTGGCTTGCTAAAAAGAAGCCCTCTTAGTGCCCATAGGGTGGAAAGAGTTAAAAAAGAAAAAACCCTCGAAACAGGAAATCCATTAATATAATAAAAATTACATTCAAATAAATACTAGGAACTAATCAAATATAATTAAAAACGATGATGAATCTAATTAACAGAATAATTAAAAAGAAAAAATTAAAACTTTCCCTTCAATTTGGAAAATTTAATTTTAAAAATAAATAAATAAATAAAATGTAATAATAATAATTTTAACTCAGCTCGACTTATAAATTTACATTGCAAAAGTAACTTTTCTACTAATGACAATGGATGACAACTTTTAAAAATGGCTTCTTTATTAAAAACATTTGACATCCATTAAAAAACATTCGAAAGCGAATAGTTACACATAATTTATACGAAATTTTACCCGTTTATCAGAATAATTAATAATAAAATCACGCGATATCGCTTATAAAAATCGGAAGTAAATCATCTCTTCTCTTTAAATGGGTCGCCATCTTGAACGATTCACAACAAACCTCACGTATCAAATGTTTTTAAATCGTACGAAGTTGTTAAGATGGAGAATTAAGCGATTTCGTCGACTGCAGTTTACGTTTAATCATTATTCTACGATAAATATTCCGGTGAAAAGCATTACTTACCGGAGGTGGTTTGATTTTACAGATACCAGTTTGTTCGGCTATCGGTCTGATTTTCGATATATAACCTAAAGGATCCTTAAATTCTTCTGGCGTAGGTCTAAAAATCGGAGCCTCTGGAGGTGGTATGAACTCACAATCCGTCGTCCCCATTTTTTCACTAAATCGTATTCTTACAAAGAGAAATTCTTTCCGTCCATCTTGGATTTGTATAAACGATGACGAAAGCAATCCCGCAGTAATCGGGGGGGGGAATAACTTCGCAGAAAATGAAAAATTTATTCGTTTAGATATAAATTATATATTTAATTATTAAATATACCGGCACGTTTAAAAAGTTTACGTAAATAATTTATTTTTTTCATACGTCGATTAATTTTGGGGTGAATTGTTTACGGTATGTCGTGAAGGTGTCGCTGTCGTTTTTATAATTAATTTACGATGTTTGTCGATTCTAATGCGTGATGCTTTAAAAATTACATATTTAAAGAATGGGAAATTATTAAAATCGTGCATTGAGATAATTTTATTGTTAAAACTTAATCTAAAATATTACAAAATATTAATATTATTATTATTATTATTCCATTGATCTTTCATCATTAGATGATCTACTTCAAAATTTATAAAATCAATATTCTCCAATTTATAATACAGTGCGATCACAAATTCGCTCCGGAGTGGGCCACGCCCATGTGGTTCGGCCGAGTGTGACGTCATAACTCGTCACTGAGGGCGTCCATTCGACAGAAAATCCGGCGCTGTGTACGTCTTATCTCTTGTGTGACGTCGCATGGTTTCTCATATATCCGGCGGACAGGCCTCTTTAAATGGTCACCAGGCGGTAGCACCTTGGGGAACATAGCCTAAATGGCTGCATCTCCATATAAACAAAGAAAGGAAGTTGCATGGTTTCTCGTCATGCTCACCACCGAGCCAAGTGTTTCTCGTGGAGTCTGTGTTTAGGGCCGGTGACATGTATACGGAAGATGTTAAAAAGATGTTTGCCAAAAAGTTTCCAGGGTCTACGGTGCCTCATCGAGATACAGTGCGGGATCTCATCTCTAAGTTTCGACAAACCGGCTCCGTCGCTGACGAAGCAAGAAGCGATCATCCCAGTATTTTAACAGACAACAAGCTGTTGGAAATCAACGACAAGATGTTAGCGAACCCCATGAAAGCGCTGCGGAAGTTAGCTTGGGAGACAAACATCAGCTACGGAAGTGCACAGAAAGCTTTGCGGCAAAAGATGAAGTTTTATCCTTACAAAGTGAGGCGTGCACAAGAGTTAAAACCTGCAGATTTTGAGGAATGGAAGATGTATTGCAAATGGTTCCAGCAATATAATGTATTTCCCACACTGCTTGAACAAACCCCATCTGCCTGTGCCTCTAAGACGAGTCCAAGAAAGTTGGCAAAATGCCAGTGACAGACACCCATAAGGTGTCTGAACCACTTATGGAGTGTGTAATAAGTTGTGATATTTTTCATTTGCTTTAGTTTGTGTATTATAAACAGTTAATTAAATCGAAATATTTTAAAGTTATTTTATTTACAAAAGATTTATTTTTTTTTATAGTATGTATGGAATTGCCTTTCTGATCTTTAATGACGATTCTATGTAAAGACTTCAGGCAGAGGAGTGCCAGCAGAATTATTAGTCCTGGCCCCAGACATAGAGGTTCTCCATGGTAAAAAAAAAACAAAAAAAGCTAGTTTCTTTTGATAAGTGGTGGAAAGAAATGTTGTTTATTTTATTTATACATATATTTTTGTGGTTTTCAGAGAGAAGTTGAGCCCAACATTGGGACCATTCATTAATTACATGTACAATTTTTGAGCTACTTTCAACCTCCTCTCTATTGTCTACAATATAATTTTGATAAACACCCCTTAATCTTATGTATAATACTTGTACATAAGATTAAAAGGTGTATCCGAAAACATCCATGGATCCTTGTGATATCGAAGAAATGACTTTAAAAATATTTGCAGAACTGTTGAAATTGATAGTTTAGTCACGTGACTAATAAATAGACTTATAAGAATAAATTTGTATGCCATTAATACCCCTACAAAAAGTCCATGTAGACAATGCCTTAACTGCCTCCTTCATGTGCAGTGATATATGTTTTGCAAACCCCTCCTTCTCTTAAACTGTACACATAATTAATGAACAATCTCATCTCATTTCTGATTTATCCAAATTCCATTTCACATCATATGTGTCAGGTTGCACTGCATAGTGCCAAAATTGCCACTTTGCAATATTTTTATTAGAAGGGTGATAAAATCCCTAGTCCACTTATTTTGACATTCAGTGTAAAATTGAATCTCAAAGCTTGCTTAAGGAAAAACAACAAAATGTCAAGCTCCTGTGCAATCAGAGTCATGCACATTACACACCTAGGGATGTCATGCTGTCACGTGACAAGCTCAGACAGGAAAACAGGAAGTGATGTTGAGAATAAAAGGCAATTTTCATGCAGTGCCACCCAGTGGTTTCAGATTGGGAATTTTTTGGGGTGACATTTTTTTCACTTCAATCTTTTTTCAGTATACTAAAACATAAAAATTTTGACATGACAGAACCAAGGGTTAAAATGAATTTCTTATACATTTTTACTTCATTTGCTGAGCTTACAACCAATCATCTTTTTCTGCTGACAGTAAGTTTTTTCAGGGGCCTTGTTAACGCAATGCTTACAATTTAGTTTTGGCTTGATGGTAATTACACTTGAGGTGAAACAGTTTTGCCGTCTCTGCTTCCAGAACAGTTGCCAATAAACAGCAATTCTAGTACTAGCACTCTTCTATGAACTACGTATAAACAACTGTAATGTACTGTGTTCAGCATATTATTTTTATTTTTTATGCTTTTGAACATTTTTGACTGTTAACTTTGCCACTTGGCAGTCACCTTCTCAGCTCAGCTGTCCAGCCAGCCTGCTATAATCTATCAACTTTTTTCCCATTTTGGTTGCTCTTTCATTGTCTTTTGTTCTAGTACCTTTTAGGTAACATCCAAATTATAATTCATCCATATTTTCTTTTGCACACTTTCCTAGAAGTACCAAACACATTTGGAGTCAAGTTGCATGATTGGGCAATTATTCACAAAATGTGCAACTCAAACAACTAAATCATTTAATTAACATATTTGTCAGTGTTTTTTTGTCATTCAATGTCAACCTTCTCAACATTTTGAAGTTGACAGATCTGCACTTATATAGTTACATATTTTCAATATCTACAAATTAAAATATAATAAAATATCTGCAGATATGGACTTTAGGACACCCCAGATATATATGTGGAGAAGTCAAATTTTGATCATTTTGTTTGTTTTTGGATATTTGAATGAATATTATGTAGTTTTTGATATTTTTTTACATAAAAAAAAATCAGCAAAGCTGAAACAATATTTAAATTAGCACCTCTCACTTCACTAGTTCAAAGAATGTTTTTGGCTGCTTAAGTGGCCCTTATCAGGTATAATAGATAGCTTATTCAGAAGAATCTGTTGCATTCCAAGACATTTAAAACTTTTTAAATTTTTACCTTTAGCTGCATGATGATGATGTTTCAAACAGAATATAATCATTCTTTGAACATTGGTTCTGTTTGGAACATTGTGCATCTGAAGACGAAAATTTAAAAAGCTTCAAATGTTTTGGAATGCAACGGATTCTTCTGAATAGCTATTTATACTTGTTGAGGGCCAATTTAAGTGGCTGAAAATGTTCATTTGAAATAATAAACTATGTGCTGGAAAGAGGTACTAATTTAAAAATTTTTTTACATAATTTTAAATTTCTTCTTCTCAAATTTTTGTATTTATTTGTAGACCTTTTATTTATTCATATAATAATGAAGTTTATGAAAATTGCATTAAAAAATTATACAAACTATTGACCAATATGTTTAAGGACAGTTAATTTTATGTTAAATTCAAATTGAGTATTTAATATTGGAGTTCATTGTTAAATTATTAATACTTTCCATGCTCTCGATATTACATCACTCAATAACTAATTTGTTATGGAAGGATATAAGATTTGTTGTTAAACTATTTGAATTATTACCTAAACTATAATTTGTAAATAAATATTCAAAGATAGATCTAGTGTAATGTTTTTCCTGAAGATTATTCAATGATTAAAAACATTGTATAAAAACCACACTCTGAATGGAACACAATATTCAGAAAATGGCCCAATTTTTACTTTATCAAAGGTTTCTTCAGGTATAGGTAATTCAAACTGAAACAAAATTAACAGAAATAGAGCAGAACAAGTAAACATAGAACAGTACATTAATGTAAAGTGAGTTCATTAAAATAGTTTATTTGTAAATACTGTACTGTATTTACAGTATATGTATTTATTGAAATTCCTACTTAATTTAAAATTAATAGAATGTATATGAAATGAATTCATAAACAGTAGTTTCTGGATACCTTTTGATTCTAGTAAATATGCTTATTTCATAAAACAATGATTCATAATTTCCTTCTGAAATTTTTTTGTCCAATTTTATTTCAAATAAGTTTTAATTATGGAATTAAAATTGTATTGAGAATATTAAAGTGCTTGGTGCATGTGTTTTTTTTTTTTTTTTTTTATAAAGGAAAAGCTTATTTTTTTATTTGTGAATTTAAATATAATGAGTAACTGAATTTTGAAAGAAAGTATATTTATTTATGTAAACAGATTATTATAGAAAGAGAAAAGATTATTGTTTATTTAGCTTCAGTAGGAAGTAAATTATTAAGTGATCAAATTGCAAAATATGTGGAATCCACTTATTGTAATCACAGATATTGTCATTCATTTAATAATTTCAGAATTAGCATTGACCAAAACTTGAATGCTTGTTTGAATATATGTTTTCTCTTATTTTGTGATTCTTTTTACTTGCTTTAAATTTAATTTCTCCAATATTCTGTTAAATATTCTTTGTATCATAATAATCATAAACTCTTTCTTAACAAAACTTTAATTTAACGTACTTTTATTTTTCTTTCCCAGCTGTTACAGAATATAATGTAGGGAAAGTATGATGGTCAGTCAAATTTTGACTCTCCCCATTGGTTTTTTTGTATTTCTTGATGTTTTAACACTCCAGGAGCCAGGGTCGGATTATCGAATAGGCAAAGTAGACAAATGTCTAGGGCCTGTAATTCGGAGGGGCCCGGCTTCAGTGCAGAAGATTTCTCCGTTTCAAAATGAGTTAAAAATTATTTAAGAAATTCGATAGGACAGAAAAGGCTGTATTTGACAATTCCTACTAAGCTCCGCTCGACTAGCCATTACCTAAAAAAAAAAAAAAAAAAAACAGGTCAACAGCCACCCGTGCGTCAGAAGTAATGTACGCCACGGGATCTCTCGCACCATCTAGAAATATTCCTAGGGCCGCCTCTTGTGGTAGTACTGATGTATGGTTATGATTTATTTTCTAAATCTAAACTTATACGTCGCGACATTGCATATTCGATATAGCGTTCAAGTTGCTCGAGTGCAAAGATATTACAATTCAATAGTGTTTTATAAAAGAGTTAAAAAGGGTGACACTATGGTGTGACTTGGGGTGACACCATGATATCCATACCGGTTGTCACCCATGCTAGCTACGCTAATGTCACATTATATAAGATTTGTTTAGAAGCAACTTATTTAAATGGGGCCCCAATTTAAATTTTGTCTAGGGCCTGCTAGAGGCTTAATCCGCACTGCCAGGAGCCCAAAAGTGTCAAAAAAAAGGGCAACTCTTTCAAAAATCTGTGTCCAGTGCCAATGTTTATTTTGCATTACATTTCATGATTGGATAAACCAAAATTTGCCAAAAAATGGAAGAAATTTGACATGGTTATTTCTGTGTATAGGGCATTGATGCTGTTAGATTTTGGTAACTAAAGGTCAAGGGAGTGGAGAGATAGAGGGGTTAAGTCAATTACTGAATTAAATATGAAGAATAAAGAAATGAAAGATTGAATAAATTCAAAAAGTTAAATAATTTGCAACAGCTTATACCACAGAAAATTGTTAGAAACCTTTTCATTAAAATTTGCATAATACATATATTGATCTTTATGTGGGAATTAATAGATTTTTGATTTGCTTTGTTTACTACATCCTGATTTTACTAACTGCAATATTAGATTTAAAATAATTTTATTAATATTTAGCTAATTTCAAAGTTTATTTAATACAATAGCATGGGTATTGTAATATTTGTTTTGTAAGACATAAATCATTCTATACAATAAAATACATTTATCATAATCACTTGCCTATATTGATGATAATAAACATATGTAAATAAGTTTACAATTAGGGAAAATTCTGGTTTCCATTAATTCTAACAATAAAAGGACATGTTAAAACAATTAAAAAGTTATATAATTTAATGATTGATTAATAATTCATCCAAGTGCTGTTTGCCTGCTAGTTTTTATAGTTTATTGTTAATAGCAAATAGCATATAATTGAAGTAAAAAGTGTTAGTAATTTTAAACTATTGTATTATGAGTAAATAATGTTTAAAAACAATTAATATTTAATACATAAACTACTAGTTGAGACTGATAATAACTGATACAAAGAAGGTTTGTTCTAATGATGGATCTGGGAAGTTGTTATACAGATGTAATTTATATAATCTCTCTATTCACCGGAACTTGTAATAATAAAAGAAACCCTTCTAACCTTTTTTACCCGGATGTAATTTAATTATGCTATTTTATTAATACAAAGATTCATAAAATCACCAAGAAAACAACTGTATTCAAAGGAATCAAGAATCATGTTAAAGGAATATTGGTGTAATATCAATTTTTGTATTTACTATTATTTTTTTATTTATTTAAGTTATTAATAATATAACGTTATTATTGAGTGGAGGAGTGTAAGTTGAGCTCTGCATTGTCAAAATGTTTTGTCTGTGATTGAAGTTTAAAATCATTCAACCACTAAACAATTTTTTTGCAAATGTGTAGAACTTGGAAAGTAATGTTGTGATGAACCTAGAATTTTGAAATTCAATCTATGGGATGAGATATTTGAGGTCAAAGATGACCATGTAAAGACTATAGGCCTAGTTCTAGCTTCATACGCCAAGCAACAAGATACTGAGGTATTGTGGGACCAAGCTTCCGTCATCAAGCCGACAAACAATAGACATACAATCAAACATCTAGAAAAGCTAGAAATATATAAAGCCCAAGAAAAAACGGGATGTATCAATCATAGAGACGCGGATTCTTTATCAACCGCATGGAAATCGTTTTATAAAGATAAACAATAACAACATACAAGAGATGCGGCCACGTATTTTTGTTTACATAATTTTATTCATTTATTCTGTATATTAGGCATCATGCGCGATATATTTATAGTTGCGCATGCGCATTTATATTATTTTCGTATTTAATTCTATTTTATCGTTCTTTTTTTTAATTTGAGTTGTAACTGAAGATGACCGTTGAAAACGATCGAAAACGTTTTTATTTTTGTTAAAACATTTGTGCTGGACAATTAAAGGTGATAATTTTCATATTAAGTCTAATTTCCAGTAATTTAAAGTTGGTTTCTAGACTATAGGCCAATTGCCATGTATAAGCTGGTCAAAAGCTACATGTCAATCACATTTCCAATTGTCAATTTACATTAATCTCTACAACAATTTTTTATTTTAGATTTAGATGAGTTTTAAACCCTTTAAAAGATATTTTTAACCATTCTTAGAAACTGTAGAAACTAAAAATTCAACAAAAAACTTTCAGGAAGTGGGCAAAATCACAATTTTGAGTGATTGCTAGCCTTACCTTATAATTTGTGCTCTGCAGAAAAAGTGCCAAAATGCAAACAGCTACTCGGTTTTTTCTAGGAAAATGAAACTGATCTCCATAGGTTTTTCTTCTTCAGCATCACATCAAAACACGTGGTGACAAGTTTCTAACATTGTCTAAGACAGTTTAAAACAAGAAGCTTCTGGAGAGAATGTGCATCCAATGTCATAAACAACAAAAATATTTAAAACACCTACATGTGCCACCATAGACTCTGCATGTTAAACACACAAAATAGAGAAGCCTATGCTGTAGAGCTTTGTTTCATTTTTGTAGAAAATGCCTAATAAATTTCAGATTAGAATGATAATTCCAGATAAAGCTGTTCTGCAGAAAGTTAGTGTAATTTTTTTATGTTTGAATGGTAATAGTGCAAAGAGGTTATCCATATATTATATCAAAAATGAGTCATTTCTTAGCCCTCTCTCTAACATTACAGCTTCATAATCAGCATAACCCCCTTTTATTGGCCAAATGGTTGAGTGGTTAGGGTGTCATTGTCTTGCTCTGAGAATCCCAGGATCAAATCCCAAAAACAACCCCAAGAATTTTTTTGGGATTGGTCTATCCCAGATGTCAGGCCTTGTTCCTCACCATCCAGCTGCTCCATGTTGACTTGATTAAAAGGTCCTTTTAGTGCTTTTTTGCAGAAAGAGTAAAAAAACACTTTATTACTAAAATACAGTGGATGAAATTAATTCAAGGTATTGTCAATTTCATATTACTGTATTTTTTACGCCATTTACAGTATAGAAGTAAGACATTGAGTTCAAGCAATCTCAACTATTGGGTTGGCCCATAAGTTCTGGTGTTTTTTTTAAGTGAAAATTTTGCATGAAAAATAAAATGTTTTGGCAATGTGTTTTATGTTATTCAATAGAGAATTATGTGCTCTACAAAATAGTGTGTTTAGTTTTTTTATACTGATATACTTTTTATTCTTTTCAGGTCATTAAAGTGGAATGTAAAGTCGACAAAAAAGAGCATTTTCGACACCTTCTGCTTTTTGCATTTAATCGAGGTGCCAAAGCCACAGTAGCTGCTCGAGAGATTTGTGAAGTGTATGGCAAAGAAGCATGCCTCTTAGGAAGGTGTCAAAAATGCTCTTTTTTGTCGACTTTACACTCCATTATTGACCTGAAAAGAACAAAAAGTATATCAGCATAAAAAACTAAACACACTATTTTGTAGAGAACATAATTCTCTATCGAATAACATAAAATGCATTGCCAAAACATTTTCTCACACAAAATTTCCACTTAAAAAAAAAAAAAAAAAAAATGCTAGAACTTATGGGCCAACCCAATTCTTACCTGTTATCTAATCATTCTACGTTGATAATTGGCAATCTGTTGACATGTTCAGTAGATCTTGCAGGCAAGAGATGCTTGGGAACCTATTATACATTGAATATCACAATGCTAGGTTGCAATTTTTAATTTAATTTAAAATATATGCTCACGATCCGAGATTAGTGTCTTGCCCCTGTACATCATACTTTTCCTATTAGCAATAGAGTTGTGCCGGTCCTCTAACTGACACCTTTCGGGGAAAATATTTGAATTGAAATAACGTGACTTTTGGTTTGCAAGATTAAGGAAAGACAAACGGATGGTCTAACGACAGTGGGAATTTATAGGTTTTACTAGTAAATTTTCGAAAAATATTTTCCTCATTAAAAATATTTATTTATATCGTGTCTTCTATTTCTACATTACTTATGAATTAGCAGTCACACAAGGTGGTAATTTTGGTGAATTTGCATAAAAACTTTTTTTCGTTCGGTTCGGTTCCCCCAAGATTAAATCTTAAGTGCACCACTGGAAAATTATATATAAATTGTAACAAACTTATTCCACTCCGTAAAGGGACGTAAACTTGACAATATCGTTCTCTATATTCACTATTCCTCCCTCACGGGTTAACAGATATCAAGAAGTTACCAGTCTGTACAATATTTAACACGTGGAGAACTGAATATATCTTGCTTTCAGTCACTTTTTCGGTTTTTATTAGGGAGCCGTCTCCGAAGCAGTGTGGCCGAAGAGAGCACGATCCTTTCAATATATGTATATCCTAATGGTGTGCGATACTCTGTGTGAGGTTAGCCGATTGGGTGGAAATGGTCACGACAATCGAGCAGTCAATACTGTCGTGTGGGAGTGGAGACTCACGGAGGCAGGTTTTCCATCTTAAAACCGTTTAATATTACAAAAGTTTCTTACAACGTTTTGCCATTCCCGCTCCGTGGTTAAGTCCAATGAGAAGAAGCCCAAAAAGGGAAAAGAATGGCCGCCACACCAATTTTCCGGTTTTTATATCTTCAGCAATAAATCCGCAAGGTGTTTAAAACCACGGGGTGAGAACACAACAAACGTCACAAATATGGGACAGAAGTACCACACAAGAAACAAACCTTGCACCACAATGCATTAAAAAAAAAAACTTTATTAAACTAGAAATGCCAGTACAGTACCGAACGGAACTTTCTAAATTCAACAGTTACTAACCGGCAGAAGTGAAAGCGAGGTTATTGGTCAGTTAGACAATGTTCTTTCGTATTGTCCATTGTTGATTTGCATACTGCAAATGTTTACAAAAGATAAGGTTTTGCCTAACTTGTGTCTATCGTTATCTGTTTAGAAAATTATTTGGGATTTTATTCTTATGTTTATAAATGAGACTACAATATTAAATTAGTAAATGCAATTCTATTCATTATTCATCTTACTGTAAAATTATGTAAATGAAGTTCTAGGGTAGGAAGAGTTGAGATAGCAGTCGAAGTAAGACAGCTCAGTAATCGAAACAAACTGAAACATAAATAAAGTAACTAACGAAATACTGTGTAATTATAAGTTTAAATATTTCTCTTGCTACCTCACACACCCACACTATACGGAAAAAGAATCAGTATAGAGAGGTTTCGAGTCGTTATGATGAGTGACATCATGACGTGCAATTATCCGGCGCCATCTTTGTGGTTTGTTTACGTTTTATTTGTGTTTACGCGCGCTTAAGTTTGAGTTCTTGTGTTGTTTATTCGTTGCGAATATCACAATGGTGAATTGTTGTGTAATTGGGTGTAATGCTAGTTTACTCAAGAAGAAAGGTGTGTCATCTTTTAGAATTCCCGGCATTATTTGTCATCAAGGACCGTGAAGCTTTCGCGACGAAGGCAGTTTGCACGGCTCTGGAGAATTGACCAGAAAAATTTCAATACGAGTAAAGTCAATATGACACAAGAGTTTATCAGAAACATTATATTTCAGGTAAGCAATAAAATTTGATTACTATTTATTAATAAATGATTAGATAAACTTTTGCACGTGTATCATAAAGTGTGTACAAGCCGCTTGCATAAATCCTTTTGTTAATACCGATAAAATATAGTTAAATAATTTTAACAACCGCAGATTTTTAGTTTGAATAGATAATGATTGTGTTCTACTTTTATTTTTCACCTTTCCGTTCGTTTTCTTAGTCTGTGCTTGTAATAAATATAGAGTTAACCTTAAAGGGTTAAGCAAAGATAATAGCTTAGCAGAAGATGAATTAGAAATGAATTTTGAACCATTATTCTTCCGGTCTAATTTACATAAATAAAAGCGTGTGTATTTTTTAAGATATAAACCAATAATTTCCACTGTTCATTTACAAATAGCTAAGTTAGGTTATTTTGGTGAGCAACATTAACATTTCTTTAAGATATTCCCCTTTACAATGATTATTTGTTACTAATGTAAAAAAAAATCATTGCATAGTAAGTAACCTTCACGTTGTTCATGACAAATTCTTATTTATTATTTATATATAACATACCGTAATGATTTCTTTTCAATAATAATATATTATTGAAAAGATATTTTTACCCCGAAGGAAAACATTCCTCATTTTATGACTAGTCACCACCAGACTGGGTGCCAACATTATACATGGGGTATGAGAGTGGCAACAACCCAACTGCATATCGGGAGCGTTATGAAAGAGCACATAATCATGAGAAGCACGGCCACTTGGGCCTCTAAAGATTTGTAAGCTTTCATTTGTGAAAGAGAGTAGTAATTTATTTTCAAAACCAAATACAGTGGAACCCCAGTTAACGAACGCCCTGGTTAACGACCAAATCGGTTAACGAACTTTTATTTTGCAAAAATTTTGTCTCGGATAACGAACGTAACGGTTTTTTCTGTCAAATTTTACTTGCTGTTAGGCATGTGCGAGCTAAGCATTGCTTTTCCGAGTGTTTGTGTTAAGCTTTTTTTTTTCGGTTTCGTGATTTATATAACTTAAATTTTTCAGATATGATATTTTCTAATGCTAACTCTATGAAACTGTACCATTCACAGCCGAATATCGAACGGTATTCTGCCAACCAATCAAATTTCGGAAAAAACGGACCAAATATTTAAACTCTGCACGCTCGAAGACCACTTAAAAAACATATTTTGTGCTGCTCCGTAACTTTATATTATGCAATTTTCCTATTCGAATGCCGCTGTCCTATAGAAAGAAAGGGCTGCTGCGGATGGAGGTTAAAGTTAATTCGACTAAAAGTAGTCGTTGACCTCTTCCCAGAAGAGAGGATGGTCAACAATTAATCATTAATACAGTGATACTCGGTTTTCGTCGATAATCCGTCCGAAAACAATCGGCGAAATCCGAAACCGACGAAAACCGAGGCAATTATTTCCATATGAATCAATGTAAATCCAATTAATTCGTTCCAGACACTCCAAAACATATTTTATAGAGAATTAATATAGTGTTAAATACTAAAAGCAGTAAGAAATTAATGTAAAAAACTAATTAGCATAAAGATAAAAGCATTAAGATGAAAGCAATGGAATTGTTCGGCTAGACACGCGGGGTAATGTCTTATCTCGTAGAAGTTAGTTGGACACGAGCTTCCAGCCTATATTGCCCCGTGGTAAAGTGTGACGTAATTGTCACGTAATAGTAGTTGTATCCGTTTATGACGATCGTATCAAGGGGAATAATGCCTTCCGGGAAATCCGTTTAAGGGTAACTGGCTCCTATTCGGGCGTTACAGACGTGGACAAAACCCGGAAAACTTCACGTGGCCAGTCCGCCCTGGCGAAGCGCGAACTCACGACCGAACTCCCAGTGTTCGGGGAACGGAAGCGTTGGTCGATGGTGGGCCGTCGCGGGGTAATGTTCACACAACGAGAAACAACACCATACTCCGCCGGAAAACGCGTGGGTCGCCCTTTGTTTTCGCAAAATTAGCAGCGAGATCACTCGAGCACGCCGACGAAATCGAGGCAATCGACGCAAACCGAAACAAATTTTTCGCGAAAATAATTGATGATAACCGAGGTACTGTATTACTGTATATGGCGCTACGTGTAAATCAGAAAATTGAATGTAGATAGAAACTAATTGATTTACGGAAAGTCAATAGATATTTTGGGGTGGTATGTACGACATGATCTAAGTTAGAGTATTTAAGCGGAACCACCGAGTTTCGTAGCAATTGGTCAAACGGTTTAGCAGTGTACAGCGAAAAAAACAAACATCCTCATATTCATATGTAAATTACACGATTCCTTTATGCTTATGAAACAGTTTCCGTGCTCTTCAATGAAAATATCTTTAGATAGTTTTAGCATTTTGCAAATATCCCTTACAACCGTGTTGACAAAGTTTCGCAGAGAAGATTAATTAAGACAACTGTAGTGTTTGTACCAGAGCCCCTTTAGCCGCCACTCGAAAACATCGAGCGACGTTTCCACTTCCCAGGACGAGGACCTAGAGGTTGGATTTCGGAAAGCGGTGTCGGTGTTATGTGACGGTGTCGTTTACTGTAACGAGGCGTGATATATAAATGATTGGATGCGACGAAAAACTAAATAACGGTTCAATTGTGAATGTTACGGCGAGGGGTGTTTGTAAGGATGTGTTGTAACGAAACCGTCGAAATCGTTTAAATAACGAAATTCGCGCTTCTTCGTCGTCGGCATAGTGCAGTCGTGCACCGAAGACCTCGATATCTTTCTATCTTTTCTCCGCTCCTCTGCCAACACCAGCGTTACGTCGTCGGTCCTTTTTCTTAGGTCGTCGTCTAGCTTGTCCATCAATTTGTTTCCGGATTCTAAAATTCGTTCCGATTGATAAACTAATTCCTGCCTGGTGCCGAGGACAGCTTATCGCGGTCCAAACTGGGTCAGATAGAGCGTGTAATTTGTGATATACCTGGCGTGGATTTTTAATTAACTATATTAATTAAAAATCCTCACTTTCGAGCTCCCGGGTTGCACGTCAAACGAAAGCGTGCTCGCTTCCGTTTAACGTGCGACCCGGGCACTCGAAATTCTAAACAATAAATGGCGAAATAAACGGTTTTACAATACAATGATTGATTGTTTCTGTAATAATAGCATCGAAACAATTATTACATTTTCAAGTCAACTGTATGATTTATTAATTCTGTTTTTCTATTTAGTATTTGAATATTAGTTTGTCTTCCTACAGTTTCAAATACCTGTCGGCAGCTTATATAACATAATGTTCGGTGTGGAAAGCCAGATGAAAGGAGAGAAAAGAAAGACCGCCGATATGGTTGAGTCTGAGGAGGGTATTAATAGTAAGGATAGGTGAAAATAAAGCATAAGTGTGCTCAAAAGCACTCTTATATTATTTCAAATTTACGAAAGAAACTTTTACCGCATTTACATCTTATTTCATTTGTATTATGTTATCATTATTTTTACATATAAGAAATATGAATTTAAAATCTTAATAAATAAATATAAAATGTACTCTAAAGCGTATCGAATCACTTTTTGATATTTTTTAAAATACGACACCGACAAAAGCGATTTTGAAAGTCATCGATGAACTTTCCATTTCATTTTCGGAATCTAGAAATTAGGTTCCAGTCTAAAAAGTCTTGTAATTCATACTTAATATTTAACTGTTCATTCAAAACTTTATGTATTTAACGTTTAATAAATTGACCGAGATAATATGATATCGAGCTACTTATTTCTAATCAAAGTACTATGCGCATTATCTGGTGAATGTTTCGTCGAATTACGGCGCTTATTATAATTAAGAAAGTATCGTTGGGAAATGAAAAAACTCGTTGTTAGGTGTGAAAAATTGAATACTTATAGGCTTTTCACAGGGTAGCGCTTTCGATTCCGCTCATGGAAGTGCTAAATGCTCCGTAATTGCCGAGTTTCGCAGCAATTGGACGAATGGCTTAGAACGAACAAACTTTTGATTTATATATATATAAATACAAAATACTGAACATCAAAAATTGTTTTAAAAACAGACACAGAAAAATAATACGAAAAATATTGTCGAATTGGCGCCCGACGTGGCTACATCCTTGCATTGGAGGAAGCTACACGATCGCTTTATTTTCTATCCAAAAGAAAAAGGCTTGAAAATAGCAGGGCGACGACATTATAAAAGCATAATTGAAAACACTATAAACTTGGTATTGGTGGTCGAGTCGCACAGTGGCAGCCTGCTATGTGGGTGGTCAGATTTAATATAACTTTCTCAGCGGGAAGACGAAAACAATATAAAATAAGAATAGAAATTAAATACAGGTAAATGCTTCCTCGTTGTCATTTCTATTTCAGTTTGGCTTTTATATTTAACTCTTTCCGTCCTGTGTGTACTAAGTGGGGCCACTTTATTGTAAGCTCCATTATGGGTGGTGAGGGACGGGACCCGACGCATTCGGACTGACCACCCTCGAAAAATTTCTGGGGTTCTTCGACCTTTCCAGATCTGATGGAGGACCTAGAGAGTGGTAAGCCGCTACATTAACTGCTCGGCCATCCGGCCATTTACGATCTACGGTGTACGAATGTGTTCGTAGCAATTGGCAAAACAAAAAGTTCATATTGAACATTTTTATATGCCAAGCGCATAATACTATCGAATACTGGTAATTGGTCGCGGGTTCGAGCTCCACAAACGAGCTGGCTACGTGCAGTTCTCCTTTGCATATGTAACAGTCGAAAATATATCTTAATCAATATGGCATCGAAGAAAGAGAAAGGTGATAGTGACAATAGAAAACAATGCCCTATCGCATCTGAGAAAAATTTTGATTAAAAGAATAAGACAATCAACTTTAGATCAATTTCTTGTTCCTTACCAAAAGAAACCTTGACTAGAAGAATCTCTCGATGAAGTGCTACCCGTTATTTTTTTGGAGGGGGATTTCCTTTCTAAGCATTAAGCTCCGTATATCTCCACTCCTCTGCCACCAACTACAACAAACGAAGGTATGTACTGTCAATGCTATTTTATTAAATAAAGTTTACATGTTTGTTGCTGTAATGATAGTTACTACGTTTTCTTACATTTTCATCAAAGAAAACCTACTGTATTTTACAAATAGTCACAAAAATTTCGGAGGATAGAACGGGTAAGTTGTATTCGCATTAATTTCTATGGGAAAAATTGCTTCGGTTAACGAACGGAGTCGCGAAACGAATTAATAAGTTAACCGGGGTTCCACTGTAGTTTATGATGATACCAATTCTACTTTAGGCCACAACTCTTGATCTACAACGAAGATACTGGCTTCGTATAGATCGACGCTTTGACGTAATGAAACTTTCTCTTCATATAAAGCAGCATCTTGATCCTGTCAGACTACGTAACTAACCCGCCAGAAAAGCATCTTTTTTAACTTTTTCCATGATATAAAAATACTGCAGTTGTATTAAGTTTAAATTGAAAAAGCACTGCCAACCTGCCAAATAACAAATTAAGCAAGCAAGCGGAAGCTAGACCACAAACATGGCGAAGGGGCGGAGCAAACGTGCATTTTATCACGTGGCATGCGACCTTGAAACGTGTGTGTGTATATATATATATATAACAACAATTTCTCTGTTTTCATTAACATCTAATTCTGATAATGTAAAAAATGTTTAGGTTTTTTAGGTTTTTCATCTAAATATCACGTTTGTTTGTTTAAATATTAACAAAAATTCAAATTCGGAAGTTTAATTAATCATTTCATTTTAATTAAAAATATGATGTTCTATTTGACTGTGTCCTCTATTGTATCGAATACCAAATGAGTTTCTCCCGCTTGTCAGCACATCCTTCTGGAGTGTCTTCCTCGTTCGGATATGTCGGGCCCCGTCCCTCACCACCCGGTCGCCCCATTGTGGGCCTGGCTGAACCCATAATGGGCCTACTAAAAGAGGCCCTCTTAGTGCCCACAGGGCGGAAAGAGTTAAAAAAAAAAGGAGTGTCTTCCTCAAGTTGGTTGTCTGAAATAAATGTTTGTTTGTGTCCTGAAGATTCTTAAATTACGTGTTTTCTTATATTTTTATTCACACGGAAATCGGAAATAGAAACATTCCAATATACAGTGCGATCATAAAGTCCCCTCCGCAGCGGGCGGGGAAATGAGAGGAGCCTTCTAGGAACGAAGTAATGACGTTCACAGTCAGATCGCGCGTCGAAAAGTTAATTTAAATAATTAATATATTATCTACAAAAATAATTATCTGAATCCGTTTCTCAGCTTTAACATGAAAATAATAATAATGTGGACACGGTATAGAAATAAACAGTTCAATATTTATCAGTGCCGACATCGCGCTCGTGAAGAGATTGAGCAATGGGTAAATGGGTGGTTCGAAATACCGTAATCGTCGTTTTGCCGTTCTAATCGATCAAATATAAATAAATATTTTTTTTTTTTTTTTTTTTTTTTTTTAAACTCGTTTCCGCCCTGTAGATAATATACAAGATCTGATATTTTTTAGAAAAAGTATCCGGCCTGAGATCAGAAAAAAACGCCTGCATATCTATTTGATTCAAGTACTAGTCGCCTTTAAAGTAGGTCTCTTGTGAGTACACACTTCTTTCAGCGACGCTTCCACTGAAGGAAGCAGTCATTTTTCGGAATCTTCGGATCGGGATAACGCTTCGTCGCGTTAGACTTGATCTCTACTTTGAAATCTTTCCTTTTGGGTGGAATCTCGAATGTGGGAAAGAGCCAAAAGTCGGCCGGAACCGTGTCCATAGGGAAGCTGTTGAATTTGTGCAATACCGAGTTTTGCAAGGAATGTCTGGATGAGATAAGATTCGTGGACGGAGCTTTGTCGTAATGTCGAACCAGTCGCGAGACTGCCAGCGCCGTGGTCATAACAGTAGGGTCATAAGCCAAAGTATACCGGACATAAAACAGTCAGGTAGTATTTTGTCCACGAGCGGCGTACTTATCACGAACTTTGCCCTGGTGATCGAAAAAATAGGCCGGCGAACAGGTCATTGAAAAAAAATACGGTCGGATACTACTATTCGATCAGACCTTGCACTTATTAAAAGCAATTTTCGTCCAATATAAGCAGGTTTCTCAGTTGCAGAAACGTTTCTGATCTAGTAACAATAAATATATGTAACAGTTATATAATAATGTTCTCACGCAAAATATCTCTTAATATTTTTGTAATTTCTGTAACTGTTATAAATTTTGTGTCTGCTAGTGGTGAAGTGGATAAAACCACTGAACACTGGTAGTGACCAGATCACCGGGAGGTTAGGGTGGCAGCTTACCACTCTGAGGTACTCGGGATCGACTCTGGGCGAGTCAGGAATTTTTCGGGGAGTGGCCTGTCGGAATATGTTGGGTCCCTTCCCCGACCATTCAGCAGCCCCATAGTGGGCCTAGCCGAATCCGTATTAAGCTTGCTAAAAAGGCGCTCTTAGTGCCCATAGGCCGGAAAGAGTTAAAAAGAAAACTGGTAGTTTAGTCGCACGTTTGCGTCTGGATACGTGGAGTTTTCCGTGTTTTCTTCACGAATTTAAACATCTAGAGTGCAGTTTCCCATTGTAAATTCTTCCGGGAGTCATTCCCTTGGCAGATCGCCACTTGTGGCGTTACGGTATCTTAATTAACAAAGCCAAACACAAATTTTATATAGAAATTCGTTCAGCTAATTCTCTTATAATTATGTAAAAATTTTAGCAATTAATAGTCTGAAGGTTTATTTATTTGTTCTATTTTAGAAAAAATAGCATTTGCTGAGTGATTGTTTCAATTCTTTCTCTAGACGAACCAGATCACGTAAAAATCCATCGTTTGGTCTAACTTCGCGACATCGTCTGAAAGTGGTGAGTGCGTGTACGGCGCTCATATCTCTTATTAAATAGGCGCACACGATAGTTGCCGATCTCGACATGCCAATCATACAATGAACCAAAATCTTTCTTGTTTTTACAGCAGATTCGAGAAGGAGCACAAATTATTCAAAGTGGATAAAGCGGATTGTTCGTCGACCGTGTCCATTCCATAATAAGCAATGCCCGATTCTTGGTAGAAGTGCTGTCCTGTCGTTATCTGTCCGAATTATTTCCTTCTGCGGTATTTAGTATGTGACTGATTCTCTGATTACGAAGATATTTCTTACGTAAATTTTGGGATAAACTTCGTTACAATCATCCAAGCGACAGACAATATTAAAAACTGTTTCTGTTCGCACTTGTGGTTTAACATGGGTAAGAACTTCTCGAAGACGGTTGAATTCGGTTTTTTCGTCAAAATGAGAAGTAATATTACCTATTTGTTATTTGAAAATATTTCCAAATTAAATGCAAATACTTCCTTACATGAAAAAAACACAACAATATTCATATGTATAATTATAATAGTGTTTAATCACAACAATACAGTTTGTAACGGTTTCGATAGATTAATTAGAATTAAAAAAATAAATTATCAAAATTAGTGATTTTCAATAAATTATGGATATTAAGAATTTGTAAATACACGCATATTTAAATTAAATTGAATTTCAGTTAAATAATAACTCATTATAATTTTATGAATGATTGATCTAGAAACATGATCCGTAATAGGGTCAGTCATTAAGCATAATACCGGCGATCCTATTCATCTAGTTTGTGTAGAACTGAATGAGAGGGCGCTAGTTGTCGTGTAAATAGAAGAAACTTTTAGAACTTTGTTTTGAGTGGGTCTGTAGTTGAATGCTATGGTAGTAGTACTTGTTTGAAAGAAGAAGAAAAACAGTAATAATTCACGACGTGAAAGGACTAGCAACATCTGCATGGCAGTTGGGTGCAGTATACGCAATGGTATCGCAAAAGTGTATAGCCTAATATTAATGCCAGCGGGTGAGAAGTTTGTAGCGATATCGCTCTCTCAAAGCGAAATCCTGCTCAAGCAAGAAATAGAATCTCGCCCTCGCAGATATCTAACGCCGATTTTTATCGCGGTTTGACGTTCTCGTTTTATACTGCATTTGTGCATTTGTCCTTAGCTCGTTTTCGGTGTGTGTACAATTCAAATATGCCTTCTTCAGCGTATATGAGCAAGATGATGACGATCGAAATTTCCTTATAGAGAAATTAATTAATTCAGTCAGCGATTAAAAAATTACCAAAATAGACATAGAAAACTTTATCGTCGATTCATTTTATTTCTACAGTCTCGAACGATAGGGAAAACTTCACGTTACTGAATGGCAATGTTGACTACATTTTTCGCCTTTTAACTGTCGCTATCACATTCGCTCTCTTACTAACGAGATGCTAGTAAGAGAGCGAATGTGATGACTTCAGATGACAGAGATTGTCATCTGCATGATGATGAAATGTTTTTAAATCTCGTCCAGACTGTACTTTTAGTATGCAAGCCACGTGTTTTACTGCTAACACCATATTTTGTGTAATTTTCCGCTTACTAAATGGTTATATCAGCCCAACGATTTATAATTTTTAAATGATTGCTTTGTATAAGAACAGGTTATGCCCATAAAATAGTCGTGGAAGTCGAGAGGAGTAATTTCAGGCTATTTCGTAGTATCATCGCCAAAGAGATTGTGGAGTCCAACGTCTAAGGGATCAGGCCACTTCAGGTCAAATTGCTTAAGCTTTTATTTATACAGGGTTTCAGTCTCATCATCCAAAGTACGATAATAATCACTCATAATTATTTATTTTTTGTTACAACTGCTTTTGTTTTTAATATGTTAAGACGATTTCAACGCTTTAAACGCGCAAGGTGCAAACAAATCAGGACCATTCACGTGCACAGCTAGCTGGAAGTGACAGAGGTTCCCCGCTCCTATGATGCTTTGCGCTTAGTTGTTTTACATAAGTCATCCATAAAAATATTATATCTGGGTATTTAGTCTTAAATTATTCCTATCACAACAATGAATAATTCTAAACCAAACATTAAGCTCGGCTATTTTAAAACACACATCGCCGTATGAGCACTAAGAAACCTTAGATAAATCAAGCCCATCGTGGATTCGGCCAAAGCATACAATGGGGTGGCCGGTGATGAGAGTTGGGGCCCGACATATCCGTAGATGTGGCCGAGTAGATAAAACCACAACACTGGTAGTCTTAACACTGGTCGTGGATTCAAACAGAGAACTCCGGAAAACTCCAATAACCAGCCTCGCCAACAGGCAGGCCAAGTGGAGTTTTCCGGGTTTTCTTCACGTTAGCAATACCTAAATAAGGATAATTTCCCACAAAGTCCTTCCGGAAAGCATCCCCCTCGGCAGATCGCTCATGTATCGCGTTGCCGTATACGAATAAACCAAACTATGATAGACCGCCTATAAAAAATTCTTGGAATGTTGTTGCCAGGGTTTGCCAGAGAGGAAGACTGAGCCTTCATAGTTTCCGAGAGGTTTTTTAATCATATCAATCATGGGTTCTGTCAAACCCACAAATGGGACAGCAGGATAGTGAAAACTAGAGCCCGATAAATCTGAAACAGACCATCCACGTAAACTTTGAGGTCTCTGATCTACATTCAATTCCAGATTTTCCGTAACAGCAGGCAAAGATCTTTTATCTCTTCGGCCATTTAACCCTATCATTACGGTATGTCCTATTCATGGTTGTGCAAATGTTGCGTTCGGTCCCTCCGTATTTCATTTTCGTCATGCAGAGGTGCACTTACTGTATATGCTACTTTTGGAGCATGTTCTTGGGATCTGTTTGTTATTTCGGAATGGAAGAAAAGACGAAATTGTATATTTCTCTATAACTTTATACTTGACATTGATTAGCTACTTATATTAAGAGAGAGAATAACTTCCGTCTCTAAACACTGAAATTGGCAACTTTTTTTTGTCGTTTAAAAAATTCTGTTTATTTTCCAGAACAGAAAGGTTCTAAAAAATGAACAAAACGTTTTTTTTAACTCATCCGTTTTCCTCATTATAAAGTTGGTATACCTAATTGCAATCCAAATTTTCACTCTCGTTCGTTTACTTTTATCCCCGTTTTATTCTACCTTATGGACACTAAAAATTCAAGTCCATTGTGGGCCTGGCCGATCCCACAATGGAGTTTGATCCTTTGTCCATTAAACAAATGATTCAATGGGGACAACATAGTGGTAAGGGATAAATGCCCGATATATCCGGAACGGACCTTTCATGAAAAATTCCTGGAATTACTCGCCCGAATTTGCTATCCGGTCAGCGAAGAAAGTGACGCCTTAACGCTTCGGCTATCCAGTTGGCTCGTCATCGTCGTTAGGCAAAAGAAAAAATGTCCCTAATTTGATTGTAGATTTTTTTTTTTGGCTCATAGCTTTTTCAAGCTGTTTTTCCACCATGTATTCGGAATTTGTTACTCTAAAAGTTGGCAATCGTACTCCCGACTTAAGAGAAGGGAACGGATTGTGACATAGCGCTTTCTAAACTTAGTAAACATTGATAAAAAATTAAGTCTACACTGGATGTTCTATTGGTTTTCGAAATAATAGGCTAAGAAAATGAGTTTTTGTCGTCATTCTACATAAAGATCGAGTTTTTTTAGGACATCATATTTATTTTTCAATTAAATTATTATACTTAGAATTATTAAACGCACTTCATATTAATCTGTCAGTGTATAAGATGATAATTAAATTTCAGAATAGCTTTCTCGTGTATTTAAGAAGGACAAATTTAACGATAGTTTCACTTTGATTACAAACATTTATTCTTATCTATCATATATCAGTAACAATGTCAACTACATCACACAAGCTAGGACTGCAATAGTTTTTTATACAGTAATCGATTGCTTCTTGTTCTCTCTATTTAGATCTTGGGATGTAAGCCTAGATGTTCTATGAAGAACTTATCATACAGGAACGATTAGTTATGTAAATTTTTATGTAATGAAGCCTACATAACCAATCAGCTGTGTTCCTGTTTGGTAAGTTCTCCACAGCAGTTTCTTTTTTTTTTATAATTATGTTAAATGTTCCTGAGCTATCTAAAGTAGTTATGCGTCATGGAAGTTTCTATTATTTATAGCCTACATACAGTAATAGATTTGTGTCTTAGCAATCAAAGAATCTAACGCGCACTTAAACAAATATGTTTAATTTTTGCAGTTAATTTCAGCATTCTGTCAATCAATAAGTGAACGAGACCAAAACAGTTCTGTTTCCATAATAAAAATCATCACGAATTCACTTTTATCATCAATAAAATGCAAGCCAAAATGCCCATCATCAACAATTCTTCATTGAGGAGAAACTGATGTTAAAGGAGATTAAGAAAATGTTTCTAAAAAAAAAAAAACATTCAAAACAAATTGCATCCTCCTCTCAACCTGAGGCTGTTAGCGGGGTCGTCCGGAGGGGGGAGATAGGGATTTTTCCCAGATTACAGAGAAAACTTAGAGGCCCTACATCCTATTCCTGCAATTAAGTTAATTTTACTAGCAGAAAATAAAATCTTAAGACTGTTTTTTTTTATTAATACGAAAAAATTCAGATTTAATAAATAATGGCAGAAATCTGAAACGACACTGATTCAATTTAAAAGTATTAAGCTAATTCGTGCATCGGAATTTCAGAAATGAAACCTAGAAAATGTTAATATAAAGGAACTTATATATATAACTTCAAATATAAGCTTATACCTGCGTAAACCGGAATCGCCCCGGAACCGAATATGTTTTCCGGTTTTGCAGGTTTCCGCTTCGAACAGGTTGTTTTTAACATAGAAAATTGTTCTGTTCTGTTCCGAAGAATTTTTTCCGTTTTAAATAGGTTTTACTATATACACAGTATTTTTATATTATATTATACAGCACGACTATACTAAACTACAGGTTTAGTGGTTACTAACAACAGCGCATTATTTTAGTCTCGAATATAGGCCATTTCGTCAGAATTGTATTAATTCTTACGAACTTGTGTTAATTCCACGTTAAATTACACAATAATCTTGACGTTATAGGTGGTAAATCCAGAATTTATAAACTCATTTAACCTATTAAAAACACTTCCGGCAAAACAAAATCCTAATTACGTGCTGTTACAACAGAGCGCTTTCGAGAAAAATTATAATTTAATGACAATTTAGCTTCAATTACCTGCATCCTAATTTTAATAAATGTCTATATAAATCGACGAAAAAGCAGGAAAATAAGAATAAAATGCAGAAAGTTAAGGTCAAGGATTGGTTGTTCGAACTGGTTCACATTTCCTTTTACAAGTTGAAATTTCGAAGAACTTATTTACATGAAAAAAATGACGTCAATTATCTGCTAATCGAAAAGTTTATAGGAACCCGAAGATAAGGAATTTCACAAAGAATGACCCTCGGGGTCAAAACAAATGCTTTCGTTTCGCAGTTGGAAACGATGGGCGAAGTCAAAAGTAAAGCTATTTTCCTATCCATTGCGCTCTTTATTTTATTTGTGTCAACAACTTTCCTCCTCCTACTAACGACGCATAAGTCGAATGTCGACAGGTAAGGTGTAATTTTGACAAGAACTTACATAATAATTTCTATTTAAATTAATGAACAGGTATTTAAATATTGTTTTAAAAATTCTTCGCGTTGTATATACTGTACATAAGAATTTGAAAACAGAAGTTTTAATTCGAGTGTTGAACACAAGATCGTGTTATTACACACTTGGCTTTTTTCCCATCTTTATTCAGTTGAACTTCAGTCAACTGAATAAAGATGGGAAAAAAGCCAAGTGTTTAATTAATAACACAATCTTGTGTTCAGCACTCAATAAAACAGTAAAACACGGTTTCAAAAACAAACAAAGAAGTTTTAATTATTAAATATTCGTAAACAGTATTAAAAAAATGTATACAATATTCACACTGGCAAGTATATACAGTATGCCAGTGTTACTATTTATAATCAGAAATTATACTGATTTTTGCTAATGATAAGTATTAAATTCATAAACACGTTTCTTATTTAGAGAAAAATGCAATAAGTTTCAATAAGAAATTGAAGAAACCTGGAGGGGAAATTTACCTTTCAGAATAAATATTAACAGAGATTTGTGTAGTGGAACAGAATAATAAGACTGGGCAATTAAAATTTCTTAAAAATATCTTATTAATGCCACAAATATTGTATTGACTGTATTTTTCTTAGAATAAGAAAATTGTTTATATGAATTTAGATATTTATCATTTGTAAAATCATTAATTGGATAATAACTATAAACATTTTCTGAAACACAGTATAGCCTAGATTTATGAAAATATATGAATAGCTATTAATTTTTGAGTTTTTATATATATACAGTATATATAATTTTTTCATATTACATAAACAAAATGGCTTAATAAATAAAATATTTACTTTTTTTTTTAATAAGGAAACAAGATAAGGTAAATCAATCACCTACAATTCCTATCAATAGGAAAGAGAGATTCAAAAGACAAACAGGTATGATGTCATTTTAAGGTACTATTTAGTATTAAAAGTCACTTATATTTTTACTTAATCTAATCCTAATTATAAAAATCTGTTTTTATTTCTATTGAGATCAAGGCCAGAACAAGAGATTAAGTGTTATTTATTAAAAGCAACATTCTTAAAAATCTAAACTTATTAAACATCAAGGAGTCAGGAATTATAAATCAATTGATAATTTCAACTTCATTTTTTCTAATATTAATTTTTAATTATAAGAAAAAATTAAATAACATAATTATTTGTGGATTTAAATATTTTATCATCTTTACATGCCTAATAAAACTAAAACTTGAACTTCAATAAGTAGCCTATATTCTGACTTAAAACTGTATTCAGTGAAACTTTTTGCTTTTTGCAACATTTTATTATTTGTTTATGAAGTATCTAAGTTCCTCTAATTTCTACCTATGAGTTGAGAAAAGCTGTCATTCTTCCAACAGATGTAGCAGCTGTTATTTTCTGAAATAGTCTGTAAAATTATCTAAAATTGGATCTTAATAAGATGGGAATCATTTTACCACATTAATTTAGTAGTGCAATAGAGATAAAATTATTTATATAACTTCAGTATAATCTGAGTTCATTCAATCATTTTTTAATTGACACTCAAAAATATGACAGCGTACATAAGATGAGAGATTTTTTTATTTATTTAAATAATAGTACACTAGTGACTTTAGAGCACTCTGGGAAAGCCCATATATACAATGGGATTTCTACATTTGGGAACAAATACAGAAAAAAAAGGAATATGCTTCATTTGTGTCAACTTAATGGAATGCACAAGAACCTGCTGGTATTACAAAGAATTTTTATTAGAACAATAACAAACAAAAGAATGAAGAATTATTATAACATAACATTTGCTATAAAATAATTTATTATATCATAAACATTTGTTAAAGCAATACTTGTTGGTTCTCAGAGATATAAGGTGTGTGTGACATATAACATAATACTATGTACCGTACATACATAAGATGTTAAAAAAATTACATGCAATAGGATGATGAGTTTAACACATTGTGGTGCAGCACAGTCGGCATTGGCTATTTGTGTTCTGTTGATGTTCAAAACAAAAAATTTCTCATTTATAACTTTTGTTTATGACTCACAAGCCAATGTCTTGTCTTCCTTCCCATTTCCAATTACTCCAAACTTCTGAGTTTCCACAGGTTTCTCTCATCACTCTCTATGGGTCACTTTGAGCTCTTTCCACTTTCTCTTTTGATAAGATTCTCTGGTCCCTTCAACTGTAAGTCTCCTAAAACTCTTTCTAAGCATTCCCAAAAAGTCATTTTTTTTTTCTCACAGGCAACTGGGCCAGGATGCATTACTGACAAATAATAATTTGTTATTCAAATCACAGTGGTTTCCCAAACTATAGAAGCAACAAAGGAAATGGAATTGGATATGGGCACAACAAGAAAATATTAAAATAGTCAATAGACTGCAACACTCCAAAAAAAGAATCCCATTGTAATTGTCATATTTTAAACATCCCTACTCAAAGAAAAATTTACATCTGCAAGCTGGCAAACTGGAAACAATACCTTATTAAATGCTACAGCAAATTCTAAAGAATCAAATGAAATAACTCTGGTACTTATTTTTACACATTGTCTCTCTGTAAACATGTTAAAAGAAAGTTGATGCCAATTAGGAAAATAATATACGAAAAGTGTTAATTATTAAGAGCAAAGATAATATTCAAAATGATTTGATAATTTCGTGTATAATAATTAAAATGATAATTATTTTATTAAATTTAAGAAGATTACAATTCAGAATAGTTATTAATTATATCTTAATTTTGAATTATTAAGAATATGCTACAAAAATCATAATTTTGTATTGTATTTTATCACAAGTTAATAAAAATTCAACAAGTTAATTAGAAATTATTAGCATATTTAAAATTTATTAAAATGTAAACAATGTAGAAATAATTTCTCTAATTAATTAATACAGTAGACCCCCCATAACACGGTAGATACGTTCCGTGTTATATGAATCCGTGTTGTATGAGTCACTTAAATACATGAGCCAATCACAGTCCGGCACGTGTGCAGTTTAGGGGCTACGACTGTTTGAAAGGTTTTCTTCCATAAAATTGATCGATTCTAGACTAAGTTGACTTGACTAATTTCCAAAACACGTATAATTTTTTGGGAATAATCCATATAAACTATGCTATAAACAAAAATTGTAGGATTACTTACCGACTGTGCACCGTTTGAAGACGCCATTGCCTAAGCTTGTTTTTGTCACGAAGCGGCTCATTGAACAGCGGGCGCATGTTTCCTGATAAGTTATTCTTTCTGCGAAGAATTCACTGAACTTTGGAGACATCATTATTAGATTATTAGAAATATAATTTTTATGGCCGTTGAATAATATTGTAAATGTTTTTTTCACAAGAACTGTATAAAAATTTATCAATACTTTCCCGCCTAAACTCTCCATATATATATGCCTGGCGCTGGATGGCGGCAAGTAGTTTGGCTGCTCGTCCACTGTTAGTCCAGAATCGACCAATCCTGTCTCGACATGAGTTGGCCATGACGTTTTACCATGTTATACGAGTCTCTTTTAGCGTGTTATATGAACACGATCGCAATTTTTTTGCCGTGTTATACGAATCTGTGTTATATGAACCCGTGTTATAGGGGGGGTCTACTGTAGTCGTATCTGTATTATTCAAAATCATTTTCCAATAATATACAATATGGAATGATACAAATTGACGCCAGTTAGAGGAAATGATATTAAGGAATAAAGTCATCTGTAATCATTTATTTCAAATAAGTAAAATATATTAAGTGGTGTAAATGATATGAATTGTTGTCAAATAGTATTAAAATGTTTTCACATTCTTCTTTTACAATTCTGAATACATAATCCCAACTGGCATCAAATGATCTCATTTCATATCATTGGTCATTTTGAAACTGTCTAAAAAGAATTCCAGAAAAATTATCTGTTAATATCATTACAAACTGATAATATATTTTTACTTGAAAATTTGTTTTGTAAATTAATAAAGTAAAATAATTAATGAATATATAATAAATTAAATCTTCTCAATAAAAGCTCTTGTTAAAGCATCTTTGGGTATATTTCCCATTAGTACAGTAAGACTCCGCTTAATGTGAAGGATGCATTCCTAGACGACAGAGTGCTACACGAAACAGCGTTAAACAAGGTCACTTTAACATACAGTAAATAGGGACAGGGGAACATGCGACCAAAAATAAACAAATTTTATCTTAAGTGGTTTTAAGTTATTTTTATATTAATTCGTATAACAATATATGTTAAATAACACACAAACATATGCACTCAGAAATGTAAAGTTCATTTTTTGTGTTGAAAGTCCTGACTTTCCTGAAATTCTTGTTTTTTTTTGCAATAAAGTCGTGAAGATTAATTTGTCACTTTTTTAAAGCAAATGTTGGTAGCAGAAGATTGCATCCAAAATGCCTTGTTTTACTTTTGCACTCCTTTTGAAATCTGGATCATTCGCTACAATTTGATCAACGATTTCGGTTATCATTACCAAACTTTTACTAAGGGTATCTGTAGAGAAATGTTTTGGATTCTTTGTTTCCAGAATCTCTATTTTCCAGTTCTACACAAATTCCTTGTTCTGCCAGTTCTTGAAGGTTGTTGTTGGCAAGGCTCTCACCAGAAACCTGCAGTAAATCCTCAATATCCTGCTCGTCTACATCTCTTAGTCCTGTTGTATCGATTAAATTAATTAAATTTGGTCAACCTAATGATACAGTGATAGGCTCTTGTTGAGAATTCTTGGATACCTTCAGTCATAACTTCTTCCACACTTTGTGCATTTATCAGTTAATTCTTGCTGAGCAAAGTCGGCAAGAATTAACTGATCGACCTTTAAACTCCAGTAATACAAATTTTAGTGAAAGTGAACGTTTTCATTAAAATTTCGTTTTACTGGAGTTTAAAGATTCTTCATTGTGTGTGATTCATGCCAATAAAAATTTGCACACTTCATTTCAAAACATAATGATTTCCAAAATACACAATGATTTTTATTGAATTTGATATCAAATTTGAATATTTAATGTGATTTATTTTGTACTGAAGTAAATATAGTACACTCTTTTTGCTAATCTGGCATACTCCCCAGTGTGATCATCTATGTGCTTTTATTTCCATGAAAATGTTAGTCATATCACATACGCTAGTAAATTTCTGAATTTGTGGTCTGTCAGAAAGAACACCTTATGACTCCTTGAACTCAGATCCATTGACCAACCAATCAGGAGCTGAGTCGGTAGTTCTCCTGGGGTCTGCCTCAGTTGGCATACCTGTCTCAACTTGTCCTGGGTGACTCAGGCTAACCGACTTTTTCTGGAAAATGTGTTCTGATGAGTGGAACTTGAATTATCTTGTCCCTACTCGATAGGCTTCCTTGACAATCCTGTTTTCATGTTTACATGGATTTCATTTCCTTGTGCAGTCAACATGCCATACTTGCCTCCAAAAAGAATTGGTACCAAAGGGTGACAGGTCTTGTTATTCATTGCCTTTATGCCTGTACACACTAAGTAATCTGGCACTCCCCCTCTGTGTAGTGAATGGTCAGATTAACAAGAGTCTAGTATACATGCTTTATTTTGTTAATTTGAATAATTTAATAAAATTTCTTTTTCATAAAAAAATCTAACTGGATTCAATACATTTTTCTTTTTCTAGTCTACAATACTATCCAAATATAAATATCTTTTTAGATTAAAGCCAAATGATTGCCAGATTACATCGAAATATATAATTGCTACTAACTACTAATTAAATTTCAGGTAATTTGGCCTAGAGCAAGCATTGGATACCATCTCTTAATGAATTTAATAATTATAATTAAGTTAATGTTTTAATTAGTTTAGAAGGTCTGGAAAAAAAAGATCAGCCAAAGTGGACTCAAACAGCAACTGCTGACGTAATGTAGCCCAGTGTAATCTGGCAATCATTTGGCTTTATATCACTATCCATAAAAATTTGTTAATTTTTAAAAACCTTTTCTTGTTTCATAAAAGTGCTATAAAAATTAAACATGTATTGAATAACTATCATCCTATATTATTAATTAGTGATTACATGTTTATAATCGAGACAAAAAATATGCTAAATAAGTTTTAAAAGTCATATGTTTACGAGGTAAGACATTTGGATCTTAAAAAAGAATACTTTATCATCATATCTGAACTAATGAACACAAACCAAATTGAACATTTCATCTCAACAAACATACAATTTCAATAATTTATTTAGTGTAGTTGTTTTTTCATCCTGCTATTACTCACCATATTTACAGTAGAGTTCCATACAATGCGCAAATAAAGCAAGCAACAACCCTTGAATTTTGTCGTTCAGAGGTATACGTTTTTTTCTCTTCAACTTATAGGCCAAGGTTTAAACTTTCATAAATCATGTGATAATGCAGGTTTCGATAACACGATATCCTATAATGCATAACGAATCCCCTGCATTGTACGAGACTCTACTGTATTTATTTCAAACTTATATAATTTTATGAAATTATTTGATTTTTTTTTTATGTAACAAATTTTATTATTTGATAAAGAAATGTTTTTCTTCTTAAAAACATATCAACTTTTTAGGACCAAAATAAAATATTACTCAACTACTCAAAACTGGGTATACATAAATAAGCACTAAACATAGAACCAATACCCAGCAAGATATTGGTTTTACGTGTAGTGCTTAAATATATCATCACATAAAAATAAATTTTAAGTTATTGCTTCTCATCAATCTATGAAATCTAATAATAAATAATAATTTCTAATTTAAACAATAATTAAGTAAATCAGATTCATAAATAATGGTAATTCATAATTACACCTATAATGTAATTTTGTTTTACTTTTTATATTTATTTAATTTCGTATATACTTCAAATTTATATTTTTAATGTTGTTACATTAATTTTCAAAGATCAAGAATGTTCCGAAAACATTACAGTAAGTGGCACCGGAGGAAAACTCTTAAGTCCAGGTTATCCAAAGCATTATCCAGAAAATGTGGATTGCCAATGGCAACTAATTTCCACAGATCACAAAATTGTTTTAAAACTGATTGAAGTTGCTATCGAAGAAACAGAAAACTGCGAGTACGTTTATTATACATTTATAAAAATGAAATATTTCTTAATTCATTACTAATTCAAATATTTTAAATGCTAGATATGATTACATAGATATTTTTGATGATAAGCAAAATCTATTAGAACGAATCTGTGGCAATCATAAAGTTAAAATAATTAATACAAATACAACAAAAGTTACTATTTTTTTCCATACTGATGCCAGTTATACAGATAATGGGTTCTTATTGGAATATTTTCCAGAGATTTCATCAAGTAAGAAAGTATTTTATATTTAACCTTAATGGTTAAATCGGTATTTACAGTAGAAAATTAATTTTGTTTTATTTTCAGATTGTCGAGCAATATTAAAAGAAAACGAAGGAGTTTTAACTAGTCCACTCTATCCAGACAATTACCCCGATAAAACAGATTGTTGGACTCAAATTATGGTAAAACCTGAATTTTCGGTGCATTTAGAGTTTGATGTTCTTGAATTGGAATATGATACAAATTGTAGTTACGATTTTGTTGCTGTATATGATGGAATGACTGCAGGTTGATAAATATTTAGATTAAATATTCATTGGAATATTTTGTACTTTAATATATTTTAATATATTTTCTTTTATGCAGATGATCCTCTTATTGGTCACTTTTGTTCAAATCCAGAAAATAATACAGTAATATCAACAAATAATACAATGTTGATACATTTTCATTCTGATCATCTATTGAATTATCATGGATTCAGTGCTAAATATAAATCTATTTTAAAAGATAATGAGGAAATAGGAGGTAAGTTTTCCTCTGCATATAATTTTACACATAAATAAATAACGACTAACCCGTTACAAAGCTATACATCCACCAAAGCCGAATTATCGGGCTAGAGTCGGCTATAATAAATAAATAATTAATATGACAATTTGGCACTAGAGCTTGGCGTTAGGCGCCATCTCTTACTAAACTTAATAATTATAATTTAATTAAATAAATAATTTTAATAATTTGGAACTGGAGGAAAAGAAATCAGCCTGAAGCGGGACTCGAATGTGTCTGCACGGATAGCAGAAGTTGCGGGTTCGAGTCCCGCTTCGGGCCGATTTCTTTTCCTCCAGTTCCAAATTATTAAAATTATTTATTTAATTAAATTATAATTATTAAGTTTAGTAAGAGATGGCGCCTAACGCCAAGCTCTAGTGCCAAATTGTCATATTAATTATTTATTTATTATAGTCGACTCTAGCCCGATAATTCAGCTTTGGTGGATGTATAATTTTACACATGCATACAATAGAATACTTTTATAGATAGGGCAATATATTTTGCAAAGTACCTAAAAACTTGCTATTTTTAAAATTATATTTATAGTATTACATTAAAGCATTTTTTTACTTTAGCTTTTTATTTTTAATAATGATTACTATAGAGATGTCACTGAATAATTACTGTATCAGTACATCTAATGCAAGTTAAATCATTGGCACAGCAGTGTAGAAATCTTATAAGCCAAAATAAGTTAGCATGAGCATGCATGCTCTTGTAGGATAACTTGTATATGAGGTATGCTTTTATAAATGAAAGCAAACATGTTTCGAAAATGCAAAAGACAAGCAATTTTCACATACGAGAGCATGCTCTTATTTGTGAAGAAATATAATAAATACATTTATTAAGTCAAAAGTTCTTTTGAGTTTTTCCACAAATTTTAATATATATCATACAAAATACATTCAAATTAAATATAATTGCCATTATTATATAATTTTCTGAAAATTTATCAATAACCTTTTAATATTATTGATAGAAAACTTTAATGGTGAACAAGTGTCTTCTATATACTCTTTGACTGATGCTATTATTCAATTTTTTCATCTGTGTGATTTTGCAGAGATCAAACAGGAGTTATAACCCATTGGGGCAGAATTCAATAAATAGCAAGGTTGCAGCCAAAGTTTTCAATGCGAAAACGTGAACGTCGGACATTTAGCGCCACCTTCCTGCAAGCCTAGAAGTTTAACAATGAGATTTGGAACGTTGAGCGTGATTCCACTGACATTCCAAATGCCATTCTCAAACTTGTAGGTTTACAGGAAGGCGGTGCTAAACGTCTGACGTTCACGTTTTCGCATTGAAAACTTCGGCCGCAACCTCGCTAATATATTGGATGAGACAAGAGTCTTCTAATGCAATTTTTTTTTCATAACGCCATAAGGAGTTTACAAACTTTTTAAATTTCTATCCATAATTGTAACATTCTAATACATTCTAATTCCTTTTTATTAAATTTAAATGCCATGTTGATTTCTGTCTCTGTTATGGATATATATGATCATGACAGCTGGAAATATTATATTTTGCATAAGAAATCCTAAAGTATATCCAAAATTACTTCTGTAAACACCTTTATACTTTTTATGATCTTTAATTTGAAGTATATAGAATTTATATAAAACATCTTAAATTTTATATATGAGTTAATAACTTAAAACATTTTCAGTAATTAATAATTAAGGTTTTTAACTCTGGTTTGCAAAATTCTAAGGTTTATACCCTGATGATGGGCTAAAATGCCTGAAAGTACTTGGGACTTATAATAAGCTGCAAGACCTCCAATAAAGCAGAAAGTAATAAACTTTCAGTAATGTTTAAAGTATATTTTTAATAGCTTATAAATTAACATAGTTATAAAAGTTAAACTAATGGGCATTTAAAGTTATTTAAGAACAAAATGTAAATGTAAGGTGTATTTTGTACACAGAAAAAAAAAACTAAAGATATTTAATAAAATCAATGCAACATAACTTTTAAAAATACTGCTATTTTTAACCTATGAATAAATAATTGTGTTTTTCACCAGTTTTCAGCATATGTAATATTCAAAGTTAATTTTAAACATTTATATATTTATCAAAACTGCTATTCACTTCTAAAGAATGATATTTATGACACACTACAAGGTACTACAAAGGTCTTCATATAAAACAGACACCTGAAGAGATACAATTGTTATGTATGTGTGCACGCATCATTGGATATGTAAATATGTATTTGCAATGAGTGGGAGGAATGTATTTGAGTATTCACCTTTAAATTGTAAGGTAGCCAACCTGGTGGAGATAGGGGACTTGAAAACCCACTCCTCAGCACCAGTGTGAGAATGCTGTCTTTTAGGGGGAATCAGTTAATCCCGCATTAGGATGAACCTAAGGGAAGTTCACATGTTTGCTGTGGTGGAGAGGCAAATGATGACAAGTGTTTTACAAAAGAAAAAGCCATTTATTTGAACTTCGGCCTCAGTCGTAGCCCTGGGGTGGACAAGATGGGATCGATGGATGATGCAGATGATCAGAGATGCTGTGATGTCCTAAGTTGTCGGTGACAATCAACACAATATAGAGAGCACGACTTTGAGCTTAATCCAGAGGAAGACTGTCCTTTCACCTTGAATTTCCAAATTTTATAGTTTTTCTCCCACTATTCGTATTTCCAATTGGCCCCTTGTCCCAGTCTTCTCTTCCCGATTGGTCTCTCCTTTGTTTCCAGATGAAAACTGAGACCAACTCACATGAAAGGTCTGATTTGAGGTATCTATTCAACACCTTTTTGTCGACTATGCTCAGAGATTGTTGATAAAACCATAAGACTCGTGCTCATAATTTAGTCTGTTGTTTGTGATTTCTGTCATCTTGGAACTCTAACAATCATATGTGGTGTTTTTCTATCCATCAAATCTTTCTCCGTTTTCCTAGATTGACCATTTATGAGTGCTTGAGCCAGAGTACCTGTTGGTTTGACATTGACAGATCGTTTAACACATGTTGGAGTCATCTCAGAACTCGTTTACATTTTGTGCCACATTGTTTAGATAAAGGGTTTTTTCCTTTCTCTCTCATGTAATCTGTAGTTATGATTTAAACACAAAAATTCCACAATTCATGCAATTCGGACCACAAAATGCCACCCTCATAGTAAACAGCTACTGTTTATGACTGAATAATAAATGCATATTAATAATTTTATATTCAATTTTAGTTAATGAAAAATTATGATTTTATTCTTTCAGGTTGTAAATGGAAGAAGTCAAAAATGAATGGTACAATTTCAAGTCCTTATTATCCACATAATTATCCAAGAAATGCAAAATGCAAAATCAAAATTGCGGCACCTGAAAATTTTGTAGTAACAATAATAATTGATGATCTTACAATGGAAATAGATGAAAACTGTTCTTATGATAAATTAGAAATAAAAGATGGACTAACTCAAAGTATGTTCTTATATTTAATAAAATATAACTGATAATACTTTTTTCGAGAAAGCTTTGAACAAATACAAAATTTTTTATATTTAAGTATTACTATTAATATTTTAGATTCATCATCCTTAGGATTATTTTGTGGAAGATTAAATGAAAGTAATAACTTAACTTCTACCGAAAATAATGTTTTGATTGAGTTCACAACAGACAATTTTGCAGAATTTTCAGGATTCGAACTACAGTATTGGATTCACAGAAAAGGAGAAGATTTTAGTTAGTATGGAATATTCATAAATTTCCTGTCTGAATTAAAACAGATAAAATATATTTATTATTAATAAATATATATAATTTTTAATTATTTAATTATAACAAATTGATATTAGTTTAATATTAATTTAAATATGGGAATAAAACTTCATTAGGTACAAATTTTCAACAAAAATTTGGCCTTAAAAAGATCAGAGTAAATATTTATTAACGCTTGGAGATTCAAATCTGTCTCAGCATATAACAACAACTTAATATAACTTTACACATTTATATGGAGCTCAATAAGATCAAAGGATAATAAATAATTGACCTTATTTTGTATGTTAGTTTTCTGAAATGTCAGACTAAAATTTTAATTGTAATATGTTAAATCGATCAATTATAAGAATATTTTCAGAAGTCTCTATATACAATAAGTGTTATTGCATGCAAATGTGTAATAATTTACTTTTACTTAATGCATCCAGTTTTACTCGCATTCAAGATATAAACCTGAGAACATACAAAGTGGACACAGTTCTTATTCGTCAGATTCACCTGAGTCTTCTTGTTAGAGAATATTTCACAAATTCAATGGATATAGATATGTGACAGTTTGGGATATTATAAAAGAAAATTTCTCAATTATGTCATATAACAGTTAAAGATTGTTCTAATGATTTTCAATTGTCAAATTAGCAATGCGTAAGCACTTTGTGGCTATTCTGCATGGTGAAATTATCTAATTCTTTTATTTCTGTTCTTACATTCAATAATTCTCTTTTTGATCACAAATGATCATACTTAACCTTCCAGAATTCTTATTAAATAATCAATATTATCTGCTTGAAGTAAGTAATCTCAATTATCAATACTCTAATTTAACATATGTTGTTATACTTTACAATTATTTTTCCCAAAAATCTATTAGCAAGACACTTATACATTCTATATATATATATACACACTTAACTGAGTAATACAAAAAAGTGATGGGTTTAAATTTAAAAATTTATCTTTCTATTTTATATTTACTGAAATATTGTGTAGCAACACTATCAACAAAATAATAAAAACATTTTTAAATAACATTTTTAGAAATGACTGATGAAGATTTACATTTGGAAGATCATATTCCAACAAAACCACCAAAACTGAAAAATAATTTACAAGATAAACCTTCTCCGGAAGTATTTTCTGAAATTCCACAAAACACAACAATAATAATAGGACAATCCGGCACTTTATTCTGCAAGCCAAAAGATCAGACGGCAAAAATACGGTGGTAAGAACGAGAATTATAAATTTTTTAATAATTTAAGCAACAAAATTACTAAATTGTTAATTTAATATTTAAATCAAAATTATTATTTTAAAGTAGCTTTGAAAACATCCAAATTTACTTTTTTGTACCATAATTTATTTTTTATATAATGAAAAGCATTTAGACAATTAAGATTATAGGCATACCCTGCTTTATAATGCTTCATTTTGTGGCACTTTGCTGACATATTGTTTTTCAGTGCTTACCTTGCTCTGAAGGAGATTTTTGGGATTTATTTATTTACTTTTGGATTGTTTTAGGCCTGGTGCTCTTGCACATTTAATAAATGATAGCTGTCCATAAATTACATAACACAGATGTGTATGGGTGAATATGTAGTTAATCGTTATGATATGTTACAAGGGGATGAGGGTGTTTTACTAAAAATGTTATGTAATGCTAGGTCTTTAAATTGACTGTTGTCCTTAAATATGTAGGGATTAAGCTACTGGTAGTTTTTTCCAAATGGTGGCAACTTCTCAGACTTGGCTATTACTTACATTATCTGATATATCCAAAAAAGTTTTCCACAGCAAATTGTATTGTTTGTCACACTGCTTCGTACTTTACACATGTAATTAATAATAATTAATAATGTTTAGTACCCAATGCTGTATATTATTCCTTAGTACAATTAAGGAAGTTGATTGAGGATATTCATTACATAATTTTGGGGGTGGGTATGTCAACAGCATTACAGAGGATAACAGGGGTTTGGATAGTAGTTGGAAAGTATAAAAATAGCATTATGTAATTTATGGAAAATCCCATAGTGTAAATATGATTTTACACTTTCATGTACTGTAATTAGCTGTAAGACAATATTTTCTTTGTGCAATTTGGAACTCAACCTGTGTTAGTGAGGTAAAATCATATACTTTTTTAAAGATTTCTGTATATAGATTTTAGACAAAACATGGTTTTTACAAATATTGGTTACTTTTAAATTGCATTGCATCATGCAATTTAAATTTGTAAGCCATAATATACTAAAATAATGTTAACAAGTGAAACCATACTTTTTATAGCAAGGGATTTATTTATTTATTTATGAACTTTTAGTTGATAACTTAAGCTGAAGATAGCTAAATATTTATATGAGAAATATATGAAGTAAATATTTAAGTATTGTGATATTCTTATTTTAACAAAAAAATTATACCACTTCATTACAAAAATGCTTACAATTATGGTCTTCACTTTATGATTTATTAACAAAGAAATCTGTAAAAAAAGTTGTGATAATACATGAGTCAGTCAACAAATTTTCAACTTATTGTCACATGATTTGGTTATATGTTGAATCAATCATAAAGTGAGACGGACCCTCAATTGATATATATATATATACTGACTTTTACAGCTATATCAAAAATCTTTAAAATATAAGTCAAGATTATATTAAACTAGTATAAATACTAAATGTTAAATAATTTAGTCTTAATATTTAGACTAAAAAATATTATAAAATAATAATTTTTTATAATATTCATATAGGATGAAAGATGGTCAATTCTTAGGAGGAAGTACACCAATACCAAACGTTAGTATATTAAACAATGGAACAATACTCTGGATTCATTCAATGTCTACAAATTTAAAAGGCCTTTATACATGTGCAGCTGTTACTCCTGATGGTGTGATGTATTATGTAAATACATCAGTCGAAATGCAATTGCAAACCAACGACTGCAACATAAGTAATCCTGAATTATATTAAATTATTTATTTACAATTAATTAATTACAATATATATATTCTATTCAGAATAAATAATAATAGTTAATATTTGAACTAATAATTTATTATTTGATATGACTCAAGTTTAAGTGAGAGAATACAGCTAACATGAATATATAAGGTTATTCCATAATTATTAATAAAAAAATATAATTTTGTTTTCAGATTTTAAACATAAACCTAAAAATATAACAATACGAGAAGGCGATTTTGATTTTGTTCAATGTTCTCCGTCAAGACCAACAATGAAGGTTACTTGGAAAAGAAATGGAGAATTAATTATTCACTCTGAACATTATCAGCCAGTAAAAAATGGATTTCTTTTAATAAATAATGCAACTTCAAAACTAAGTGGTGTATATACATGTATTATTGAAGATAAAAATACTGGATGTCAAAATCAAGCATCAGCTTATGTTTATATTTCAAGAAAAATTAATATTGATAGTGGTAGGTTTATTAATTTTATATTAGATACAGTATTATAATATCAAAAAATCAAGTTTGTTTTAATACTTCTATTTCTTTATACTTTATTTATTTTTTACATATTTATCAAATAGAAGTGAAAAAACTTTCAAAATAATTCAAAATTTATTTTAAAATGTTCATTCTTTCAGCTTATAGGAGATATGAAAGTCAATTTTACAAGAAATACTAAATTTAAGATTCTCTACATTCTGTCTAAAAATATTTCAAATGCATATATATATAATTAAATACTGTATATATTATATATAATATATAATAATATATATATATATATATATATATGTGTGTGTGTGTATACATATGTGTAAATTTCTATTTCAGTTTGTGGAAGACCTAAAATTGGACAACCAGATAAAAGGAAACCTCAGGTTGATCTTGATAAAGTTGTAGGTGGTCATGAAGCAAAAAAAGGAGCTCATCCCTGGCAGGTATGAATTTACCATCATTTTAATATCATTATATAATAATAAATAATATATTTAGTTTAGTTTTATGTGAAATGCCACTTTTTACTGGCTTTAAAACATATTTCAAACAATAATTCAAATTAAAATCCAACAAATATCCATGACCAAAGTGGAATTCAAACTCACAATATGGCAGAGTAGAAACAGTGTCTTAATGCAGTAATGCCAAAACTTTCTGATTGGCAGGCCAAATTATGCATAAACCATAAGTAGGTAGGTCATAAATATTTTGTATATTCTAAATATATAAAAAAGTATATCTATTCCTATCATGTATAAGTGATATATCAAATATGTTTGTGGACTAGATTTGGTCCAGGAGCCATAGTTTGCACTCCATTGCCTTAACATATTTGCCAGTTCAGATTCTTCATGAAAGTTTACATTAATTATCAGTTAGAAATCTTTTATAATTGAAATATAGCTATATTCTGTTATCCAAACCTAATGTACTCCTTAAAATGATTCAAATATTGGAAAATTTTTCTTCTTTTCAATTATTTCTCACAGAGAGTATTATAACTTGTTCATAGTCCTTGCTAATAATACAAAAAGACATTTATCAACTTGTAATTTTAAGAAGATATTAAATACTAAAAACTGCATTACTTTACTAACAAATAGTTAATAAGATATATCTATAAGCAATAATGTGATGAATAAGTTTATATAGTACTTCCTATTGAGAATTGCATAGGTGCCTATTGTTTAATATGCAGTAGATAACAGTGATATTGTACAAAAACAGGACAATGAAAATAAAGAAAATAACAAACCTGTAATGAACTGTTAAGATAGAGCTTGTAAGATTAAACTGAAATTTTATGCAATATGAAAAATAAATTATGTTAAAAGTACTTCAGTAACATTTAAAAATATTTAAAGCCCAAGCATTTTCAAGTCCTTCTTGCTCATTTTGAAGAGCTTAATTACTTTTAAAAGAACAACATAAATAATTTAATGTAAGTTAGTATATTTATAATTTTGTTTTTTATCATCTACCAAAAAGTAATTGGACATCCCTACTGTACACTACAAAATTAATTCCTTTTATCAGAATATATTGTTGCTACTATTCCAGACACAACTCTCCTAGATAACTTTTGACAGTTCATGCAATATAAGAAATAGTATATTCTTCTACTCTCCCTAGAACATGTTCAACAGTTCAGGGAGTGACATAAGATATGTTTTGCCTGTCCTCACTTGCTGCTTCTGTTTATCTAACAAATGTTCAATAGAACTGAAAGAATTCTGGGCCGGTATTCATTGAATCTTTCTCTCCTACCAAGCCAGGATGGTGGCTGTGATGTATCATCATGCATTGTTATCCTGGACTTAATAATCCTTGTCCCTACAGAACAGCAATGTTATAGTGATCATTTCATTTTAGACAGGTATCCATGTTAAGGTTATCATGGATGATAACCAATAAAATTGCACCTATTGGTCATCATCCATGCAGCTATGTCTACTAATATTCAACCAATAGTTGCTACATAACCACATAAATAGAAGAGAGTAAATCTGGATTTTTCACTCTGCAGCAGCTGTTCTCAACCTTTTTAGAACTGTGTCATACGTTATTAATATTACAGGACCAGCAAAATAAACTAACAAGGGGAGGGCACGACCTGGGAAATTCACTTTGGGATGAGACTTGGTATATAGGTAGTACTCCTTTAGGATGTTCAAACCTCAAAACAAGAAAGCGCAATGGCCAGCCAATTTTAAGAAAAAGGCCTTTAAAAATTCGAGCTCAGCTTATGTACTAATAAGTTTCGCTAGGTCAGCAGCTGCTGAGTAGTTCAGTTGACATCGTTCTTGGCTACCGCCAAGTTGTTCAGGGTTCAAATCTCGGTTTCGATTAGTATTTTTTTTTTTTCTAAAAATTTTTTAAAATAAGTATTTTGAATATATATAAATATTAAAATTTTATTATAATAAATAATTTCATTTAAAAAAATGTTTAACATATATTACATGTCATTTTAATTATAATAATACAAAATAATTAATAAGTATATTAATAATCATCATCATCAACTGTTGGTAAACTGATAGTATCTTCATTCACAGACATTTTACTGTAAAATATTGAAACTATTTGTGTTATGGTGTGATATATTACGAAACACTATGATCTCTTCGAAATCCAAAAGTAAACTGACACTCCAAATATCAGGTCAGTCCATAAGTCCATGCACATTTTTATGACCTTGAGAAAAATCTTGTTTTGCTGTTGAAAATGTGATACTTTTCACACTGAAGTGTTAAATTGGATCTCATTTATATAATACTGTTGGAAATGGAAACATTTTAGTTGTTTATTTTTGTTAAAATGGAAGTAAAGGATTAATATAAAAGACATGTTTTATACTTTTTACTTTTAAGTGGTGAGAATTAATAAGAGTAGTAACCTTCGAAAAATTTGATACAATAGAATAATAAATGAAAATTGTTGTTCCATAACTAATTATTTATAACTATTATTATTAATTATTTTGTATTATTATTTTGTATTGTATTTAAAATGACGTAATATGTGTTAAACATTTTTTTAAATGAAATTATTTATTATAATAAAATTTTAATATTTATATATATTCAAAATACTTATTTTAAAAAATTTTTAGAAAAAAAAAAAAATACTAATTGAGACCGAGATTTGAACCCTGAACGACTTGGCAGTAGCCAAGAACGATGTCGACTGAACTACTCAGCAGCTGCTGACTGACCTAGCGAAACTTATTAGTACATAAGCTGAGCTTGAATTTTTAAAGGCCTTTTTCTTAAAATTGGCTGGCCATTGCACTTTCTTGTTTTGAGGATTGAACATCCTAAAGGAGTACTATCTATATACCAAGTCTCATCCCAAAGTGAATTTCCCAGGTCGTGCCCTCCCCTTGTAAGAGTAGTTGGTTCAGAAATGTGAGGGAAGGGCAGTCTTCGTCTAGAGTTGGCAGAATCTGAGTGAATCTCCTTTGCTCCTTTCCCGGAACAAGTTTATGACCCTCCCAACATTTGCTGAATTGCAGTCTTGACATATTACAAATTCAAATTGCCAAAGAAAGTAAACTAATGGTTGTAATGAACTATCAAAGCATGTGCATTCTAGTAATGGCCCCCTTTCCCTGTATCCCTTATGGATTGGCTTTTGCTCTCTTGCATTGTGCATCTGAGTGAACTTTTCAGCACACTCTCATATATAAGTATATAGTATGAAACAAAGAAGTCAATATGCTATAATAAAAACCTGATAAATAAGATATAATCATTTACACAATTTATAATTTTTAAAAACTACATACATGCACAAATCACTTTCAATCATAGACAGAGGTGGCAGTATCCTTAAATTAGCAATAATGGATTAAAATGAGACCATTTCCTCTGTCATCTTCATCTTTAATAGATGGAAATTGAAGGAATTAAACAAAATAAGACATCACACTTATTATTCACAAAAGCCCACAACTCCCACATGCAATCTTTCAAATCATTAAATGGCAATTATTAAATTGATTTTTATTTACTGAGAAATATTTGGCAGAGTTCATTATCATCACTTAATATACAGAAGGCAACAGACGGCAAAACTCAAAAACTTATTAAAGTCTTAAAATACTTGGTTACATTCACTCTCAAATTTTAAATATTAAGTTTATTAATTTATTAAGGATTAAATAATTCCGATTATTAAAAAAAAATACTTGATGTATACTTTTTAATATTTTATAGGTAATTTTATGGGATCCAGTTCGTAAGACATTTTGTGGTGGAAGTTTACTGAATGAAAGATGGGTAGTAACAGCTGCTCACTGTTTTTATATAAAAGGTATAAAACAGCCAATTGATAAAGACAAAATTCTCATAAAGTTGGGTAAACATGATCAGTATAATTCAGAAGAAGAAGAATTTATAACTGGAATTCAGAGTTATGTTATTCATCCAGGATATGATAGAAGAATTCATAATAATGATATTGCTCTTATTCAGCTGATACATACTATTCAGTTTACTGATTATATAAGTCCTATATGCTTAGGAGATCAACAATTTGTAAATGATGTGTTTTTTGAAAAATCTTTATACATGGGCACTGTAACAGGATGGGGCCAATTAAAAGAAGGTGGAGCTCAGCCAAGATTTCTGCAAGAACTTCGAATGCCAATTGTAAATTGGAATGTTTGTCGTCAATCCACAAAATATCGTGTAAGTTTTTTATAGTATTTTTTTAAACTAAATTCCATTGATTGACCTAATCATTGTAACTTCACTTAAATAACAATTAATAATATTTAGTTGCTATTGGCAAAGTGATAATTTAACAAAATTATGCAATACAGTTTATTACAATCATTTCTCTAAAGTAAAAATTAAAATTTAGAGATAGTATTAACAATTTAATATAACTTAGATACATAAGACTTGGAAAAGAGTTAAGATTTATTTAAAAATAAACTATTCATCTGATTACTTAAGTTATATTATTGAAATTTTTTAACAAACATAAATGTATTATTACTTTAAATATAAAAGGTTTTTAAAGAAACAGTAAAAAAATGAGTATAAGATAATCTATTGATACAGTTCTACCAAATGAGCTGAGCTCAGGATTTTAATTATCAGCTCTGGTCCATATTCAGAGTTCTTTTTAATTCAAGGTAGTCTCAGTCAAATCTTCCCATCTATTTCAAATTATCAGGACTCCACTATGTATGTTTTGCTAGAAATGATTCTCATTATTTGTATAATTTTAAAATATTATCCTTTATTACTTTTAATAATTATCTTATTAAAAATTGTTTATAGTTCAGTTGCTTAATGCTCGAGTAGTTTTTATTCGAATGCTCTCATTTTAATAGAATAAATATGTATCCATTATCATTAAAGATGTAATTTAATTTCAAAAATGAGTTTTGATGCAACACATCCCAAATCAGCTCAGCTTTGCCAAATTCTACCCATTAAAAATACATATTGTGTAATTTGTGTTAAGAATAAGCTGAATAATCAATGCTACTGGTAGCAGCATTTTATAAATTGTACAGTCTTTAACTCAATGTTGTATCAATCTGTATATTGTCTTTCTAGAATATCCTGCAAATATTCTATTGAATATTCCATTGAGTGTTTTCATTTTGAAGCTAATCTTCCATGTATTTTGATCAGTTCCTATATGCAGACAAAATAGACAAAGTCAAGGCTAAGCCAGGAAAAAGTCTTTTATCATTATCCTGTTATCCTAAACTTAATTTGGATTATATCTTCCGAACAATGAAGTAGTGTTTTTACAGATATTCACCATATCCACAAAGAAACCTACTCTATTGTTGAATGTTGATTTCTGACTTCAATAATCAGTCCAAATGTAATTGAGAATTTTATGTCTATCTTTGGAGAACTTGCTACTAAAATACAGTTCTTGGAACACACATTCACAACCAAGGATCAAGAGTTAGAAGTTAACCAATAAGCATTCACATACTAAAAGTAAAATGAATGGTAATTGGTTAACTTCTAACACTAACTCTTGGTCTTTGGTGGTTGTGAATATGGACATTACCACCTAACGTTTGAAACATTACTTAAAATTTGAAGTCTGAAGCCGACAACTTAAAAAAATTTTTTTCCTAGCATACCCTAATGAAACAAATTTACACAAAATTACTCTTAAAACTGTTTAATTGTGTCAAAAACACATACATATTTGTATAAATAAAATTTATAATTTAATGTTCTTTTATTTTTGCTTATGATATCAAAATTATATAAATCCAAAACTGTATTTCCTTTTTCTTTATCTACATTGCCTTAACACAAAGGTACAAAGACAAGCTCCTGAATCCTTGTTATGAATGTACAAGAAATATGATATTGTTATCTTTCCTGTATATTTCATATTCCTCACATCTCTAATCTCGTCCAGCTTTGCTTCAGTTCATTGTAACTTCTGTAATTATCTAAGAACCACAGACTAATCATTTTGTTTTTATTTTTACTTAACAGATTATATAAAATATTCAGCTTAAAATCATGACATTTTTTGTTGCCAAAAAATGAACTGTAGGACTGGGAATTGATGAACAAGTGAGCAAACCCATGTGGCAAGCAGGTGGCAAAGTCTCCTAGTAACATAAGAAATCTTTGTATAAAAGTTGTTAGAAATTCAATTCCATTCATAGACACTAACAGGAGAATTCATAAAGTTGGCTTCTTCAGACTATCAGTGTTTTTTAAATGTTATATTATATTCAATAATTTTGTGTTCTAAAAGCTGTTCTTTAGTAATACATTTCCTTAAACATGGCCTAAATGGGTTGAAAACACTTGAGAATAAATATGTTAACTCCAATAAAGTAGTTTTTCGAACTCTTCATATGGAGATTGATTAAAAATTGACAATGTTTGTTGGTTCTTTGTCTACAATGTGGATCTTCCTTATCTAAAACATTAGATACTGATGATCAAATTATTGATTAGTCTTTCAATTTCAGGTATTAATATCTGCAATTGCCAATTTAAAAAGTGTTGAGTCTTACTATTAATAAGGAATAATTTTGGGAACAAGAACTCAGGAGCTTGCCTTGAGTAATCACAGGAGTGAATACTGCTTATATATAGTACACTAGCAGAAACTTTTTCTGGAGATTATATGAATACTGATAACCTTAACTTTTTTTCCAAAGATGATCAGAAATGTAATGTTTTCTGCATATTCCACAATGATAGACAAAGCAATATATGTAAATAGAAACTACAAGGTGCCTGCTTTGAATGCAGAAAGATCTAAAATTTCTTTCTAAATCTTTGAAGTTTATATAGTCAAATTCATTGAAGCTGTAGTCCACTTAAATGTTATAAGATAAAATGTTATTTTAGATGTAGTTCATTTTATTTTCCTTGTTCCATTTATGGTTAATGATTTGAACACTTACTTCAAACTATTCTTTCCATTGCCCTAAAAATGATCTATATAAATGAGATGATAAAAAAATATTAAACTTAAACTATCAATATTCTTGATGTTTTTTTACTAAATACTATATGCAAAAATAGGATATTAATTTTGTTATTTTAAATTAATTAAATTTCTAATTTTTCTTTATTATTATTTAGACAACCAGGAATATGTTTTGTGCTGGATATGCTGAAGAAATAATTGGAGATGCTTGTAAAGGAGACAGTGGTGGACCATTTATTACAGAACATCAAGGAATGTGGTACCTAATTGGTATAGTCAGTTGGGGTGAAGGATGTGGAAGAAAGGGAAAATATGGTTTTTACACAAAAGTGGATAATTATCATCCTTGGATTAAAGGAATTATTAATTTATAATATGCAGTTCTTAATTAATTCTGTATTCATTCCACTGTAAAAACAAAATTTTATATCATTAGTGAACTTCAATTATTTCAAGTATTAATAGAATAATTTACTTGAAGGAACAAAAATTTACTAAAGTTTCATACATACTGTATATGTTCTTCACCTTAACTAATTGTGAGGAAAAACAATAATTCATAATTCTAATTTGTATGTATTAAATTTATATAAACTTACTTATAGATTTTCTTAGCCTGAAATGATTTGAATGCTAAACAGAAACAAAACTAAAATTCAAAATAATGCATAAACTGATTGTTTATATGAAAAAACGTTTTAAATAATTATCATCTCAAATAATTTATTTCATTTGACACTTTTACCATTTTTTTAAATACAAAAAGAATGTTATTTAAAATTGTAGATATTATAAATAAAACACTAAACAAAGTTATAGAAAAATCTATAATTTAATAATTCTATATAAAAGATATATAATACAATTTTATTACATTGTAATGTAATGTAATATTGATAAAAACATGTGTCAGTTCTTCATATTGTTGAAGATTCTTTTTTTATCAAATATGATAAATTGTTTTAAGCAGCTAATTAAAATAATTATATTTATTTATTCTGAAAAAAATTAGAATCTAGACATATTAATAGATGTAATCAATTATTTGTGTTAATAAAAAGTATTTATACTAAAATGTTGAAAATGTAAGTAGCAAAAGCCACCCAATGACTTGCAAAGTTCAAATTGGCCCACTTATACAATGTATGCTTCATATTATAACCCTGAAAATAATAGTTTATAATATAATAAAATATTGTTGGATTAATTTTAATTAAAAGAACCTGTTTAAGATTTTAAATTAACATATTAAAAATTTAAAATATTGATTCATTCATTAACAAGGAAAAATAAAACTAGTACAAATTTACATTAATATATTTATGTATTAACAGACAATTACTTATATATTAATTTAATAAAATTAAATTTCTTACATAAAGTACTTTGATATTTTATTGTCTTTTTAATTCTAATAATGTCACAGTTTATAGGATAAGATAACGTTTTTGTCAATGACTGTATAAAAAATCTCTGTATAAAGGAGGGATTAGAAATGAATGAAACTTTATTAGTGCAAACATACTGATAATGGTAATAAACAATTACAATATCATAGCAAAGGGAACTTGTGTTTTCCCATGAAATATTTTGTGACAGATTTACCCACAGATGTTGCAACTTGCAACTATGCTCCATATCCTTCAGTCTTGTATATGGTCAAAGCTGATGTCCCACCGGCCCTAAAAATCAAGAGTCCAGGCAAACCATGCTTGGTCTGCCTGGTCTCTTGATGTCTCCATCAAGTTGCCACACTTTGTGCTTGTCTCATGATCAGACAATCATCTCTCTTGGTCTGCCTGATTGTGAAGTGTTAGGGTCACACCCTAACACTTCACAATCAGGCAAGGTCAGAACAGCATTCTGCTTACTTTAGTCCAAAATGTCATCTTTACACACAGTTGGTGGCATTTGAGAATGTCTTTGCACCATACAGGCATGCCTGGCATTTGAATGCCTCCAAATTTTGAACCTTTAGAATACTGGAATAGCAATTGTAAGGTGCTCTAGTGACATGATCTGACATTTAATCAGTATACAGCTGTATGTCAGGTTCTGAACTAATCAGGTAATTCTATCTCAGTGCATAACTTTTTTGTCAATAAGTGTATTATCAAAAACAAAAATTCTTGTTGTTTTGAGTTTTTCAATGAATGGATTTGTTATTCTCATACTGAATATTTGCTTTATTGAAATATTCAGTAGGCAATGTCACCATCAACAACATATTAAATAGCTACATCAATTCCTTAAATAAATATCACTAATAAAAATAACAGCAAAGCCATATTTTATATGAAAAATGCTATTGTAGTTTTAGCAATTTTATACTTGCTTTCATAAAAAAAATACTTGACAGAATAATAGTTAATCCATAACCATTCAAATGATATATTATAAAATTAATTTACCTTCTGATTATTTTTTGTTATTGAATAAATGGTCAGATAATTTAATCTTTTCTGTTTTTTGGTCATATTGCAACAAACTCATGCATTCTTGACCTTACATTATTTTATGTATAACTAAATAATTAACCATGATAGTCATAAAAAATTATTATTATTTTGCTAAACTTACAATCAAAATTATTATTCCATTTGTTATATAACAAATTTTAACATATAGTAGTAATTGTTTTTTAGAAAATTCAAATGGAGTAAAGACTAATTCATAAATATATACACTTCTCACAAACATTAATAGTTCAAAACTATGAGAAAGAGATGTACATGCACTCAAGCGCATCATTATTTTCAATACAAGATTATTCAAGAACAACTTAATGGTTTAAAAAAATTACTGTTTATTGCAAACTAATACTAACGTACAATGAAAGGTCATTTCTAGAAAAATTCTGAAAGTTTTTTCGAGACAAATGCCGTAAGTTACTTCCTCATAAACTTAAACTAAATCTCTAAAACCATTTTCTTCCTTTTTTAAGGGCTCTCTACCCTTCAAACAATGAGATAAATTAATTACTTTGCTTCATATTTACTTCCAAGGAAGAATAAGCTACAGTATCAATGATCAAAAACAAAGTTCTGGTGAATTACAATTGCAATCACAAACCCATTCATATAATAGTTTCTTTTTCTAATAAGCTTCAATGAATCAAAAATTAGGTATCCAATTTTTTTGTTAAAAAATGTAGTAATCATTGCAAATCTATTTTCATGCATATTTAAAAGAAATTTATATAAAATATTTTGTATCATGTAAACATAGGAGAAAGAGATTAATTTACTTTATTTTTCTCAATGGAAAGATGAAATTTAAAGTAAAATTTAAAAAGTAAAAGAAAAGTAAAATTAAAAATTTTATACTTAGTTAACATTTGTAAGATATTCTTGGAAGTAAAAACTAATTTGAAAATGGATAATAATTGTAATCCAAACAACCTCTGTCATAATAAAACAACATGCTTGTCAAAATTTTAAAATATTTTTACAGATTATTACACACTTTCTTATTTATCAATTTCAAGAACCAATGTTTTAAAATAAAGTAATTTTAAAATATATCACTCATATGGGTACTTACTTCTTCTTGTACTGAAGAGGATGTATCAAACATTACTCCTAAGTATGCAAGATGAAACATAGCAAGAAGACCAAAACATATATTAATTATGGCCACATAAGGATGGGACTGAAATAATTAATAAAAATAATAATATATTTTATGTAAATATTTAAATATTATAAAACTGTTTTTAAGTATTTTTTAAAATTGATATATTAATAACTAATTGGATTGCTAACATTTATAGAAAAAACTTGTCATTAGCTTTAATTTCTAATATACATCAATGCTAAATATAAATATCTTTTATTTTGTAATAAAAAAATTATATTTATCTATTGACAGACATATTTCACTTTCAAGGTAAGTTACATTACAAGACCAATAAATTTTACTTATGACAAAATTTAAGGAAACTTGACTGAAACATAATAATAAAAAAAAAAGAATTTATGTCAATAATAAGCATTTGTTTTTTTTTTATAGAATGTACTGTACATATTGGTCATAAATTAGAAAAACATTTATGTTAACATATTATTGTGGAAAATAAATACTATTTAAAATATATTAAATATAGATTTTTGTTGATTATTTTGGTATGAAATTTTAATAATTTTACAAAATTAATACAAAAATGAAACCATATGCATTGCAAACAAATTTTTAATTTCATTTACAAGGTCTGTTACAAAATTAACCAAACCTTAAAAATACAGAAAACTAGCAGTGCCATTTTTAAAGAAAATTTTGATGCCAATAAGTAGATGCGTTAATGTTCTGTGATATTTGGATAATTAGAAGCTTAAGTTGTGCCTAAAGTGACAGTATTTTTTTGAACATTGGTCAAAAAATGAGCTTCAAAGAGCCAATATTAAGTTTAGTTTTAAATTCAGTAAAGCATTTACCATAACACATTGATGAAAATAGAGTATGGTGATAATTGTTCTATCTTGTACACATATTTACAACTGGTTTAAACAGTTTGTGATGAAGACATTTGTGAAAATGATTGGCCAGATCATCTGGAATCATTGAAGGAAACACTGGCTGACTGCTTTTTCAAATTCTTTGGTTATGTTAGAAAATGAGTTGAGATTATGTAAAGTCACAATTTATCACATTTTAACTGAGCATTTGAAACTTTGTAAGGTTTGCTCACAATTTGTTTCTCATGCATTGACTGATGACTAAAACTTATCTTTGCAATGATAAACTAAATCCATCATTAAAAACTTCTCATAAGAGTGCAAACTCATCAAATTGATTGTTACAAGTGATTACATAGGATGTTTCCAAAATTATCCCAAAACAAAGTATTAACACATAGAATTACAAAAATAAACTGAAAAAATAACTTTTGACTTCTGCAAATGGTAAGATAATGTTCATTCTTTCTATGATTCGATCAGAATTATTAACAAGAAATTTGTTCCAGTGAGTCATATAATCAATGGTAATTTCTATTTGGACATTATGAAGTGTTTTTAGAATGAATCTGTCCTGTTCGGCCTTAACATTGTGAACAAGGCAGTTGGGCTTTGTTGCACAACAATGTGCCATGTCACCATGCACCTATTGCAATTGCTTTTTTGGCAAAAATTTGCTGCATTTAGCACAGTCCAATTACTTTTTGTTTTTATGAAAGTATTATGACAATAATACAAAAAATCCAAAAAGTTATGAAGAGCATACTGAAGGTCATTGCACAAAAGCACTTAGAGAAGTCATTGAATGTATTAATTGGACATACAAGTCAATATCACCACAGAAAAAATATATTTTAAAATAAAACAAAACATTTGTCTCAAATAATTGCCTGTGGATATTTTTTAAAATATCAGTTATTTTTGTAACACACTTGTATTGTCATCTTTCACAGTAACTAAAATCCATTTACTATAAATGTATTAATTATTGTTAATTATAACATTTACAATAATGTCTATTATACTTGTAAACAAGTAAATTATAGAAAAATATTTTTCTAGTTACATAAATTCAACTAATTAGGCAATTTTTTAAAGAAATCAGAATAGTTTATTTATTAATTTTTTCAAGAAGACATAAAAGACATAAATGGTTTTAATTTTATATTTATTTTTAAGGCTGTTTAACTTTTTTTTTATTTTACAAAATATATTATTTGTAAAATCCATGTTCAAAGTTAATTTAGTGATTAAGTTTAATCATTTGAAATTAAATGATTAAGTTTAAAATTCAAAATCAAAAATATGCCTTCTACATATTTATATAATTAATGCTACTAATATATGATTACTTTTTATTCATATTATTTTTAGATTTTAATGAGATATAATTTGTTGTTTTTTTTTACAAACTTATTACAGAGGAACTTTTTATTATGTATATTACCAGGCATTTGTAAATGAGAACTGATGAGGGATCTAACACCTGAAAATGCATATTCTGTAATTAATAAAGCCTATATTTTTTACCAATTGCCTGAAAAATTCCTGTGATAAGTTTGTAAAAAAGCAAATTTATGCTTAATCAAAATTATCATTCTATACTTTTATAATCTGAAAATAATTATAAAAACCAAAACCATTTGATGTATAAAGTTTTTGATTTGCAATAATTGTTTATCTTGTATTCAAAATAACTGTGTCAGTTGACAAAAAATCAATTCAAAATATAGTAGTAAACAAGGTTTAATTCAGCTCCTACACTTAAATCTTTTGAATACTTGAAAAAAATTTTGTACATATAAAAATTGTTTTTAATATCTAATTATTAACTATTAGATTTTTATATAATTGATTTACTCACACTTTTATATGTATGATCACAATCCTTTTTACATTTTCGAGCTAAAATACAAGCATCAAAAATTGTGCCCAGTTTTTGTCGTAAACCTATAGAAAAATTACTTTACATTACTTTGAAAAGGTAATACCATAGCTCAAATATATATATATGTATATTTGAAAAGATAATATTTTTACATAATATTAATAAAAATTCATATTATATAAAAATTTTATCCTGAAATAATATCACGTATTCATTTTTTCAAGCAGTAGATGTTTTCTGCTCAGAAATATTTATGGTAGAAAAATGCATTTAGTCACTTTTCAGTTTCCTTTTCCTAGACAGTGACACATTAGGAAAGTGAACAAAACAAAACAGACAATACTATCTAGAAATATCATGTCCTCTCTTCCTCTCTTCTGCCATAATGTTTAAGTAATATGATGTTCCTGATAAATTTTAATGATGATTGCAAATGATCACTCTGAGTGGCTTGTGTTGTGTAAAGAAACAGAAAACAACTGAAAATGAATAGAATATAATATAGAATGGAATGCATGAAATTTGAATTAACTTAAATATAGAACAACATAATGAGAATTAAAAATAAAATAAAAGGAATAAAAAATAAAAATAAAATATATGTTGTGTGTAACTACAAGCCATACTGCTAAGTGAAGAGAGTACCCTATCTGACTTAATATCTCTACAGTATTTATTGCATATAATATTGCTTTGACTTTTGTTTCCTCATGCACCATAAGCCAAGCAGATACACATAATACATATGTACACAGTGTATTTTCGGACCAAGAAAAGGCACCATGCATCTTTGCAGGTTATACAGAGATTGTACTTGGTATGTTTGAATGTAGTTAACTTCTCAATGATTTTCTCTAACAGTCTTAAGGTTGTATTCTGAAGATGACTGCTTAAACAGCTAAAAATTTTTCATTAATAAATAAATTTTTTGGTAACGGTTTAAAACTGGTTTAACAAAGTTGAAGTGGTGTTAAACACTGTTTTCAGCTCTCTTTTGGTCTTAAATAATTTGCTTTTTCTGTAGTAAAATGCATTTTTCTGCTCAGAAAATTTCTAGTCCTACCTTCGTGTTTTTAAATTTAATAAACATTAGTTTTGATTAATTTATAATAAAACAAGCACTCAAAATACATCATCACATATATTACCATAATTTGGGGTGACATGGATGATGGATTGATGTTATTTAAATTCTCAAAGAGAAGAAAATACCAGGTATGATTTTCATACTCCATCATTCAAAAAGACTTGCAATTAAAGATGTTTTTATTTCATTCACTTTATTATATAGTTAATAAAATTTAAAAAATGTATGCGGTATTTTTCCTTCAAGAATTTAAAGAAACACCTCTTTATCTAAATGATTATGTAACTCCAATAACATTATTGATGTGATCTTGTAAGTTGTCTTAAAAAATACATCTTATACTTCTTAACAACTTCAGCAGGTGATATATGAAGTAATCAAATTCCTTTCTTTTTATTTAACGTTTCTTTTCATCCCTATACATATGGTAAAAAGAAACAGTAACTTAAAAACCATACTTGTTTCTATTTTACAACTAGATTGTGAAAGGAAATGCAATTTTGTTTGCAAAAAATGTCTATTAAGTACTTAGACCTTATGTTATGCTCAAAACAAAGACAGCAGTGGCGTGTGATGACAATTGATGATAGGGAAGCTGTGCTGGTCCTGGATAGAATCATTGGAAGCATTATATGATATTTTGGTGTGTAGCATCCACAAGCTAAACTGTGTGAGGTTGGTGCTCTGTAAAGCACATGCACAAATGCATATAATCTGGCTGCTTTACACAATTCAAGTATTTTTGCTGTGGAAGCCATCCCGTATTTGACAATACGGTGCTTCCATTGGGAATATATACATACAGTAAACTCTCGAGTATCCATGTGCAGATTATCTGGTTTGCGGATTATCCGTGCATGAATTTAATTTTTTTAAAAATAATTATATGTGTATGTATTTTTTAAATAGTCACTTGCTTTCATGTTTACGCATCCTATAAGTGTGCATGTGTTTGTACTTAGATGTTTGAAGCAAGTGGTGGGGGTATCTGAAGTCAGCTAAACTGGTTTTAGTTAGGCCACTTCTTTTGTGCCGTACGTTTCTTTTCAGAGGAGAAAACGATAGTGAATACATTTATACAAAGTTTCGTTTAGTTGCATGTTATAATACGTATTACAATTTATGATTTGATTATATGTACGTATGTATAATACATATTATACATAATATTCTGCTGACACTTTGTTGGAGTACATCGACCAATGGGAATTCGAGTATGACGACATAATAGCACTTAAAAAAAATTCGAACTGATATTAAAAAATCATTAAAAGATTCCTGCAAACAAACCAAAATCACAGATTTTCTTAATAATAATGAGCATTAAACATGTTAAAATAATTGTCTGCCTCAGAAATGTATATTACGTTGTATTTTAGAAATAAATAATTACAGTTCAGATTATCCGTGTTTTTTGATTATCTGTGCCACCTCTCCCCACCATTAGCGCAGATAATCGGGAGTTTACCATATATGAATTTATATTCGAATATACAATATCTTATCATTTTTTTCACATGTAGTATAGAAATTTGTAATAACATACATAATGCAGTTATAATAAAATATTAATTTTAATTAATTCAAAGTATGTTAAAATACGAAAATAACTGTGCAATACGTATTTATATTTTAGAAAATATTTTTACAAGGAAAGCAGCGTTCCACAGCTTCCATGGACGGCATGCCACTGAAAAACAGCTTTTACAAAAAGCTCCTCAAATCATCTGGATAATCTGAAAAACTGATTAAATAAATAAAAATGAAAGAGCTTTTAAAAAATACTCAAGTCACTGAAGTTATCAGGAAACTTCACCATACTTCAAAAATATGGTAAGAGCTGATAATGGTTCAGATAGTTTCTTAATAACATCCCCATATATAAAAACATATGAATAGATCTATTTAGGTTCTTCAGAGCTAGGTCTTAGACTTCTTCATATTTTAGACCATTGGTATTAAAAAAAGTTGCATGGAATGAATAAAAACAGCCATTTTTGACGTTTCTCATCCCACAAACTCAAAATCATTGGATCATAAAAAAAGATCAATGATTTTAAAAAAAGCATTCAAAATATAAGTGATTTCAATGAAAATTTAATAAAATGATACAAAGACAACACCTTAACATGATTTTTTTTATAAAGTGAGTATTGTAAAGTGACACTTGCTAACAAACATCAAAAAAGTGTATCCAACTACCATAACATGCAAACCAGACTAGCATCTAGAACAGCATTACCAACCTAACAAAACATAATGCTCGTATTTTAAAAAATAATGTCCAAAGACACAGCATTAAAAAATTTCTGATTTGTTGGGTTAGTTTTATTTTTGTATCAGATACAGAAAATTTTCTTCAAGTTTTGTTTCTATTCACCCCAAATTACAGTATCAAAAATCTTCAGTATTAAAACACTACATTTTTGATTTTTAAAAACTTAATTTTAAAATTAATTTAAAAAAATTAATTTTCAATTCTGCATGACAAAATCATAACATGAACATTTGCAAACATTACAACCACTGCAATAAAAAAATATAAAGAGCAAACAGTCGAAGTCAAAGCTAAAAATTTGTCTTTGACTTCAACTGTTTGCTCTTTGTATTTTTTTTTATTTGTTTAAAAATCCAATAATAATGAAATAAAAGAATTTTAACTTACTATATTCAATATAGGTATAAAAGCCCAGTGACAAAAGAACTGCTGCCAACTGAAAATTTAATCCCTATGATATAAAAATGTATATTTTATTGAGAAAGTTGAAAGTTATTGATTTAAAATTAAATATACAAGATTTATTTATTTATTATTTAATTGGAATGATTTATTATTATTATTTCTTAAAATAATACGATCCAACAGTATTTTGTTCAAATAAATTATTTATTTTATTAAAAAAACATCTGAAAAACACTACTTTCAACTGAAAATTATAAAATTACTCTAATACTTACATGAAGAAGTGAACTTGCTATATATGTCAACAATACAGCAAAAAAATTTCCAAATGGTCTCGCAGTTTTAAAAATATCTAAAAAATTTTTTTAATAAATACAGTCAAACCTCTGGTTTCAAACGACTTGCTTTTTTAACAATTTGGTTTACAAACAGAATTTTGAATGCCATCTTTGTTTCGGTTGCCATACGATAGCTTGGTTGCCGAACAAGCTACTTGGCAAGATACGGTCACAGATGGTCAACTCCCTATACTTCTTATGTTCAAGAAAGTCGACAACCTAACTAATCAACGATGGGACTATCAATTCAGAAGTTACTGGTGCTGATATCGCCTAGCGTCATTAGACGTCACGACAAGAACCATCGATGATGATGTTATTCAAATTAGATTTCAATGCATATGTGGGCAAGATACTACTACTGTTATCAAACGTGTCACAACTGAATTTAAATCAAATTAATTAATAAAAACCATGTTATATAAATGGCATCCACAAATCCATGTTTAAAGGTGCTTAACTCAAGTTTATTAATATAATATTATATATTTTAATATTTAATTTAATATTAATACTAGGTAGCTAGTTAATAAAAAATAATAATAATTAAAACTGTGGTTTTTACACCAAAACTGAGACTAAAATTAAAATTAATTAATTAATTTAAATTAAAATTAAAATCAAAGCAATTGAAAGATAATATTTTGGAACGTGTGGATAAAGTACTTGTTGGACTTGTTTGATTTGGTTATATTTCATGCAGGCAGTCAGAGTTGACTATTTATAGCACTTCTTTGTAAAATGTAAGTTTCAGTTTCAGTTGGCAGTGATGGAAACACTTTGTTTTTGATATATATTACATTTATAGGCATTTTTATGCATGAAATACAGCTAAGAAGGTAAAAATAGAAGACCGTTTTGGGGGTCGGAAATAAATTAATCCATTTTACAATGTTTCTTATGGGAAAATTTGTTTTGGTTTGAAAACAAATTGGTTTTCAAACAACTTTTAGGAACAAATTAAGTTTGTAAACCAAGGTTTGTCTGTAAATATAACTTTTTCAAATATTTAATTAAAAATTCACCTTTTTTAAAAATAATTTATTTTATAAATAGATGTACAATACTTAGCTAAGTGCATAAAATTACACTATCTCATAATTATTTAACTTTAAAATTAAAATAATTAATAATTTCAATTATTTAATACTCAACAATATTTTCAAATTAAACTGCATTATTTCATAAAAAAAGATTCATTTTTCAAAGATTAAACATTTTATTTAAAGAAATAATAAACAAATAAGAAAATGTTTTTTTAATATTTTAACATACAAAAAATAAATTTTAATTTTCTGTGATTACTTTTCACTGTATTTTCCAACAAGTTTATTAAAATGAGAGCTGCTAAGACCATGCTTTTTGCTATTTCCTTAGGAGATACAATTCTTCCAGATAGTGGTATCTTGTACTTCAAACAATTCTAACCTTGAATGCTTCAGAATTTAAATGCAAAATTTGATAAAAATTTGACTCATAGTTTGAACTGCATGCACAGTGAAAAAATGTGCTTGAAACATAAAGCAATCTGTTGTGTGTCCAAGTTGTCTCTCGCTCTTGCATTATGCTTGTAAGTTGTTTCTCTTCAGTGCTTTTTTTTGCTTTATTTTTAGTATGTTTGATTATATACATTGTATTGTGTGTTATTTGTCAATTTTTAACAATTTCTTCCTGTAAATTTTCTTTGTCGAGAGCTCTTGTGTGCCCTGCAGGTTTTGTATCCTTTAGCTTAAAATTTTCCAAATGGAACTTTTTAAATTGCATTCAAAGTTTAGGAGCATCTTTCCCATACAAATTATTGTTACACCACATTACAATTGTTTTTATTGTTTATGTGGTGTTATATTTTATTCAAAAGTCATAAAGCACAAAACCTATGCCCTCCATGTTATTATATCATCATCAACATACCCTAGTATAAAATTTAAAACTAGTACTTGTTATTTTTCTTCAATTTTTTTGACTACTAATTCTGTTAGTACCTGCAGTGATTGGTAACTCTATAAGAACTCCTATATTTGGCTTGAAGAATTTTTCATTAAAGTGAAAATATGAAGTATGTATTATGGTTTCATCTTGGGAAGAGCATTCCCCAGAAGTCATTGTTTTAACGAGTTCACTTTCCATCAACTAGTTTTTCAGGATAAAGACAGGGTCCTGTTGTTAGGGTATAGGAATTCCAAAATTTTTCTTATGTATTAGGTCATCTTCATTTCCTTTTAAAACTTCTACTTTGATCTTTAAACACATTCTTAACAGTCCAATCATAGTCTTTTATTTTTAATCTGATCTATTTTGCTAGAACTTTTTCTAATAGGTTGGTGAGTCTCTTGTTAACAATTAGTCTAATTCCATGAGGTCTTTATGAGTTTTGACATATGCAAACATTCTGAGAAACTTTACATACTGCAATTGCATTTGTTTAGCAGGTTTGAGCATCTCTCACTTCTGAATATCTTCCTTATTCATGAATCAATCTGTCTTGTGAAATCCTCCTTTAACTCCATGCATTCAGTTTTCTATATGTGCTTTTGAAACTTCGTTCTATACTCTTCCTGCCTCACAATTACAAATTACTTACATTTGTCAGTATCTTTGTTACATTTGTACAGACCTTGTTAAATGAGTTCTGCCTGTTCTAGCTAGAGTTTAATCCTCTTTATCATATTCCTTTCCTTCCCATTTCAACATTTTCATTAAGGAAAGTGTATACAAACACATAATTAATATCAAGAATACAGAATTCTACCCAAATGAGTGAAAATGGTATACAGCACAGGAATACAAACACATACAAGTACAGAAAACACAGCAGATATGCAGAAATCTTTCACTAAACTTACAATGGGACCCCCTCTTTTTGGTTATTATTATCAAATTGTGTTCTTTCTAACTTGTGAGTAACATTTATCATGGAATTTTGTAACATCATAGAATTTAAACATGTGTATAATAATTCAAAAACCATTGATGGTTTTTGAACTATTGGAATTTTGTGGATTTGTTCAAATTTAATTTTTGTGTGCTGCCTCTGAAGACAAGCTGTTTAGCTCAAAAGTAAGGCATTTTTTGAATTTTTCTGTACTCCTGAAGCCATGGGAACATTGTGTGAAAACAATCACTCTTGTTCTTGCTTTTTGTAATAATTCCAAAAGATGTATACAGATATCCCTCATAAACATGGTTTGAAATTGGAGACATCTCCTGTACAACACAGTTTCTGGTTTCCCACTAACACAGTTTGGAAAATACTCTGTATAAAATTTCACAATTTTTAAATGTAAATTCCATTATTTGGTATTTTTTTTCATTCAAGTATGCATGTGTGTTGTCTCAAATTTGCTCACAGATTTTAGAATACTGAAATTTTCAATTTGTCTTGTGCCTTTTGTCAGATTTATTTTAATGAAAACCGATAGAATTTTTTTTCTTCCTTGTCCCAGCTTTCCTATCAACCAGGTATCATTGTCGTTGCTTTCAGACTTTAGCTCTTAAGACTGTCACTGTTTTCTTTTTATAGATTAATCTTCGTATTTAGTAACATTTATTTAAACATTTTTAAGCAAGTTTTGTTAAACTTTTTTAACCATAGGTAAATAATTGTTCATAAAAATGACAAACAATTATTTAAAATACAGCAATATCTTTGTATTCAAACTGTTCCCAACTCAAACAATTCAGTATTCCAACACAAAATGTGGAAAAAAATTGCTTTGTACTTGACTGAACAACATGACTCTCTAGAACAAATTTTCAATTAATAACATATTTTTATTTTCTCGTACATAAAAAATTATGATAAAAGTTAAAAAAAATGAAGACATTGCTGATATTTCTGATCAAGATCAATTAAAAAAAAAAGCTCAGAAGATGACAATACTCTGTAAAAAGAAAATGCCTTTGTTTAACTAAAATTAATATCATTGTGTCATATAATACTTTTAATTGTGATTGTTAGTTAATTATTGATTGCTTTAAAAAACACATTTCTTTTAGTAATGAAAAAGAATAATATACTTTTTGTTAACTTTTGGAACCTAACTCCACATTTTGCCTCAGTCCCTTGTTTCATATAGCACGAATTCTCATAACACAGCACTTTTTCGAAATGTAACTACTGTGTTATATGTGGGATACCTGTATATACTATATTTATTCACATATAAGACAAGGTTTTTCTTCATTTTTCACTGCTTCAAAAACCCAGGTCATCCTTTATGTGCAAGCGAAGGATTCTTTAGGTTTTTGCAATAAGTTTGTGAACCATGTATTTGCATTTTTTACTACGTGCTTATCCTATGGTGTTTAAAAACAAAAATATTTTATCTGGGTCATTTGAATCGTTCTTGTGTATTGCAGGAATAAAGATGAATAGCAATAGGAAAAGCAAAGCTTTTGAATTGAATTCCAAATTGAAATTGCAAAATCACATGGGAGCCTGATATAAGTTTTAATCCATTCCCACGTGAAAACAGTTAATTATTAATCAGAATTTGAAGAAACTTGTGTGGATTCGACTATTAAGAATTGGCAAAAAAGGTTCCGAATTACATGAACAAATTATGTTGTCGATTTTACAAGATTTTTCTTTAAAGATTAAAATGCCAGTAATTTTTGCGGGACAATGTGTGCATTTATGTGCATTTGATATTTTATTTGTGATTAGACAAAATAAAATTAGAATTGTATCAATAAATCCGATTTTCTTTATTTTAATCTTTAAAGTCACACCTCGTCCTATATGCAAGATTGTCTTACACGCAAATAAATATGGTATATATATCAAATTATTACAAAAAGCAAGGGTAATATAATATATAAATACACACACACACTTATTACATTTGAATTTCACATATAATTTTCATTCTCTTCATAAACTACAGATATTTCTATACTCTGTTTATTGCAATGTAATTTTAAACCAGCTTTTGAAAGCATATGCTAGAAGAGTCACAAACTAAAGAAATTTCCAGAATTAGTAATATCATTATTCATACCTAACTGAAAATGATTTTGATTATCATATCTCATGGTGCACATGAGACATGTACTAAGATGCAAAACAGAATGTTACATTTGACAATATGCTATACAATGCAATGTATTGCAGAATTTGTAGGCTACATCTTAATGTAATCATTGATTGATAAGGTAAAAAATATTCATAAAAATAAAAAATATTCAAATTCTAATAAATTTTTAGATGATAATCACAATTGTTAACACACACTAATATCATATACAGTAAAACCTATCTATGGTGACCATGCACGGTTCCTTTCAAAAAGTAGTCTTTTAGACAGGTGGTCATCCAGTACAGATGGTGCTGTAATACTGTATTTCCACACACATTTTGCACATTTTTTAGCCATTTCTACTAAGCAAAACTCGATGTGAGCAAAAATAAGTGAATTTTTCAACGATAGAGCTATATTGGTACTGTATTTTATTCTTATTGAATAACTCGATTAACAGGAGTCATCGTGATTTTATAAGACAGATTTAATACCAATATTTTGAAGATTAATACAGTATTTGATTATAATGCATGCTTTTTTCCCCGACTTAATTAATTCAACTTGGTTCTTTGTTCGCTCCTAAGTTACGTGTATTACGTCATCAATATAGAAGTGCATCCTATCTCTCCAACACTTCAGTTTTGGTTTTCGTTAGTTTAATCTTATTTTAACTTTAAAAATACTGTATTTTTTTTTTTTTTAATATTCAATATTTTCTTAAGTACAATAAGAAAAATTATTAATTAATAATAAAATGATTTTATTATTTCTTCTCATAATACAATTTCACTACATCAATGACAATCGTGGAAATGAAAAAGGAAGATTGCCTGTAAAACTGATTTTTGCATTAATGCATTTATTGTTTTTTGAATATTTTGCATGTGAAAATTATTACTTGGAGATTATTTTTCTAAAAGTATCGTGAAAATAACGTAGGTTGATACAGAAACTATTTATTTCACATGTACTGTATACAAGCTTCAAAAAAAATTAAATTTTATCAAATGATGAGATTAGCCGATTAATTGCATCGTGTAAAATATTTTATACCCCTAAGGATAATACTGTAGGTCTACAGTACAGTAAATTGCATTTCCCAACAGTTAAACTTTACCACTAATTGCCGTTGTGATAAACTATTTTCACTTTCTATGATAACTTTAACATGATCTTCTAACAATAGCACTTCACATTTCTTTTGTTTTTCAGACATTTTCAAATAAATTGAAATGAATTTCCTTTGTAGCTGGAATACCTGCACCTAATTTCAAGAGTGGGAGAAGTGCCCAAGGTGGGTTCAATCAAGAGTTTAGGCCAGGAATGGCAAACCATTTTGAGTCCGCATGCCATATTGTAAGCAAACTTAGCTTTAAAGATGTTAATGCATGCCAATGTCTCAGACTTCGAATAATGATATTTAAAGAAATTAAACGAATATGCTTTAATTCGAATAAATGTAAAAAATCTGATTGAAAAAAAGATGATCAGGTGATAAACAGAAAGGATGATTGAAAAAGACAGAAATCATATGCAATGTTCCTTCTAATTTTTTTTGTAGATGAGCGGAACATATACTTCTCTGAGCAAAAAAATTTTTCTGAGCATATGTATATAAAATCATACTTTTTCCTATAAAAACTAAAATAATTACCGTATTTTACGGACTATAAGACGCACCTGAATTTTGGAGGCAATTTTTCGAAGAAAAAAGTGCGTCTTATAGTCCGTAAAATACGGTAATTATAAAGTAGAGATTAAAATTCATTTTAAAACATACTTCCATACAAAATATTATCTTTTGTCAATGATTTAATGTATTTAATCAAAATATATGCAATGATAATCATGTTGCAGACAAAGTGAGAAATAAGTAAACAACATTTCAAATCAGTGTGCATGCTCGCCTGCGTGGCACATAAATTCTCGTGCACGGCAACAATTTGAGCAGTGCCCACCGCGCAGCTTAGAGGAAACATTGATCATATGATACATTACGTGCCAGATGATTTCTCTTACGTGCCACTTTGGGCACACGTACCATAGGTTCGCCACCCTGGTTTAGGCTAATTCATTATATTAGGAAGGAGAAATGTTGTTGAGATAGGGTTCAAACAATAGTTTAGACCAGATATATTTGCACAAGTGGTCGCTTATTACAGTTGTTGTATGTTGTTTCTGACCAAAAATTGGTGCCTGCGGTTGCATTACACAGGTGATCGTTTGATACAGGTAACTTATACAAAGACTCTGTGTATAAACTATTCCATGCCAAAAATTTTTGCCCATTTTGACAGGTGCCTGTTGAATGCAGCTGGTCATCTTAAGCAGTTTTATTGTATATATGTATATATGTGAATATATATATATATATATGATGATGATATGCTCAGTTAATACAGATACCAAATGTTATACCAAACCAGAATCAAGTATAATTAATAAAAACAATTATTTAATTATGTTTGTGTGTAATATATATATATATATATTTCACATTAGTCACAAAAATGATGTTAATACAGAAAATAAATTATGACTAATTCTTAATTAAGTCTGTTTAACTCGAAAAACAATTTATTAATAAATAAATAAATTAGCTTACATAAAATAAATTAAGATAAATTTAATTAGCTTACATACAGGTTTTCAGCCAATAATGCATAGGGATATTCCAATAAATAACTACTTCTACAAGAGATCTTGGTATTTCAATAAAAAAAGGTGATACAACTGGCATTTCCCTAAAAATTTATTATATAATAGGTTAAATATTGTTTTCCTTATATCCATTAAATGAATTTATTACAGCTACATTATTGATAAAAGTTTATACAGTATAACCTGTGAATAGCAGATACCACCAGGACTAAGAAGTTTGTCTGCTATTTGAAGGTACAGTACATGCCAGACGCCATATTGTATTTTTATCAGGTCATTATAAAATGAAGAATATGATGGATTACGAAAACATCAAATTTGCATTAAGAATGTGAAAATACCGAAAAGTATACATAGCATATACAGTATATTATTTATCTTTTCAGCTGTATAAATCACATTTTAATTGAATTCTAAAGGATTATATAGAATACTTTAATTAAATAAAACATAAACATTGACAAATTATTAATTCAACAAAAATGACCTGAGTGGAAGTAACAAAAAAGAAAAATGAAACTGTTGTTATGAAGAGAAGGGTGTACGAAGGTTGGTTTAGGTAGGTGATGACAGTTTGAATGTCACATTATGAAGGCAATTTGCTAGCCACTTCAAGGAGTAAGAAATATATTCGGTATTCTTTCATTTACAATGTCATTTTTGATCTAAGTGACTAATAAAAATTGATAGTGATTTGTCTACTTTGTAGTTATTGAGTAGGTGTAATTTTTCGAACATTTTTGCTTTTTCCAAGAAATGATTAATTAAAAATTACTTTAGCCACCACAAAGCTGTTAAGATAATAAATTATATCATAAATGCAAAAAAATTGAATTTCTTCCTACACTTTAAAGTGATTGGCAAATCACCTTCACAACACAATCTTAGAACTTTCACCAAATAAATGCTGTTGTCTTAACCTTAAAACTGTTTCTTTTTCATTACTACTGTACTACAGTTCTTGTCAAATGGATGAATAACTTTGGAAAAATTTATGGCGGACATGGGCAAATGCGGCTCCGAGAGCCGCATGCAGCTCTTTTTGAGTTACATGTAGCTCTTGCTGAAAGTGTTAATTTCTGTTTTTTATTATTATTTTTACAATTTTATTTTTATAATTTTGTGAAAATATGTTTATTAAAAAAATTCAATATTTGTTTTATATTAATATAATAAAATCGCACGCCTTACCATACTATCCGCCACGACAATACAGAACTGCGGCTCCCGTGCATTTTGCAAAACCTACATTGCAGCTCCCACTGAACTCTTGCTTGCCCACCCCTGGTTTATGGTTTCTTGGTACCATAAGCTTAATTCCAACAATAAGACAGAGTTTAATGACATTAATATGTATGACAAGTTAACCAGATTAGTCTTCTCTAACAGATAAAGAATACTGTTTGGCTTTTTACAACTTGCCTTCCTCCCATTCCTATTTTAAGCTAGTCTTTATTTGATGCCTATGGTCATAATTTGTCCTCTGAAAAACTATTTGAACCAAATCTTTGTTTTAGTTTTAAAATATTTTGTATATAATTAATTCTTTCAGAGTATTGAAAGTGGAAGTTTGTGTTTATTAGGTAGGTAATGGATGACGGTGTCCATTATTTAGAGATAAATATTATAGATGTCCTATTTGAAAGGTCTGGGATTGTAAAAATGTCCATTAAGTAGAGGTTCTGCTATTCAGGAGTGTCCATTAAAGAAGATTTCACTGTACAATAAACAAATGATACTACCAGCCTTGGTTTATATGATTATATGTTTGAAATTTTGTTGGAGAATGAAATTGATAGCAAATTAACAGAAACACAAAACCATTTGACATAATCACATCATAGTAAATAAACTATTTAAATAATAAATACTATTAAAACAAATTATATATTGTCCAAAAGAAAAATTAATAGAAAACTTAATCTAATGAATATTTGAAATGGGAATGAATACACTAAGAAAAGAACAGAAATAATTTAACTGAAGATAACAAAATAAATGAGATTTGTTTTTAAACAGTCTTTTTTTTTAATGAAAAATTCAATGCTTATGTATATAACAATTCATATTTTACATGTATTATTTATCATTACAATTTTTTAAATGACAATTAATACAAAACTAAAAGTAACATTTGTGTATAATAAACTTTATTACAATATACACTACAAAAAATCTTATCACAGGTCTGAGAAAAAAACAGATCTAACCACTAATTTAATTTGATTGTTTTTATTAAAACATAATTACTGTCAAAAATTCTTTAAACTTAAAGTTCAAACTTCACATAAGTTTCAATATATCATTAAAAATTATCTATTAAACTAAAAATATAATTATAACAACATTAAATAAAATAAATAAAAATTAAATAAAAAATGCTATGTTTAAAAAAACTAAGTTTACTAATTAATATTAATGTGTGTTTATGGAATCTATAAAAAAAACAACTTACCAAGTATTTAAAGATGTTGAAATTCCACATAGAAGAGATGTAACTTCAGATAAATAACTGATAAAATAATGGCTCGATCTGAAGGAGAGAGCATCACAATATGCAGACATCCATCTATGTATTTAAATAAAATTTTAATTTTAATTTTTTTGTTATGTGTATATTTATCGTTTATTAAAATCTATTAATAAACTTTATTGGTATTGCATAAATATAATATTTTAATGTCTTTTTTGAATAGTAAGCTTGCCGATTTTTATCTTGCTATTTGATTTATTTGAAAGTCAAATCTTAAAATGATATTTAACTTCATTTCTAGCTAAATAAATAAAATGAGAATTATTTAAATTTATTAGCATATTTTGGAGTTAATCCAGCTATCAGGGGGTACATGAAATTAAATCTTCACAAACAAAAGTTGAACGGAAATAAAATACAGTTTTTTATGATATTGGAAACTGTTTTCTGTGACACCTGTACACAGTATTAAATTAATAAGTGTAGATTTGAGCCTAGTTTTTTATTTTGCTGCTATCATCCTCTAATAGTTTAATATATCTGTTGAAAAAGTTATATACTCTTGTTATCATGGTTGGACTCATTTGAAATAACTTATGGTACAGTTCTTCCATAGATTTACACAGTCAAAGTAGAAGTACCAAATTGTCCTCTGAGATTTACACATTATTTACATATACAAATTAAATGGTAAATAGAAAATTGATTGTGACACATTCTGCATTGACTATTCTTGATATTCAGATAATTTGCATCGACCACTACATAAAAACTGTTCAATCTAAGCTTCATATAAAATCTTTTCATCTTAAATGGAATTTGAAAATTAATATAACCATTAGGAGGAGGAAAGCTGAGGTTGTTGATATACCATGAATGAAATTTTGGATTCTATAATTTTTTCATTTCTTGATCGACCGAGTTATAATTTTCCATTAAGGTAGGAAATCCGAAGTCCCAATCTGCTTCTGTATTGTTAAATAATGTATGTGATATCCCATGTCTGGCCAATGATAATTCATAATGGTTTATTGATATCATTGGTCATTTTTATAAATTCTTTTTTTATATCATAAATTTACTTTGATAATGCATACACAACATGTCTCAGAAAGGATGTGTCAGACTTCTATCTCTTGTCCTAATAAATAAAAAATTTGAAACTTTGGCTTTATTAAGAGCCACCGCAAACTGGCGCTTTGCAAGAGCAAAATGCTAGCAAACATGCCCTAGGACAACCGATGACATGCCCTAGGAGCAACATTATATAACATGCCCTAGGACAACCGATGACATCAAAGGCTCTGCCTTTGATGTCATCAGTTCTCCTAGGGCATGTTATATAATAATGTTATATAATGTTGTCCTAGAGCATGTTATATCGGTTGTCCTAGGGCATGTTATTGCTATAAGCCATGGATACAGCAAAGCTCTCATTGATAAGTTCTCTAGAAGACATGAGAAGTCCCAAAAGGCAAATAATTCGACAGGACAACCATTGAATATCAGACAGGAAGAAAATGAAAGGATATCTATCACATATAATCCAGTGCTGAAATCCATTTACAACACCGTGGCCAACCAACAAGGAATTAACATCGTGTACAGAAGATGTCAGACTCTCTTCAGAATATTAAGCAACAGCAAAGACCCACCAAACCCCGAAAGGCTTCCGGGAGTATATATGATACCACTAGAAGACCACAGGTGCGATAGACAATTAACATACATTGGTTCCACGAAACGTGCTTTAAAGTGAGGTTAAAGGAGCACGAGTCAGACATACAGCACGGTAGATACACTACGGCCCTGGCGACGTACGTGTCGGAAGAGGAGATAACGGCAAACCTGCATGCGGCAAAAATCATTATACCCAGCTATAACCCACAGCAATTGAAATGGCTAGAAGCCATGGAGATATTTAAGGCGGGATTACGTAGTACCTGCGTTAATTATAAAGAGGAAATGATCCTATCAAGCGCATGGCAGGTTTTGCTAGAAAACAGTGTTTAAAGGGAAGAGCATGGAGCATGCGCAGTACAAATATCCAGCTGCTGCACGTGGTAATATTCCGAAAAGAAATTCAAATTGAATATTTATTCTAATGTTAACGGCCTATTCGACGAAGCCTGAAGAAGAACCCAGGAGGGGCTGTGAAAACGTTTGCAATTCTGAAAATAGAACGACGCAATTCTAAAAATAGAACAACACCGGGTAAAAGGTTAGAAGGGTTATTTTAAAGGCTCTGCCCCTCTCTTCTTGCTCACGTGGTTTTTCCTTTGCTAGAGCAGCGATACGAGAGTACTCTCACTGTTCACAGAATTCAACAAGAGCAGTCATGCTAGCAAGAGAGAGCAGGGGAAAATGGATGACTACATAAACATGCCACATGTCAAAAAAGAAATTATAGAATTTTACCGATGTAAGTAAATTACATGATTAATATATTCGGTATTGAATAGAAAATAGTATAAACTTTGTATATAAATAGTTTTCAGCTAGTTAAGCCTAGTTAGACTTAACTAGTAGGCATGTTTTTCTCATGCTGTTTCAAAGTTTGGAATGAAAACTGACTGATTACAAGTATAGGTTATAATAAAATCTTTGTTCTATAGCCAATCTACATCTGTGGAATCCACGTCATGAGGTCTATTACAAAAAAAAACAAGAAGGATTCCACACTGACACAGTTAAGAGAGCTTTTAGCTTCTGAACACGGAATGAACATCACTTGTAAGTAGACTGTTTTATTTGTTATGGGCTAGTATATTTAGTAAAACAATTTGGTCTAATTTGCTCAATTAGTAATACAATACAGTCTGTTACAAAAGTATAGGAACGCCACAAATTTTGTTTTTTTTCTTTTTAAATCTATTTAAATTTTTTTACTAGAAAACTGTTTTATATGTTTTAAAACAATTACAAAAGTATCATTTTCAAAGCTTTTTATTTTCTAACAATAATATAATAGAAGTTATTACAGTTTTTCACTTTTTACTTGTTACATAAGTATAGGTACACTTTCTAAAATTACAAAAAATTAATTTTTAAATATATTTTTAACACTTTGAATATTTGGTTCCACCCCCTTTGGCTACAATTACTTGAAAAATTCTGTTAGGCATGGAGTTTATTAATTTTTTTTAATTATTCATCCTTATTTTCATCCCATACATCTATCATTGCAATCTTTAATTGATTTACACATTCACATTGTTTTCCTTTTTGATAAACAATGTCTGCTAAAATCACCCATAAATTTTCAATGGGATTTAAATCTGGACTACTCAAAGGCCAGTCAATTACATCAATATTTTCTTTTTTAAACGAATATTTTGTTTACATTAAGGCATGAATGGAAGCATTAGCTTGTTGAAACTTCCATTTATGACCTGTAATTAATGCACCAAATGTAATCATATTATTATACAATACCGTATTTTACGGACTGTAAGATGCACTTTTTTCTTTGAAAAATTGCCTCCAAAATTCAGGTGCGTTTTATAGTCCGTAAAATACAGTAATTCTTGATACTCTTCTAAGTTCATATTTTTGTCAACAAATATTAAATCAGTTTTACCTCCCCATCCAAAACCACTCAAAATCATTACAGACTCACCCCCTTATTGCCGGCTTATTTTAATTCTGCTTTCTCTTCTTAAATCATGAAAACAATATGAAAACCCATCAGAGCCATCTAAATTAAACTTTTTCTCATCACTAAACATTATTTCTTGCCATTCTTCAGTCCATCCCAACTTGTCTTTAGCCCAGTTTAAATGCATTGATTTGTGTTTGGCAGTGGTTTCAACTTCATTTTTAAATATTTTATATTGTCATTGTTTTTTTAAAGTTCTCCAAACAGTCGCAGGAGATACATCTACTGGTAATTCAGCAGCAGCTTGCATTGTTGACATGTTTTTATTAGTTATAAGCTTCAAAACTTGGCTCTCATCTCCAAAATGCTAAACATTTATGCCATCCTGACTTCCGTTTTTGCCCATAATTTTCACCTTGTTAGAAAACATTTCAAATAGCATTTGTAGATCTATTTACAGCTGCAGGAATTTGCCTCAGAGACTTGCCTGAACCACTCAAATAATAAATTTGATGTATTTCATGCTCCTGAAGTACAGTTCTACAAGACATTCTCGAAAATGTTTATATAACATTCAATGAAACATTCAAAAAAGTTACCATGACAATTAAAAATGATGACATCTCACCTTAGTTGTGATAATTTTAATTATTATTATGATAAATTAATTTTTTAAGATACTTTTAAGTGATGTACCTATACTTTTGTAACACATCAAAAAATGAATATTTGTGAAAAAAAATGTATGCTGCTTTATGAAATGTAAAAATCCTGATAAAATAATTAAAATAATGATAAAAAAAATAAATAATAATATTCCAGTAATAATTTCAAAATAAATTTCGAGAAAACACAAAATTTATGGTGTTCCTATACTTTTGTAACAGACTGTAATTTAAAATGACTGCAATTATGTTTAGAAGATGTCAGAAATAAATTATAGCCTATATAGTATCTTGCATACATAAGGCATGTTTGTCACAGTGATAGCAGTATTTCCAAATACATGCTTACATAAATGTATATGATACAATAGCCAATATACATGTATGATGTAATAGGCTATAATCTATTTAGTCATATCCCAATTATCAAACTGATTGTCTAGCAAAGTGAAAATAACAACTTTAACATTTCCATTATAATTTGCAGCAAACAAGATCCTTAGCCAAAAATTCAAAAATATGAAGGATGCATACAAGAGGGAAATCAAAGCTGCAAAGCTGTCAAAGCTGCAAAAATCATAGTCGTCTGGAATGGGCATCAATAATGTGCACAAAATCAGATTTCTGCACTTCAACCAGATGGATTACCTGAGGGACTCCTTGCAGGCAGACAAAAGTGAGGATACCATCAGCCTCAGCACCTCCCTTGAAAATGTAAGTGCGAACATAATGTAGGCTACATAAATGTGTGGTATGATGGTGGCAACAGTATAGTTGCTTACCTAGAACACTGATTGTCTCCTTGTACCAGTTATGGATGATTTGATGTACAAATATCACATTCTAACATGGTCATTAGACATATACACTACAACATGTAGTGCACATGTCTTAATGCAGTGCTGGTATTAATTTCAGAACAAGTGTAGTCAACCCATAGTTATACCCTATTCACACTGTACATTTTAAGCGGGATTAAGATTTAAGCAGAATTAAGTTAAGTCGCATTGTCGAAAACAAGATTAACTACTCGTTCACACTAGATAATTAAAGCGAATTATTCGCTTAGCCCTCAAGTGGGTGTACTCAATATTACATTTTAAATAAAATCAAACTTTTTGCTTATTTTTCATAAATCATCATAAATTAATTTATATTTAGTAATTTAAATTATAAATAACTTATTTAAAGAGCATAAGACGTTAGTTAGGATTTATTAACATTTATTATCAGTGATGTCGTTGTCGTTGGCAGCACGATTCTCTCAATGTTTATATCACTTTAGCGATAGAACTGTGATAATAATGGATTTTTGACAGAAATTTTTATATATTTTTTTTTTCGTAAACAAGAAATTTGTATTATCATTTAAACTTCTTGTACCGAAGCAGCGTATACATGCTAACAGAGAAGAGTATCGTTTGTTCGAACATTTGTACCTACACGTCTGCTTCCGCCATTATTTTTGAACTTGTGACGGACCTCGTGGAAAGCTTGAAGCGACTTAAGCTCCTTTGAGAAAGCGATTTAAGCCGAGCCGGTTGTTTGTAGTTAAACCGGTTTAACGTTAAGTCAGTTCCGTTCATATTTCATACCTTAAGCTGGCTTAGTCATTTAAGCTGGCTTAAAATGTACAGTGTGAATAGGGTATTACAGAAGAAAGAGAAGACTTGATGTGCACTGAAGCAAGTGAGTTCCAAGAGCTATCTTTCACCATAAATCAATGCATAGAGCCAAATACCCCAGCAAGTAGCAATGACTCAATGAACTCAGGAAGTCATTTAGTAACGTCATCGACATCAAACAGCCAGCAGTCTAGTCCCCATCCGATGGACGATGGAGTTACAGTTGGTGGACAAGAGAATAAAAGAAAGCGACAGAAGACATCACATGTGTCATCTCCCTCTCTTAATTCCGAGCTGTATAAAAGGGCTGTAGACTACCTGGCAAACAAGCCCAGCAACTCCCCAGCATGTGTAGAACAAAATTTCAGTAACCACGTCACCCTCAGCTTAATGAACATTAGTGATGACTTGCGGGAAAAAGCAAAATATGAAATACAGGGCATTTTGTTCAAATATTACAAACAATCAAGGACCAATTGTTAAAGTAATAAATGTTTGTTTTATTATATTATTTTTAATTCTCTCAATTGTACATAAACAATATCTACACAAAATGATGTTGCCAGTAAACTGCACCAACATTGGACATAAAGAATTCTTTGAAGCTGTTTCTCATAGCTTTCGCCTCTGAGCTGTAAAAGTTGAAGTAGGTGGTGGCCACTTGTGGAAGATGTATATCTGTCCCAGACTGTACAGGAATCTCACTCCTCCATGCACCAGGCATAGTGATACCAGTTTCCACATCTTCACTGTCCACATAATTGACTGGCCATGATACTGTGCTTTCATGGCTCCTTAAAAAGTTGTGAAGCGCACAACCAGCAAGTACTAATGTGTGCACTTTATCTGGCTGCAACAGTATGGGATCCAGAAACACCCGTAGTCTGTTTGCAAAAATTCCGAAAGCTGTCTCCACTACTTGGTAGCCACATGAAATTCTAAAAACAATTAAAAGATACATTTAATCCAACTATTGCTCTATCAATTTTCCAAGATCACAGGTTTTTTTTTTTATTATACCATCAACCCTTTTCCTATTGGTATAATACATGCATTAGCCACTGAATGCTTACCTGTAATTGCATATCCGTTCTTCCAGAGTCAAATCATTTCCACCATGAGGTTTGAGGATATATGGTTTCAAGCCAAAAGCATCGTCAGCTAAGAAAACATATGGAGTGCATATATCTTGACCTGGAAGCGAATGAGCTGGAGGTATGTCAAGAGCATTTACATCTATAAGCTCCTTCAAGTTGCATTTGTTCTGAACACCTCCATCGCTGATCCTATCTTGTGTGCCAACATCAACATATTTAGAAAATCAAAATGAAGAAAATTCTTTTAGCCCTTGGTATAATTAAATTAATTAAAAATCTACTAATTATTATCACTTGTTTTCTAGTTTGATATACACATTATTGTTAATAAGGTATTGGAAGTCCAGAATAGACTTGTTTCTTACCTTCTGCATATCAACTTACCGAAATGTGTAATTCGCATCCACAACTGCTAAAAGAACAATGGATTCTGTTCCTTTGTAATTATGGTAATGAGAACCACTGTTGATGGGCTTCCTCATCACAATGTGCTTTCCATCAATGGCTCCCAAATAATGGGGCACATTCCACCAATCTTGAAAGTGCTTGGAAATAGCCATCTAATGTTCCTTTGATGTTGGCACTTAAAATGTATATTTTAAGGTCTCATACAATGTTTCCATGACTCTGCACATGTTTCCATGACTATGTAGGATACTGTTCTTTCACCAATTCTGAATTCCCCTGATAAATCTCTAAACGTAATTCATGTGGCTAGAAACTGGAACATAACAGTGAGTCTCTCAGCAGGAGATATTGGCTCCCCAAACTTTGTCTTCTGCTTCTGAATTCTGGGAGAAATTTCATGTAAAAGATGCTCAAACTGGCTTTCTGTTAGTCACAGCCACCTCCTGGAAATAAACATGCAATTTGTTAATTAGATTTGTGCTTTAAAGAGTATCAAACTCCTTACGTCCTGTTAATTGCCATGTTAGCCAACATACCTGTATGAAGTAGGATCCTCGCCTCTCAACTCTAGATTTAAATTCAGGAAGGCCCTTTATCTGTTTGTCTTTTAATCCATGTTCTGGTACACCCCCCTTTCTACGCCGTTTGTTTTCATGTTGTTTTTCCAGCGACGCTACTATAATAGCACACACTGAATAATCTATTTTATCTTCTCAATCGCCCATACTTTTTGTCAAACAACTAACTACACAATATAATTAACGATCTGCCAGCACACCTAGCTCAAAGAGAAAAGCACAATAACACGTCTTCACTTAGATTGCTAAGTTGTCACCTTTTCAAAATTGCTGACCCGGACATTTTAAATTTAGGATACCAAGACATTGTAAGTGGGATTAGTTTGGGTTTTTTTTTTTTTTTAAATTCTTTCCACCCTGTCTGGATTGAGAGGGTCTTTTTTGGCAATTAGTTTGGATGGGGGTGTGAAGGTAGTCTTTAATACTCACAAATATTTTTATAAATTTATTTCATATAATTTCACAATTTCTACAAAAATGGGACAAATTAATAATTAATCCAGACCATGAATTTAAAACTGGCATGGTGGCAACACTAGTCACTAATCTCCCATGATGCAGCACTTTTACACGAGCAAATGTTGTGTAGTTTGTGGCTGCTTCATGCCTGCAAAGCTTACCTAGCAGAAATGGCCCGTAGCATTATGGGAAAAAAGGCGGGCTTGGGAGCGCAACCAAGCATATGCTAGCTCTCGCTTCCTGTAGTTTGCGGCAGTTCTAATAGATTCAAAAATTGCATTTTTGCATGCTATTTTGATAATTTAACTTTTAAAGGCATTAATTTTAACATTTAAAATGATAACATTTATCTTGTGGCACAAAATTTTAAGGGATTTTTAATCCTAGATCCAACAGTACAATCAGATTTGAAACTGAAAAAAGGGTTCTGAAGTTAAACCTGAAAAACCTTATTTACTAAATTTTGTTAAAAATGCAAAAAACAAAACCAAGGTCTTTTTACTGAAAATTTTCTATAAAATAATAATAATTTTAATTATTAATTAAATTAACTTAACACATTTACAATATATATTTATAAATGTTACCTCCAAGAACTATATGGAATCAGCCAGTTAATCCAACAAGTTGATATAGTCAAAAATAAATATGATAATGTCAAGCATTTCACTATTTTAAAAATCCACTGTATATTCTATAAATAAAATTTGTAAATTTAGTTTAATATACAGTATTATAACATTCAAAAATAATAGTCAATAGAATAATATAAAATTTGTAGTTTTCAAATATATAATTATTAAGTTTAAGTTTTAATATTTCTTTAAAATATTTCAAATTCAATATAAAGAAATTTCACATTAATTTATTTACTTATATATATATATATAATAATAATAAAATGCATGAAGCCTAAACATTGACAATTAATGTGATTATGGCTTTTGGGAGCATTTAATTTTTGCTTTTCATTAAGAAAATTTAGAAATCAGTATTTTAATCTTATAATCTTATATAGAAGTAGTAATTACATCTATATCTGTTTAAAAATTCTTAAATTAATTTTATAACAATTACATTCTAAATGAAGTTTAAAATAATTCTAGTTAATCTTCATTTTATTTACATTGTAAGTTAAATGATAATTTTAAATTACTGCTATAAAACACTTTTGTTTTATTCTTCTCTTACAACTTTATTTTATGAATTGCTTTTAAAGGACTCTGTACAAACCTTATGGGAAATGAGTCCAAATAGATTTGGATTAATCTTTAATATTTTGTAGTTCTAATAGTCATGATCAAAAGTTTTCATAAGCATAAAGCCAAAATAATTAACAGTTTTTTAAGTTATTGAGTATCCAAAATGCAAAAACAGTGTAATTTGCACATGTGAAGACCAAATCTTTTCCATCATTGCAGGTTACACTATATTCTAATTTATTTTTGGTTAGTTATTTCTTTTTTAATAGCAATAAGTAAGACTAATAAAAACATAATATATTTGATTTAATTAATTCATACTAAAATATAAAATGAATATCATGAATTTATAAAATCGTCTTTGTTTTCCTTTTCTGTTGTTACAATCACCAGTGACAGTCCAAAACAATTTTCACTTACAGAGACAACCTCTTATTTGAGGCTGTGCATCCACAAAAAAAAAAAAAAAAAAAACACAAAATGGAAAAATGTCTTCTGGCAATAATGCCAATATCATAATTCATAATACATTTGAGAAAAATAGAAACTTTGCCAATGGTATTTGTGGAGGCATAATCTCAAAAAAGATTATTTCCATAAGTGAAAATTGTTTTTGAACTGTCACTGGTGTTTGTAATGACAGAAAAGAAAAACAGAGACAATGTTATAGATTGGTGATATTACATATTTTAATGTAAATACTGTCAGCAAAGTTTGTAATTTAATTAATTGTTTAACTTTGCATTACCAGTGACAGAATTACATAGAGATTTACAATTGATAACTTTTAATTCTAATCTGATAAATGGGTCTCAGTGCATATTATATTATTTAATAATGAGCATAAAGTCTTTTATGTTCAATAAAAGTAACAGATATTCATATGAATAACAGTTATTTTTCTTGAACATAAAAAAATGGATAACATTTCATTATAAAAGAAAGTTTATCCTTTGATTAAAATATATTTTTAATTCACAGTATACTTTTACAAATAATATACTTTTATTTATTTTTATTGTTCTTTTTCATTTGTATTTTATATTATAATTAAGTAATTGTTTTAAAAAAAACTAAAAGTTTTTGTATGCAACATAGGTCTGTTAACATTAGATGATACAACCATCTACAAAAAATAAGCAGATAAATTAAATATATTTTTATTTATTCAATTGAAGTAAATTCATAAATTCAAATAATTACACTTGTTGTTAACTTTAAAAAGCAGTCTACTAAAGTGAACCTTAATAAAAAGTCTAACAAAAAATTTTCTGTTTCAAATTAATTTTCTATTTTTTTTATATATATTTAAGAATTAACAATTAGTAAAATGTTAAAATATTGTAATTATCTCGATCTTTTGTATACTAATAGAAACAAAAAACAAGGTGCAATCCCAGTAGTGACCTCCATTATTACAGTGGAAAGTGTAATATTACAGCTAAAGGTTATACCTAATGCATCAACAACAACAATGTATGTTGTTTATACATGTGTTTATGTATATAGGCACATGGGATGTATTACCATAAGAAAATCAACTGATTACTACCTAATACAATAAATCATTGGTTAAAAATCAACTGATTTCCTGCTCCAATTAGATTAGCAAACAGTAAAAAAAAAACCTGATGAACAGTTTGTTTGAAGAAAACTTGTGCTGTATGAATGCCTAAAGATAATGGAGTTGTGGAAAGGGAAATACCAAAACAACAACCCAAAAACTCGGACATCTGATACACCACTATCTGATACATAATTGAAGATAACTTGAAAGTCAAACTGCACAGGATGATAATACAGTGAATGAAATGTATGTAATAGAACATAATAATAAATTAACTTTTACCCCACTAAATTATTGAGCATAGTCACCCTCTGTTCAAATCCACGTTATATGGCACCTCTCACCAAGGTACTAGTACATCAGAAATTTTTGAGAGGTTTGAAGACTGGTAACCCAACAACTATACAAAAGTTTAGCAAAGAGGTACAGTACAAATACAACAGCATTTGTACAGATTGCCAAAAATGACAACAGAATATTGAATACAGGTACTCCTCGTTTTATGACCAAGACCGAGACTACATCATTAAGCGAATTGGTAGATAAGCGAGGAGCTTGTGCCAGGAATATAGGATCATTGTAAAATTATACAAATTATGCAACAAACTTATTCATAAGAAGACTATTATAGTACGCTATTAGCCGATTATAGTACTATAAGACTATTATAGTAAGCGCAAGCCTATTATAGTATGCTTAGTGCGCATGTTCGCCACTGACCACCATTCAAGCTGAGAAAGAAGATTCCCTGAATTGCAGGTCAAAACTCGATTGGTCGTAAGTGCGAGTGGTCGTTAAGCAGATAGGTCGTAAAGAGAGGAGTACCTGTACTCTAAGAGTGAGAACAAATAATAATACCAGAGTTGAAAATGTTATCTCTAAGAATAGCTGAAGAAATAGTGATAAATGTAAAAAGGATCAGTAATCAACAAGAAAGAAAGTGTTGATTTGAATCCATGAGTGTGAGTATTGATGACCCAAAATGTGTGGAGCCCAATAATATTTTTTCAACATAGCAATCGCAATAACCTTATTGAAAGAGTATTATGACAATTGTATACAGTACTCAATATAATCTACAAACTTTTTAATTTCTTTATTTATTTTTACTTTTGTTTTTACTATTGGTTTATATAAACAAAGGACAAGCCATTGATATCTGTTTATGGTAAATACTTATTACTGCTAACTACGTAATTTGCCCTCCTTGTATTGAAATAAAATACATGTTTTAGAACATTGAAAATTGAATGTTGCATAAATGATTAAATCTGATGATAGAATGATAAATCTTCCAAAAATGTTTATCTTCTAGCTCTTAAAAGATTTACTCTTTCTTAAAAACATTTTTTTGAGTGTGTGTTTGATACTTATTAAATCGTATTATTATATAAAACTATCTCATCCACTGAGTCATTAAGAATTATTTTATATTACTATAATTTTTAATAATTAGCCAAAATATTGCCTGAATAATCCAGCATTTGCTGATTGAATTATTATAGAATATTCAGACCTAGTTGTTTAGATATATCTATGATAAACTGCTAATGGAAGTGAAACAGAAAAAATGTTTTAATGTTTGAGATGGTACCTTCTAAACTAGTAAATCTAAATGCTTTCAATTGGCTTTTCCACAAGCTTAAGGTATATGGTGATGGAAATTATGTAAATATTTTATTTTCATTCTAGCAATTCTCTACAAAATACTTGTTGATATGGGTTAACTAAACAAAATTACAATACAGTAATTACTACTGATGTATATTTTTAAATCTTACAATTTCACATCACTGAAGATTATTATTATCTGACAAAAAAAGGTGGCAGGTAATAATAAAAATAATTATGAAATTTGTTTTCATTCACAGCTAAAGCTTTATTTAATAACTTGTATAATTTTTGTACTTTTAATGATTTAGCTCATCATTTTATTGTAGTAAACGTTTTAAACTTGTACTATCTAAAATAATAATAATGTAAATGGAATTAAAATTTTAAATGGAAAATGACAGAAATATAATAGCATTTCCTGAAGTATATTAACCAATAATAGTAAAAAGAAAGTTTATTATTATTTTAAAACATACTGATAAGTAAATTATAAAATAGTCAATGTATAAAATATTTTTATAAAAAAATTTCTTCACTTTTTGAAGAAAACAGAAAAACAAGTAATATTTTAAAATGAAAAAAATTATATCATTACACCAAAGACTTAGTTAAGACTTCAAAATAAATGTTTGCAATTTAGTAAGAAATTAGTTTTGGTTTACTTTTAAAGAAATTAAACAAAAATATAAATCAGTATTAAAAGAAACTGTTTATAAAAATTTTATTGGCAAATTTCATTAATAAAAATAAATTTAGTAAAATTCACTAAAAAAAGAAATTAGATATAATGCATAATTCTCTTCCTTTAGAAATAGTTAGTCTGTTCATGGAAAGAATTGACTTGAAAGCAACATCACACATCGAGTCGATTTAGTTAAACCAATCAGTATATTCCCTAATGATGTCAGCACTTTTTGCTTAACATAATCAGGTAATGTGTGAATTTTATTTTACTTTCTCTCACTAGATGGCAGAACTACTTTTCTATTAATTGTGTTAATTTTTTATAGCATGTATTAATTGTAAAAAATTATACATTTAACACCTACTAAACCAAACTTCCTCTTATTTCAATACCAGAATGTGAAGCTTCGATAACACTGTTTATAATGAAAGTGATATGTTTAACAAATGAAGAAGAAACCAGAAGTAACTTACTAAGCAATCAATGTCTGATGATCATTGGTTAATACCCAAGTTCATTCTTTCCAAAGACAGACTATATAATATATATATATATATAATAATTTTTATGTTAGAATAAAGAATTCTTTATCCATACTATTTTAATAGATAAAATAAAAAAATTATCAAAATAATATTTGTACAAAAACATAATTTAATTAAAACTTACCACAGATCTTTCTTGTAACAATTTCATATAATTTGAAAAACTAACCCAGGGACCAAATATTACAGAGCCAACACAAAAGTAATAACCAATACATTCAATCAATGAAGGAAATTTTAGTGAACAATCAATATCAAAACCTAGAGAAATGATTTTCATAGCTAAAATCATTTGTGACCCTAAAAACAAAGAAAGTTTACATTATAATACAATAAACTTTATTTTCTTTATTTTACAAAATGCAAATGATCGTAATTAAATGAAAAATGCTATCATTAATTTATTCATTATACTCATAAGAGAAGACTTCAATTTAAAATTGAGTTTTGTCGTGAACCTTTGTATTTAACCTATTTTAGAATTAGAAAAACACTAGACATTGTGAGAATTTATGGAAATGTATATGTCAACTGTTATGGGGGGGTTAGAAGTTAAATTTTAGAAATGACCTGTAAATGGTCGATTAAAAGTTGAATGTTTTACAAAATATATTCATATATTTCAACATAAAAGATACAAGTACATAACAATGATGTTAATACTTCACACATTCATACACTTTTAACTATTTAAAAAAAAAAATTAATTGTAACTATAACAATTTTAATATTAATTATTGGTGATAAAGTTCTAATAGTCTTACCTCTTATTCTATGCCACTGAGTTGGAATAACAATGAATAACTCACTATAATGAATATTAAAACAAATTAAAGTCATTAAAATCTTGACACTTCTTAAAAATATTAAATTTTACAATTTTAAAAACAATTTATTTATAAATTCAATTATAATTAATAAACTCACCAAATAATTAAAAAAGTGAAACATATTGCAAAACATATATAACCACAGTACCTCCTCCACGTTATATGTACAATTACCAGTGTTAAATATCCTATTATTGCTAATATAATTACATAGATAATTAATTCTTCAAAAAAATAATAAAGACAATACAGTCCAGTTCCAGCCGACGTTAAATGTATAACACTTGAAGGAAGATAATCTAATAAAAATAAACAAACGTTTTATAAATTTGTTTACCAACTATTTTTATCTTGAAACTAAAATTTTTATGAAAAACATACAAATTAATTTCTTGAATAGAAAAAATGTGACTATGATACAATCATAACTCTTTTTTTTAAAATGAATTTCATAAATATGTTTTTTTTTTCATATTTCAATAAATCAACTTCTTAATAAAAAAAATTATAAATGTAAAAACATTTTACCTTCGATACAATCTTCAAAAGACTGGATAGATATTAAAAGCTAACACTCACCAATACCAAAATCTAGCAAAACAGAAACATTTTACTGTAAACTAATATTTTGATCCATATATAATGGAAATCTTCAGGTTTAATTCTGCAGAATAGATAAGTTAAATTAAACATTTAGAATTATCAAAACATTCCTAAATAAGCAGAACATCTTTAAGAACATGAGTTTAGGAATGTGTGAATGAAAATGTTGTTTTACAGTAAAATTTTCTGGATTTTGGTGTTGGTGGGTGTTATCTTTGATTTTATCTTCTATAGTTTCAATTTAAATTTTAGCTATTTTTCTCTATTATTATGATGTAATCTTATATTCATCTTATATTTTAATAGATTTCAGATTTCATAAAGCTGTCTTATTTCATAAAACTTTTTTAAAATTTTGACTATTATTTTAACTGCCCAAATTAGAATAATAGTGTTAAAACAGAATTTTTAAATTAAATTCTCTGATAATGTTTGTATTGTAATGTTTAATTTTTAAATTGTACATTATCAAAGTATAAGAATTCTTATTACAGCTACTGTAATAAGAATTCTTATGCATCGATTATCCGACTTAATTGAGGACTGGGGTTGATTGGATAACTGAAAAGTCAGATAACCGAAAAGTATGAAAAAATACATTATTAGTATAGTGTATTAGACCTGGTTTAAATACTAGCCTCCCTTTCATGGTCGAGCCAGTGTGGCCAGCTAAAACATGCAAAAATTTAACAAAAATAATATTAAAGTAGCCAAGACAACCAAATATTGTAGCACCACATCACTAGTGGACATTTGAATTTGCCGACTAGAACGCGATCGGTTAATCGGGAGTCGGATAATCGATGCTCTACTGTACTTAAAAAATAAAAACAGAATTGAAGTCTTTCATATACATCCTTTACTTCTTTAAAACTTATTGTTTAGTATTCTGCAAAATTAATTCTAAGAAAAGACAGAATGTTTCTTGTTTGTTTGTTTTGTTTTGTTAAGTTATGGCAATGTGACACTTAAGCGACCTGCCTGGGGGGGTGCCTTCCAAGGACTTTTTAAGAGTAACTGGACCCTATTCAGATGTTGCAGATGTGGAGAAAACCTGGAAAACTCCACATGGCCAGCCCATCCGGGTGAAGCACAAACCCACAACTGAACTCCTACTGTTCAGGGAACAGAACTGCTTGGCCACTGGTGGGTCCAGAATGTTCCATGAATGTTAAAAGTTTGAAGAATACTGACTTAAATGATTGAATTTCTTTTTGTATTCATTAGAAACTGAAATCATATTTAACTGTTAATTTATAATATATCTATCTATCCTTACTACTTGTAGTTTTTATACATAATTATTTTTAAATCATTAACATTTGAAACATTAAATATATTCAATATATTTATTTAATTAAAATTTACATAATATAAATATAATTGTTTATGAAATTTATATTGTATATATTCAAAAATACTCACTTAATGATTTTATAAATTTTAATAAAAGACAACACATAAGCAGACGAAAGGAAGAATTAAATCCATCGTTCAAAGTTGGATGAAGACAATCTTCCCAAATATTCTGTATTGAATAAGTTATTTCTATATTATCTTGAAAGTAATTTGCATCCATTTCTTCCAAATACACTTGGTCATAATTATCTTCCACATCATCATATGGATAAGAATCCTCATACATTTCGTCCATCGTAAAAAAAACCCTTTAAATAAACCAATAGCATTTAATAAGGGGCTTAAATTCAATGATTTGAATTACGTTCAGATTAGAAAGGTCCACAAAAATCCAAAATGTATTATTAAATTATAATATTAAAATAATCTTTCTGTAATTTTTCACAAAATTTGCCATTTGTAATGTGATTTCCTTAAAACTGCAAACTGAATATTTTAAGTCTAATACATAGTATTATAATGATTTTTAGAAGAATCAAATAGAATAAAATGATGTTAGAATGTCATTTTTGATGTTATCAGGAATTTTCTATTTTGGCGGGAAATTTTCAATTTTATGCTTCGGAAAACTTGCTTATTCATGTAAATAGCGTCAAATAACATAAAAATAAGTGAAAATAGCACTGAAAAACCATGAAAACAACAATTTTTTAGCATTTGTTTACATTCTAGATTCTAATTGGTATAGTCGAATTTGAATCAATCTTTTCTGAAAAGATGCTTATTTGTCAACCTAATGTCATTCAAACTAGAAAATACCAATCAGAGTTCAAAAAGGAATGTACAAAAGCTATAACAACCAATTATTTACAACAAAGTCTCTCCATAGACCAACAATAAAAAATTGTTACTTATTATGTTGGACCAAGAAAATTAATAGCCAGAATAGAGTCTTACGACTAAAAGGAAGCTGACTGCACTAAAAAGTTTTGAATTTAATAATTATTTCAAACCGCGTCAAGTCATAAATTTTCCGTGATTAGCAACACTGCCTGTGGCTAAAGTAATTAGACTCCTTGTGTCAACAAAGAGAGTCGTAAAACGGTCCGGCCCTCTGGTCAGTAAACTTAATCTTAACCCAGCCCTTCATCAAAAAAGGTTGTGCATCCCTGATATAGGCATCTTTTAATTAAAAAAAATTGAAAGTTGACTAATCCTTAAAAAAGATCACAATTAGGATTTCTGCAAGACTATATTAAACATTCAAGATGATCAACTTTCAAAATGATAAACTAGAGCAGGAGACATTGCCATTTTACACCTACTGAAATATCTGCAAAAACAGCTTTTTCTTGTGTGTTGTTTCATGTTTTTACAACTTTGAAAAAAATGCACTTATTCTGAGTGAGTGAAGAAGTCATTTTGCATCATTTTATCGTTATTGCACAATAATTCATATTAGCAAGTTTTGCTTTAATGAAAATCAATAACATTACTTCAAAGTCAGCAAAATTATCTAAACCAGACACTTTCTAGGTAGTGTATTCATCCTTCTAACAATTATTTCAGAAATTCAGAAGTTTGGCATAAGAAACAATAAAAATTTTGCAGAAGAAAATAAAGAAAATACAAGTTGATTGATTTGTGATAATTCCAAACTGCAAGTAGCAGACTCTTAATAATTAACAAATGTAAAATATTTAGACTGTTACAATGGTGGACAAAAGTAATGATGCATTTCTTAATTTTTCTTGTATAAATTTAATAGTAAAAAACTTGTAGCCATGTGAAATTTTCACATAATAATTAGATGTTATTTATCACATAATAATACTAAACAAAAATATTATTTACATATTTTTGGCTTTGAAAACTTAGAAAGTATATTTATATACATGATTTGAACAAACAAAAGTATTGGCAGTAATGATATTTAAGCAAATTAGTTTTATCCATGTCATTTTTTATGGCCAGTATGGTAGATATATGAAATCCAATGTTTCTTTTAACCTTATCAGGTATAAAAATTATTATTATTTCAATCTAGTTGTTGTTATTACCAAAATGAATAGCAGAGGTACTGAAACAACATTAGAAGAAAGAAAAATTATCACAGATTTATGTAGTCTTAACAAATCATGTTCAGAAATTGAGAAAAATAGTTAAAAAGAGTAGGTTTACTGTAAGAAATGTAACTAAGCATTTTATATCAACTCACAGATTGGAAAATAAACCAAGATTTCAACAAGATGGTTCATCAGAAAACTGTCTGCCGAATCCTTCATTGTGCTGGTTATAGAATGAGATTAGCCAGAAGAAAACCATATACAGTGATACCTCAATTTTCATCGATAATCCATCCGAAAATAATCGGCAAAATCCAAAACTGACGAAACCGAGGCAATAATTTCCATATGAATCAATGTAAATCCAATTAATCTGTTCTAGACACTCCAAAATACATACCAAAACATGTGAGTATACCAAAACATATTTTATAGAGAATAAATATAGTGTTTAATACTAAAAACAATAAGAAATTAATATAAAAGCAACCGATTTCAGCAATCTTAATGCTGCTCTCGTATTTTTCAACAATTTCCTTCAACTCAATCATGTTCCTGACCTTCTTCGAAGGGCTGTTCACCCTGGAAACTTTCTTTGGTCCCATGATGGAGCTAAAAGTTCCAAAGGAAGCTTTTGGTGCTTCAACACCCCTAGATACCAAAGAAATGTTTTATTACTTTAAATAAATAAAATAATGCATATTGCACAGTTTCAGTTAGCTAAGATTGGAACTAAACTGAAAAATTAAAATAATTCTAAGGTAATTGAGTAATATTCTCCAAAAACTGACAGGATACATATACCTTGTAATACTCTTAAAATTCTGGATATGCCACTGTTACAGAATGATATCTGATTCCTATGCTAGTAATATTTCAGCATGATAGGCAAACAGAAATTCAGAATAATATGATATTAAGAAATAGATATTTCATAAATTTAACATTTGAAAAGAACTGTCAAATATAACAAAGAAGCAACTTTTAATAGTTTAGTTACAATCTCGTAAGCCATGCTCAATCGTAGTCAACTACTACCCATTTACAATTTTGAGTTTTTGTTCATAGTTATGTTTCTATGTTTCTGGTTGATAGCACATTAGCATGTACCGCACACACATTAGCACATAAGGTTGTAAATTAATACCTACAGTAGCACATTCTGTAAAAGGGCCTTTTTAAGTCTCTTTTCTACGGTACACGCTAACATAGCTATTAATTCACAACCTTAACCATGTAACAAAAGCTACCAACTAAGAACGAACAACAAGTAAAACGGCAAAGCCATTTTTGGGACGAGGCTATGTCTTGGATAGTATGAGTAACGTATGCGCAAACCTCGCACTCGCACCTGTTTGTAGAAACAGTCTTACCATTTCCTATTTTGACCCAGTTCTCGGTCCTCTGACTACCTACAAGTCTGGTTTATTTTATGTGCACACGATTTGGGCACCAAATACTCTGTGCCAAATTGTAACTCTTGACATGTACTCCTTCATATCTCTAAGGTGTGCAGCTGTCGACAGCAGTGCGATTTTAGAGACGAGACTTAGTCTCGTCAAAAACTCAAAATCGTAAACACACAACAGTCGACTACGATCCCAGATCGAGTACAACTCATGAGATCATAACTGATTATATGCCGGTTTAGCGTATAAACGCAACCCAACCATACATAAACTTTTAATAGTCTATTCAGTGATATATCATTTTAACAAAAATTCAATAATTAGTTTTGAGTTACTTTTAACCAAAAGAGATAGTTCTAACCACAAATTTCGTCTATTATATTTATAAGGTGAAATTCAGAACTTAAAATAATCAGAAAAGTAGCACAGAATAACACGTGGTTATTTACATATTTTTTCCTTTTAAAAATGAATTTTCATTGGATCCTTAAGAGAAAACGTAATTCTGACGTTTTTCTAGTACAAACAGATAGGAAATGACATCAAAATGACGTAAAAGTGTACACTACACTACCAAAACTTCATTTATAGTTTATTAAAAACTTAATTAATAGTTTTCGTTTAAAATTTGCGTATCTAATATTTCGTTAATTTTGTTTTGAATTTTACAAATATACTTACTTTAAAACTATTTAATATAGTATAACAATAAACATAAACACAAAAATACGTTCATTTCGTCGGTAAATCACTTCCAAAAATGGCGGGTTCTACTCAAGCATTAGTGTTGCCAACCTTCCACAAAAAATTTCCTTGTTACAAAATTATCATCGTAGTTAAATGAATGATAAAAATGAATTTATAAGAAAAATATATTAATAATATAAATAAATAATTCGGGAAAATCGGTTCGAGTCTTTTATAGATGATATAGAAGATATTTGTCATAGACATCCAGATGGCCGAATGGTTAAGTTTACCGGGGATCTGAGATCGAATCTGGACGGCTCAAAAAAATCCCGGAAATTTTTCGTGGAGGGAGAATGAATGGCATGAAATATATAAGTAATAAAACTGATTGCTTTGGTATCAAGCGAGTGCTGCAGCACTATAAGCACCCCATAGATACACCACTTCTTATGTCTATTCAAATACTTTTAATTTTTGAGTTAGCCTATCCCCTTTGGGGTCTTTAGGATGAGGGATGAAAAGAATGGGGAAGAGCCTTCAACCATCAATTTTTATGAACTATCAGTATCAACAATAGGTTGGCAAAATCAGCCTCCATGCTCCTCAAGATGTATAAATACGGCCTTGAATAGGGTACTTCAATTCGAACTAAGATAACAAACGCATCATGGACTTTATCATCTTCCCAATGGACACCTGGATGGCCAGGAATAGAATCCAACAATTATGATACATATCATCTATAAAATGTTAGAATTTGATTTCAATCAACTCCATGAGTCCAACTGCCAACTTGGACCATTTATCACTCAAAGGCTGGATCCATAAAAATATTAATGGATGATAAAGTTGGATTCACAATAATCCCTATTGTTCTGTATAGAGCTGTGTTACGCCAAAATTTTTATATCTATATTGGCTAGATACAGAAGTTCCTTTGATGTCATGATAACCGAAATATTTTGATAAATATCAAAAATCATCAAATATCAATATTCTAGATTACTTATTGATGCAGTACTAATTTGATAAATTGGAAAACTTTTATTTATATGTAAATTAAGATTTTATACCTAAATTCATTTGATAAAATTTGTAAAACTGTTAATCATCCAGAATCATTGATATATATCAATCATCATCATCATAGTTTTACCAGCTGTTAATTTTGGTTTAGTTTATGTCACAACAAACATGTGGGTAATCTGCTGAGAGGTACTGTAATACCTCCCAGGACTTTATGGGAAACTAGCTTGTTTAGGTTACAACTGTCAACAAAACCTGGAAAACTGTACATAGCCAGTCTGTTGGCGAGGCACAAACCCATGATCATTTAGTAGTTTTTATCCACACAACCACTGGTGGGCTCACCCAGCTGTTAATAGTTACACTTTTATTCAGTCCTCATCAAGTTCCAATTTAGCAGCATTGGATCTAATTTTAAATAGGATTGCAAAGTGAATATTTCATATGTAAATTTCAAGTCAATTTGTTTTGGTAATGATTTTTTTTAAAAATTTGAAAAATTACTATATAACAACTATAGTTGTTATATAGTAATATTAATAAAAGATTTAAATAATTTACTAAACATTTATTTTTCCTTACTCTTCACACTGTGGGCATTGTGTTCAGCCAAATTCACAATGGGGGTGGCAAGACACGTGGCATGACATATCCGTAACTGACCCCCTTCCTGAAAATTCCTGGTTGTATTACCATCCAGGATTTCCCAGAGCCAGTAGGCATATGCCTTAACAACATAGCCTATATGGTTGTATGAGGTCCATTATTGATCAACCACTTATCAAAAACAAATACTTGTTTATAATACAGTAGAAACACTAATCTGGCACCATTAAAAACAGTCAGTATTGGATTACTGGATTTGCCAGCAGCTGGAAAGGTTTATAAAACATGTAACATGTACAAGTTGCCATAACATGCATTATTAAACCATTTAATATTATAATTAGTTACAGAAAAAAAATACACACAGTATTGTAATTTTAGATTGTACTTTTGTATACTATTATGTATTTATCAAAAAAATTATTGCTTAAGAACAATTTTCAATAAGTGAGTCACTTTGCAACTATCCTAGCCTTAAATTCTTTCTCTTGTAATCTTTGCAAAAGCATTGCTGTTTCAGCGGTACAGTAGAGCATCGTTTATTCGACTTAATTGGGGACTGGGGTTGGTCGGATAACCAAAAAGTATGAAAAAATACATTATTAGTATAGTGTATTAGGCCTGGTTTAAATACTAGCCTCCCTTTCATGGTCGAGCCAGTGTTACCTGCTAAAACATGCAAAAATTTAACAAAAATAATATTAAAGTAGCCAAGTCATAACCAAATATTGTAGCGCCGCATCACTAGCAGACATTTGAATTTGCCGACTAGAACGCGGTCAGTTAATCGGGGGTCGGATAATCGATGCTCTACTGTAATCCCATTTTGTAACATGAACAACATGCCAGAGTGCAAAAGGCCAGATTATTATTATTCTACTGTACTCAATAAACTAATTAATAATGGAACTACACAATAGTAATGTTTGTTACATGTAGATTTCTCATTCTTTAACCATATTTGAATGTGATTGGTTATATATTATAGAAAAAAATATATTCTTTGAATTTTAATAAACACAAATGTTCTATGTAAGGATCTTTAGAGATTTTTTAAATTCATTAGTAGTTTTTAATAAATACAATTGATACAAGTGTTTTTCTTTTTTTAAACTGATCATAAAACAACAATTTCAATGCAAAATATTTTATTTAGCAACAAATGATTTTTACAATCTTTGTTTAAAAGCACTTTATAACCATTTCCATAATTCAGGAATGTCAAATGTTTTGTTGTTTTGTCAAATTTAACAAAGTTTTGATCCCTACAAATATTTTATGGACACAATAAACATTTTAGCAATAGGAACAGAAGAATCTTTATACACCAATCTGAAATGAAAAGTTAACATGAAGTCATTATTAAAATGACACATTCAACTATTCAGAATAAAAATTAGTCTTAACCAGAATACACAAAGAACCTAATGTTACATGGTTGATGTTCAATTTAATCAATATAAAGTCAATATATAAGAGAAAAGAGTGGATCTGAGGTTAACAACAACACTTATACGTGATACAATAAACTGACACTAACTTGTAAGAAGAACCTACTGTATTTTGTAACAATTATTTAATTTCTTGTAATTTTAACAGTTATGTAAAAGAAAATTGAAATACCAAATAAAACATTTAATCCTTTTAATGTATGTTTCAAATTATTTAAACTGTAATTTTGTGTTTTTTCATAAGGAAAATATTGATAAATATAATATATTTTTTATTAACGTTCTGTGATTCTTATGTAATATTTACATACATTGAAAAAGTTAAACATTAATGATCAAATACCAAAAGTTGTCTACCAAAGATCCAAAAAATATATTTCAGATCAAAATCTTATTTCTTTTATTTGAAGAAAAATTAATAAAGAATACAAATTTGAAGAAAAATAATACTGTAACAATAAAAACAAAATTTTTTAAATTTCAAGCAATTTAAATCTTTTAATTGTTAAAATTATCTGAATTTTTATTACCTTAAGAATGAACAACTTTAAAATGTTATATTTACTATTTAACCTTCATTCAATTTTTATTAATAATGAAACATTTAAAAATTAAGGGAAAGAAATGATATTTAAGATTATTTTAATCATCGTACTTTAATTTCAATAGAAAATTATTATATAAAAATATTTTAATAAATATACCTAGTGCAAAAAACAGATGCTGCATAAATGCAAATTTATTGGTTCAAAATTTCTTTAACGCCCTTTTTAATAGAATTGCTGCTGATGCCAAACATGTCTAAGAGCACATTAGATGGACCGCTACGAGGAAGCTCTGTAACTGCCAATCGTTTTACAATAATATTCCTCTGCATTGAAACAGCTGATGCAACGGCTTCACCCAAACCACCTGTAAATGTATAAGAAGAAATGTTGAAATTTAAATTAAATTATAGCTTATCAAACTAAATTTTTAAGAAATAATTGCAGATAGTTGTTCATAGATAATCAATTACTGTATTTCCTCACATATAAGATGAGGTTTTTATTCATTTTTCACTACTTCAAAAACGTAGGCCATCCTATACGCGCGAGCGAGGATTCTTTGCATTTTTGCAATAATTTTTGTAAACCGTGTATTTGTATTTTATACTATGCGCTCACTCTATGGTGTTTAAAAGCAAAAGTGCTTTATCTGGGTCTTTTGAATCGTTCTTGTGTATAGTCAGGAGTAAAGATGAATAGCAATAGGTAAAACAAAGCTCTTGAATTGAAATCAAAATTGAAATTCCAAAATCTCACAGTTTTAATCCATTCCCACGTGAAAACGGATGATTTGGAAATCAGAATTCAGAGAAACTCATAAGTGTAATTGACGGAGAGTGGATTCGACTGTTAAGAATTGGCAAAAAAGGTTTCAATTGTCCATCTTTAGGTGAACAAATTATGTAATTGATTTTACAAGATTTTTCCTTAAAGTTTAAAATGCCAGTGATTTTTGTGGGACTATATGTGCATTTACGTGCATTTGATATTTTATTTGTGATTAAACGAAATAAAATTAAGATCGTATTAATATATTTAATTTTCTTTATTTTGATCTTGAAAATCACACCTCGTCCTAAATGTGAGATCATCTTATACACGAGTAAATATGGTAAATAATGAAATTGTAGGCGAAAAAGTATTATATATTTAATTACATAACAAGTTTCATATGAAATTTAGAATTATATTTGTCACAATAGTAATGTATGTAATATCACCAAAATAAATGTAAGGTTTGAGAAGTTAAGAAACATTCAAGTTGAGCATTTAAAAAAAATTAATGTATAACATTTTTTGAAAGTATTTAAAGAAACGTATTTATTCTACTATTTTATAAGAATTGATTGTCCCAATTGCATAAAAGATTTCATTCTTTATGATTATTCAACATCTTAAAGTAACTGTCATTGACCATTTCAAAAATCATTTTGAGGACAAAAACAAAAAGCACTAGAATCATCATCCAAACTGAAATTCAACAGAATTTCAATAAATACAGTAATAATACCTGTCGTGAACAAATTTCTTCATGTATAACTGTAAATATCAGCAGTAACAACAGTCCTCATACTTATTCATGTATCTGTTCCATCAACATACCAAGCCATAGATCCTCACATAGAAGAAAAGCAGTGTCAAGGTCATGCAGCCAGGACATTACAGCTTGCTGAACTTGTCCATCAGTTGTATATTGCTTTTCAGCCAGATATACTTATTTATAAGTCTGAAGATATGAAAACCATTCTATGCCAGGTCAGGGCTGTGAGATGGGTGGTTTAGCATCTTCCAACCATAACAGCTCACGTGTGTGGTTGGAAGTGTGTGGCCTGGTGTTATTGTGCAGAAAAGTAACACTTTAGCAATCTGGGTCAAGCCAAATGATTGCGAGATTAAATTGGGTTATTATTACAACTATTATTAATAATGAAATACTGAGCACTACAGATAGGCATTAGGTGCCACCACTTATTAAATTTAATGATTATAATTAATAAGAGTGCCATAGTGGGAGATTTGCCAAGGGCACTGAGTTGTCCCCAGTTGGCACTGTGAGTAACCGGTATTGTTAAATCTACATTAAATGTGTCTGGAAGTGAAAGATCAGATGGAGTTTCAAGTAGTTCTAACTGGCAATACATCTGATCAAACCCTGTATATATGTTTTAATATAGGGTTTTGTTTAAAAAGATTCTATTAATATAGTGTTTAAATTTAATTGCATGGTGGAAATAGGAATACAAAAAATTAGCCCTGAAATTGTAAGAATTTTATATAATTGTCAGTATATTTAAATTGTTGTACAAAGATTTTATTATTTTTAATTTTTATGTAGAATGTGTCATATAAATACCTGCTGATGAGGGACGAACAAGTCCAAAACGCAATATTAACATGTATGTGTCCAGGTAAATTTAATAAAACAACAATTTTCTAATCTGTGAAACTGAGTTGCTGTACACTCAAAGCCAGTTTAATAAGTCCTGTTAATAGATGCATAGTAGTGGACAAAATAATATTTTAATATAAATGCAGTCTTTAAAAATTTTAAAAAGACTTTCAGTAATGTTTTTTGTTTCAGCTAATTATTAAAACAACACCATAAATTTAATAGAATATAGCTTTCGTTTTGCATCATTAGTTAATTATTTTGATTTTATTCCTACTCTATTTTGCTCTTATCATCACATTTTATGTTTAAAATTCCAATATATGTTTATTTCAAATGCTCATAGTATTTTGTAATTGTAAAAATTCCATGAAAATTGTCTTATTAGTTTTGAAAACCTGATAATTGTTTGAAAACTTTATTTACAAACATTTTTGAAATAGAAAAATTATTTTTTTTTTTATGTTTCAGATCTAAAAACAATTATATATATATAAAATTAGGCATTTTATTTTTATTTTTAAGAAGAAGCTAGTAGTAAAGATTTTGATAAATACCTTCAGGATAATGATCTTCTACTGTAATAATTCTTCCACCAACTTCAGTAGCATTTTTAATAATAGCTGCTTCATCAATTGGTTTCAATGTGAATGGATCCATTACACGAATATTAATACCTTCTTGAGAAAGTTCATCGGCAGCTTTCAATGCTTCGTGCAAAGTAACACCAGCACCGATAACTAAAACTTGATCATTGTTTGATTTTCTTACAATCTGAAATTATAAAATGAATATATAATTTGAAAATTTTCAACATGCAACAATGCAATTACATGCAACAATGCTATTGAAATAGATAAATATCTAATTGTAAAAAGAATTTTTCTGGACAATAAGTAAATAAGTATTATATACAACATGTGACAATTTAATTGCTGGAATGAACCTATAAAAAATATACATGTGGAACTGTAGACTAGTGGCTACTGTCACCTTCAAAGTACTCTCCTTGTGCATCTATACACTGACTTAAATGATGTTTCCATTTCTGGAAGCAAGCGTGGAATTCATTTTATGGAATACCATTGAGCAGCTGTCTCACATCCTGTTGGATATCAGTTATATTAGAAAATCTTTGTCCTTTCAGCACAGCTTTTAATTTTGGAAATAGCCAGAAATCACAGGGAACTAAGTCAGATGAATAGGCAGGATGATCTAATTGGGTAATTGCTTTTTTGGCCAGAATGTGTCTCACAGGTGCACTGATTTGGCATGATAAAGGATCCAATTGTCAGACCACAGGCCTTTTTCTTCAAACAGAATTGTGTAATCTCGGCAGTACTTCTAAACAGTGTCGTTGGCTGACTGTTTGTCCCCGTTCAATAAATTCTTTGTGGATTATTCCCTTGTGATCAAAGAAACACACCAGTATGATCTTAAACTGTGAGAACAACATGTGTGCCTTTTTAAGGCATGGTGAGCTTGGGGATTTCCACTGTATGCTCTGATGTTTTGTTTCTGAGTCATACAGTAAACATTTCAGCAGTGCATCTACTGATTTTCACATAAAATTTAATATTAATATGTTGCTCTAAATTTCCGTCATCCATCTTTATGCTAAAGAGTATATGCAAATAACTATTACATTCCCAATAACTAATTAACAACTAGCTCTATCAGCTTGAAATTTACACACTTATTAGTTCAAAGATGAACGTGCATATCATTTTAACATAATTATGTCACAGATGATACTATGCAGCCATTCTGGGAATTAAATTGTCACATCTTGGGTGTGTGTGTATATATATATATATATATACACACACACAAAAGAATATATATATATTTTCTTTTGTGAATAATGTAAACAATGGAAAATTCAAAAGTTGTTTTCACATGCCAATAAAACAAAATACCTTAGCTTCTCCTACTTGGAAATTTTCATCATTATTATATAATACAGCAGTAGCAGGACGAGAGGTTCGAATAAAACATATTCCACGAGTATTAGCAGCAAGCTCACAAGCTCGTTCAGTAGAAACTGCATCAGATGGATAGAACACGGTACTTGTTGGTAAGGAGCGAAACATTGCTAAATCCTCCAGTGCCATCTGCGAAGGTCCATCTTCACCTAAAATTTAACAAAGCAATATATTGAAAGATAATTCATTTTATGTCAAAATAATCTTTTTCAAAATAGTACATATAGAAATTTTATCCATTTATTTCTCATTGCATTACTTTTGTCATAATGAAAACATTTCTTATTGAAACATTCTTTTATTGAAAATTAATACTCTTCAAGATGATCATATATTATATAAGATTAGAACTTTATGGAAATAAATTTTATTTAACTGTTTCATGCAAAGTGTAAGGCAATAAATTATAACAAAATTATTTATAAAATTTGTAATATAAAAAGCTCATTTATTAGCTTTACATCACAAAATTTTTTTAATTTTTGAAACTAAATGGTTTTAGGACTAAAGAAATTTCTACAACTAAATTTTGTATGCTGACATTTGGACTGCTACATATCCCCAGACAGCATTAAACCATACACTGTTGTTTATTGGCCTATATATTTAGATATAAATACAAACATATCAACACATATTACATGCCATACCATTATAGGTCAAAAAGACCATATGACCTGAAGATCTTTTCTTCAGGTCAAAAAGATGACAACTAGATGACAAGTTCAAATAAAATTAGTAAAAGTTTTTAAATCCTCAAAATATACTATCAAATATCAATATCCTATTAAAATAAACTTAATATAAATTAACAAATACTATACCTACCAATAGATATTCCAGCGTGAGATCCAGCACATTTAATATTGGCTTGCGATATAGAACCCATTCTTAACTGATCAAAAGCACGTGTAAAAAATGCTGCAAAAGTACTAATAAATGGAATTGTTCTATTTCTTGTAGAACATCCAATACCAATTCCAACCATGTTTTGTTCTGCAATGTAACATTCAATGAATCTTTCTGGATGTGCTTTCTTAAATTTATCTGAAAATGTTGAATTCTTAGTATCGCCATCCAAAGCAATCACTTTACTGCTACTATTCCCTAATTTGGCAACAGCAGTTCCATAAGCAAGACGTGTTGCAACCTATGTTAAAATATTTATCAATATTTAAATTAAAATTTTAAAAATTCTTCTTAAATTAATTTCAAAAACAGACCTTTTCTCCAATAGTATAACTTGGAGGATTTGAAAGTGTAATTATTGAATTATCAGTAACTGAAGCATCATCAGTTGGAGGTTTAGGACAGATTTTAGGTCTTCCATTATTTGTTATTAATTTGAGAAGCCCATTAATTTGACCATCAGCTTTATCTCCAATTGGTTTTCCATGCCAATTTTCTTGATCTTCAATTCCTGTAACAAAGTGAATCAGATCAATAATAATATAAATTTATTTCTGAATAATTAATAAAGAAGAACCCTAATAATACAAGGACCACTCTGAAAAGTTTTCAGATACAATGACCCTGTTTATTGTTATTTTCTGTCTGTTCTCATCTTCTTGAAGTACTCTCCTGACGCACAATGCACCAGTGCATGCAGGAGAACCAGCTCTGAAAGCACTGACACCAGTCTTCTGAGATGTCTGCCAAGGTGTGTCTATGTACACAGCAACTGCCTCTTCTGGACTCCCAAAATGACATCCCTTGAGGACCTCCTCAGTTTTGGGAAACAAAGTTGCAGGGTGCTAAATCTGAACTATATAGTGGATGGGTGACCAACTGCACTTTGGAGTTGCTCAAGTAGTCCACTGTTCTCATGCTGTATATATCATTGCATTCATGACAATGCAATGATGAAGTGAAGCAAGAGTCCATGAAGGTCTGTTTTAGAGTTCCATTTGTGGATTTCTTGAAAGACAAGAAACAAATGGTGACATAACACTAAGCATTAACTGTCTTCCTATCCCTCAAAGGCTATGGTGGCAACATGATCCTGTCTTCCAAAGAATGTCACTACCATTTTCCAATTGACACTTCTTGGATGTGTGACTTTGACAGATGGTGCTTCTTCAGAGAAGACCCAAACTATGGACTGTCTCTTACTTTTGGGGTCACTGGTATATCCAAGTCTTGTCACCAGTGACAATGTCCCACACACATTTTGAGCTTCCCTGTTGAAATTTTTCTAGCATATAGTGGCATTTTCCACCAGAGTTTCTTTTTTTGCTCTTCAGTCAGAGAATGAGGCACCCACCAAGACATGATTGTGCAAGATACCATTCATTGCCAGTGATCCAATATACAAGGTGTGCTCAATATACTTTTGGGTTATATGGGGGGAGAGTCTTTTCTAAGCAGTTTCTGAACATGAACCACATTTTCTGAAGTCACTGCAGTTACAAGTTGACCACTTCTCTCTTCATATTTATGGCTGTTTCTTAAATGTCTGAAACCACCAGAATATGTGTTCTGGATGGACAAGAATCGGAAAATGCTGCTTGCAAACAATGGAGGCACTGTAGCAGACAAACTTCTCAATCCGAATAGAATTTGCCATTCAAATGTGATACTATATGAACATTTGTGATATGTTGATAAAAATTTTTTGAGATGATTCTTATTTGCAAGATTGCCGATTCCCAATCCTTTATCTCATCTGGACAAGAGTAGAGATATTTTCAATTTTTATGAGCTTTTCTTGAAATCCATAACTATGACATATATGATATGATATTGCACTTAATTTTAAAAAGATACTAATTTAATCTTGATTTTATATTTAAAAAACAACCTTACCTGGAAGACCATGTCCTTTATAAGTCTTTGCAATAACAGCAGTTGGTTTCCCTTTTACTTTAGCAGCAGCATCAAAAGCTGAACAAAGTGCACTGATATTATGTCCATCCACAACAATTGTATTAAAACTATTAAAAAATTTAAATACAATAAAAATTAAGTTCAATGCAAAGTAGATCAATTTAAATGAATTCCAAATTACAGTTTGTTTCCATTTAATTATTTACCAAAGTTCTCCTTATAATAAAATAATTTGTTAAAATTTCTTCAAACATTTTTTTATAAGAATCAAAAGTAAATTTAAACTTAAGAATTTCCAGTTTTAGATTGAAAGTATCTAAAAGTTAATAATTGTGATAATAATTGAAAGTGGTTCAATTTATTATATTGTGATTATCAATTTCAGCTATTATATTCATATGTTCACACACACACACAAAATAATAAATAAAATATAAATAAACATACAAAGTAAATGGTATTAATCAGACAATTATTTTTCATTTTATATAATAAAAACTTATCATTTTTGTCCAAAGAGATTATAATAGAAACAATCACACTCCTAAAACTTTTTTATACTTGTTAAACATTATTATTAGCGAGATTAGATTTCAGTTTTAGTAAAACTGATTCCAGAACAGAAATAATATATTTAAATAGTGTAGTGTTCCATATTCAACATAATTTGTTCCACAACAACAGTAATTACTTTTCAATGAATTATTACTTTAAAAAATTTATCATTTACTGGTATAATTTCTGACTTGAGCTGAATAGTTTAAGTTTAAATAAAGGTGAAAGATTTGTAAATTTCTCAGTTTTAAATGTACAGTCAACAAATCTTTTTTCCTTTCTCTATAAGTTAAATTTTAATTGATATGTTCATATAGTATAGTGTTAGCTAATAATTATTAAAAATTTACTTACTTAAATGCTTCTAAACGAGCCTTATACACATCTGTTTGATGTTGCAAAGCAGTCGGCTCACTTTGGCCAAGACGATTAATATCGAAGATAGCAACTAGATTATCAAGTTTATAATGTCCGGCAAAAGCAAGCGCTTCCCAAATGGATCCTTCGGCAGATTCACCATCTCCAATTACACAATAAACCCGATAACTGTAAATTTAGATTACATTAAAAGCACATTTTTAAAAATATTTTGTAAATTTTATTGTAGGTATATTCAAAATTTTATATATAACAATTAAATGATTTATAAAAAGCAAACTTAAAAATATTATCCAACTAAAATTGTCAAAAGAGCTATATAATATATATTTCTTTGCCTTTTTTTCAAGAAACTGATGTAGAATTCTATTGAAAGCTAGGAAAATTAATAAAAACTGCTATAAGAAGTTTTGCTGTTTTATATACAACTTCCAGAAGTGAAATTAAAATGAAAAGTAAAACTAAATTGTTAATTTCAAAATTTACAACATTCTATTTTTAATCCTTTGCAGTCCTATGTCAGCAATGTAAAATGCAATTTCCAGTCCAATATTGAGCAGTTCTCTAATGCATGCTGAACAGTGTTTGCTAACTACTAGCACTGCCATCTGTTAAATAAAAGTAGTTTATTACTAGCTTTTCATAAATTCTGATAGATGGTGATTATGTATCATATTCTATTAGTTTACTTCATAACGTACTTCATCAAATTAGGGTTATGGTGGTGCAGAAAGGTACCAGTTTGTGTGACTGGTACATGAGTGATTTTCTTGAATATTTTCAGGATTTCAGCAGTGAAAATGAATTTAATGATGAAGGCAAAGATCAAAATTCATCTATTACACACAATGTCAGTGATTCATCTAGTGATGAAGCAAGTGCTATTTCTGAAAGCAATACTAAAGATGAATACAATTTGTCTCATTCTCTGTCCAAACCGAAGTTGTACACATGAAATGATGTCATTTTCTGTATAGCTGTATTCTGCAAACCATTATTTGTCACGGTCTACAGTGACAAATAGTGGTCTGCAGTATAACAGGCCACCAGATAAGGACCTAAACAAGAAAACACAAAGAAAGAAAGGACTGCAAGGATTAAGAATATTTCATTAGATGTAATTTAATAAAACAATTTGTTTTAATATTAAATACTGAAGTATTTTTTAAAATAAATAAAAGTTAAAAATTTGTTAAAATGTATTGTATAATTTTGAAATTTTCTTGAAATATTTTATATGGAATTTTATAACATTTATGAAGATCAGTAGTGTTAATCAATACTTAAATATCAATTAATATTACTAATAAAATTTAGATAATTGAAGTATAAAAATGTTATAAATTTGATAAAGATAGCTACAACTAACATGAATTGCATCTAAGTAATATGAACCATCTTTATTTACAAGATCCACTTCTGAAAAATGGTAGTTACCATCATATGTGATGACAAAGAAGAAAAGCAGTTAAATTTTAAACCAGACAGCATTTAATCCAGGTTTCAAACTAACTGCTTTGTTGTTAGAGTCTAAAATAAACTGACTCTGACTGCCAACAATTAAAATTAAAAACTTAAGAAAAAAAATTGTTCATTGTCTGTGTATCTCAGATGAGACAGTCATTATCATCATGAAAAAATGAAATTTTTTTCACTGTGAAGACTTCACTTAGTTCTTTAATATCAATTAAAGTCTGTTAACAAAATTTCGCATTCAAATTTTCCCAAAGAATCTTCAATGTTTTCTTTTACTGACACAATACAATTATTTTTTTTTTTTTGTTGTTTAGGATATATTATAAACATTTTTAATTAAGATAAAATGATTTAGAGAGAGAAAAACAAAGATTTTACATCAGAATACAGGTATACCTTGCTAATACAGAAAATTACATTCCAGACTATCATTGTAAACCAAATAATCACCTAAAAGTGAAATAATGTTTTGTTCATTTTCTAGTACATATAAAAGCCTACCTCATTTATCAAATGTGCAATAGAATTAGGCCTAAAAAATTATGCAAAAGTAAAAATTAAAAAATCCAGTGATGATGTGCTTAACTTTTCTGGCAACATTTAAAACTGCATGTGACGCCAGCTGTTGCGATATTTTATTTAAAAACTTTTTAATTATTATAAAATGGCAAAAACCTTAATTTTGAGGTATAGATGGATTTTATAAAAAAAAAATTGTAAATGCTAATAATGAGTAAAATAGTCATTAAATCTGATCCTACTTGAGATACAACACATGATCCCCCCTTTACCTCCCAATCCCCTCAACCTTTAACCACCAAAATTTAATTGAATCCAATCCCCAAATACTCACTCCCTGCAAAATTTCAGAAATTTTTAACAAAAAGCACAGGAGTTAAGCTTCATAGAGAGTGAATAAAATCATGCTATGCACACACAAAACGCACACTAACATCCAGAACATACATACACAAAAACCCCAAATTTTTTTTGCATTTTTCAATGTTTCAAGACCCTAAGTCCAAAAATATAAAAATATTGTGGGGTCTTTTTGACCTATCCCCCTCTGTTGATGTTTTTTTTTACTTTCCTGGCTTTGAGCCAGGAAAGTAAAAAAAAAACATCAACATATGGAAGCCTTCAAAACCTTAAAAAAAGCATGATGTACAGGGGCAAGCCACTACTAATTTGAGGTGGATAGCATATATTTTAGGTTAAATAATTTTTTCCTTTAACAATAGCGTCATGCCAGTCATCTATTAACTGCTTTCAGAGAAAAGTTTTGAATTGAAATAACATGACTTCCGGTTTGCATTGGAAAGTTTGTATATAGTTAATTGGGGCCTCCTGACCCTAAGGTTTCCTTATCTGATCTCATCTTTCATCTATCTAACTTCGTTCTAGATATTAAGGAAGGACAGACAGATGGACAACAGTGGAAATTTATAGGTCTACAACTTTTTCAAATTGTAGCCCAAAAATGGCAAGGTGACACATCTAAATGTAACAAAAAATGGTCCCTTTTGTCCACCAACATAATGAAACTAATGAAGAATTATAGATTATATAAAATTCAAATTTCTACATTTATATTTGAATGAGTTTGCAGAAGAAAGCTAAAAAAAGTTGCTAGAATAGTCTATAATGACAAAACTGTGTACTAAACATTCAGGTTAATGTAATTATTACTCAATAGTGGAATTACTCAAAATAACAATTTATCCTTTATATGTTATTTAGAAGTTAAATACTGCAGCACAGTAATTGCCATCATATGTAATAAATATTTACAACACTAACAGTTACATTCCAAGTAACCACACAAGGCATTTGAAGGCAAAAACATGCTTTACTTTTACAAAAATAAAAATTACAAAATAAATACAGTAAACGAGCAGAAGGATATTCTAATAGCATCAAGGAAAAACAAAAAAAAACACTTTTGCACTGAAAGTTGAGCAGATGGCATAGAAGATAGCAATGCAGTTGTGTGTATTTTTAAAAAAATATTGTTTGTAGTCCTAAGGAAAAACTATTTTACTGAAATTCTAAAAAGGCAGATGCACATGGACAACAAAATTAAAATGACATTAAACATCAATGACTGCTGCAACCAATTTACTCTTTTGACTGACAATTACAATGAGTGATTAGTCAAACCTGTTGTCTGTATTAAATGTTGCTTTAATTTTGTTGCCCCTTGAGTTAGTTCCTCAAAACATTCCACTGATATAGTCACATAGTTTTTAATAATGTAATAAAATCGTTTTAAATATTCTACAAAAAGTTAATACATAAATGCTTACTTTGATTTATCAAAATGCTTTCCTGTATAAGCCATTCCAGCAGCACAGCTCAATCCTTGACCCAAAGAACCAGTGGCAACATCAACAAATGACAGGCGCTAATGAAAAAAAAACAATGTCATAGATTTGCACGGTTAATTGAAATATACAAGATATAATGTTAACAAATCTTTGTTGAATTGAATCATATAATAAAAATTATTAAATATATAGGTTAAAGTAAGATCATTTAATCACATTCAATCAAGTACATCATTAAAGAGCCTCAGATCATTTGATTACAAAGTAAATATAGTTTATACCATTGCTGTAGTTACGCTATTAAGATTTCCAAATATTAAATTACTTTGGACAAGCATTTTTCAATTAAAAAGTTTATTTTTTATTTTATGGAAGGGAAAAAAATCATTAAGATCACATAAAAGAGTTAACATTATGACGTATGCTTTATTAGTAATGACAATAACAAGTTTCTTGAAAGCATTGAAAATAAAAATATAAGCAAATATGCTTGGTGGTCAAATAAAGGGATATACAAATAGCAGCATGAGGAATTTGGCAATATCTCAAGTGGGATGACGAGTCAATCAGATGAATCATTGACTTCTCAAGTGTAGTGTTAGATTATTATTATTATAATTGAAAAGTGTCATGATAACAACACAAAATGTTTTCCACTAAGAAGAATTTTCATAGGTAAAAAAGTTATACACAGTAAACCAAGACTAAATGATATTAATAAATAGAACTAGATTAATATAATTAATCTATCATGACTATCATTTGATTAGAAGAAAAAATTACATAAAGATAAATAAGACATTACAAGCTTTAATTTTATCGAAAGCTTGATAATATCCTAATGGTGCATTACATAAACGACGGTTTGAAAGTGCCAGGCCTAGACTTTATGTGGGCAATAAACAAGAACGAAATTGTTAGCAAGTCAAAAAATCCAAAATAATTTCTATACATATGAAAAAAAATCTATTAGTTTAAGCCCGAATATGTACAATAATAAAATAAAGTTAGCAAAAAATTGCAAAATATAATAACTTATCAAATTCAAAAGATAAGTACATACAAAGCCTTCCCAACAATTGGGGACTTACAAATTATATCTTAGAATTATCTCCACAAAAACCGACAAGCAAAATATGAGAATATATCAAAAATTCACAAAGAAATCTTACAAATTTGCCTAGCCATCAAACAAGAACTACATCTTCAATGGAACTTTGAAAGCCTTTTGTCAATCTCATTCAATCCTTAGCATCACCTTGTTTGATTTTTCATTTCACCTTCTTATAATGCAGTTTGGGTTACACGCATACACTGACTTGACCCTATTTACATACTTAAATTGTTAACATTCTAGTAATCTTCCTTTTTAATTGTGTCATCATCCTTACAATTAATTTTAAAATTTTTTGTTGTGTATTCGATGACAATATGGGGCAGGAGTTAGTTTTTGAATTTTACCCGGGTGAGGTGCAGTAGTCTATCCTTAATGAAATAAAATGCCCCAAAATAAATAGAACAACAAACTAAAAACTAATCCCCAAACAAAATAGAACGGGTTGGAATTGACTCCTTACAAGCTTATTTTTGAACATTAAAGCTATAATTTATGAAGAAAGTATTCTGAATTATCTAGACCTACAAGTAGTTGTGCTTACAAATTTTTTAGTAAGTCCGCAGGCAAAAGCATTCTATATGTAATTTTTGTTAAAAGATTCTTTTGATATCCACTTTTATTCTATAAACTATAACTTACCTCCTTTGAATTATTTTTATTGCTAGTGTCAAAGGTTTATTTATGAAATTAAGGTTGTATTCTCTTATGCATTATTATTAATTAATAGATTATTAATCAATTTTATAACAAATAAACATTTTTTAAACATTCACCACCAGAAAAATATTGTTTATTTTAATTTTCTCCTTATATTTTAATTACTCACAGGTGTTGGATGACCTTCCAAGTCACAATCAATTTTTCTTAAATTCAGAAGATCTTCTATTGGAAACAAACCTGCTTCTGCCCAAGCAGCATACAAAATAGGTGCAGCATGTCCCTATTATTAGAGAGAAAAAAAATGTGAAAATTTTATTTAAATTTAAATTATATTAAAGAAAAAGTTTACGTGAGAATAAATAACCTTTGAAAGAACAAATCTATCACTTGAAGGATCTCTGGGTTCTTTTACTTTATAGCGCATTGTATGAAAAAATAAGACAGACATGATTTCTGCCATTGAACAACATGATGTTGGATGACTGAAAAAAAATTTTTTTTAATGTTTCATGATAAACAAAAATTATATTTAAAAATTAATTATATCTAATGTTTAATTGAGCAGAACTTTATTACATTTTATGTCTATAACACACAAAACCCTTTGTTGGCTAGATTGGGATAATTCCCAAGAAAAAATACTAAAATTTAATAATTATAATATTCTTTTTATTAATAATAATGTTAAATTTATAAATATTTAATGATAAAATAAATATTTATATATAATTTATACATAATTTGTTATATCTAATCTCTACAAACAGAACTAAAATTAATCTTTCAATCTTCAACATCATCTATTAAGTACTTTACTAAGTTCTATAATTTCTATTGTAAAAAAAATCATATATGAATAAAACTGATATTAATTTATTTTGTAAAGTGTTCTTTCTAGTATTTCTAATTTTACATGCAGAAAAATAAATTTAGAAGACATAAGGGAAAGCAAAACAACAGATCCAGATATAATAGAGATAGAAAGCATATCTATCTGCCTTTATTTCTGAAATCATTCCCATCTATTCTTCCAAAGGACAGTTATAGATCTTCGTTAGAATAAAACAAGAGTATACATTAAATAACCAGCAACAAAAATGTATGCTTATTAAACTGAACTGTTTAAAAAGGTTTTCATCAGACTGCAAGTTTCAAATCACAATGGAAAGAAATATAGATTCAAACCAAAAGTTTGAATCCAACAAAATCATGGAATGGTCTAATTGGAGCTCATAACTGTTTCAACAAAACTATACTATTAAACCATATTGAGGAAATTTAATACATGAGACAAACTAAAACAAAATAGTACTAACAGATTATACAAAGGCATGGAGCCATACAGGCTATTCAGCTTTTTCTACACCTAAGGGACTTTGTATTATGATTTCCAAGCACTGAAAATGACTCCTTGTTCCTTATAGTTAACTTAGTAGTTTTGATAAACCCTTTCTGCTAATTTATAAATTTTGAGTTCTGTAGGTTAAGAACAAATCAGTAAGAAAGGGCTTTTATTGTTTAACTAAATGACCAAGAGATACAAAAAGGTACAAGGTTCCTTACGTATGGAATTAGCTAAATGGCTTTTATGATTCCATGCACCTTGTGTGATCTGTTTTTATATCATTTCATTTTACTTTGCTTTAATTTGTCACATGTAATCAGTTACCTCAACATGATTTAATAGAGTAGTTATAACGTTAACTATACATAATAATATGAGCTCCAATCAGAGAAATCCACAGTTTGTACGATTCAAACTTTTGGTTTGAATCTATATTACTTTCTATTATAATTCAAAACTCTTAGCCTGATAAAGATCATTTAAACAGGTTGAAAACATTCATTTATTGAACTGTTGCTGATTATTTAAGGAGTATTGTTGTTTTATTATGATTTGAAACCGTTTAATACAAATTCATTTGAGAGCTAGGTTAACAATTTTGTCCAGTATTTTGTAGAAATTGTGATGAAACAAAGTACTAGCAAATATTTTTATAAATTTACTTCATTTTAACAGTGAAAGATTTCACACACACTCACTGAAAGTTAATTTGTACCATCTTACACCAACGTATGTTGCAACCCGTTGACTTGTTTTTTTTTTATTCTCAGCTCTTTAAAGTTGAGTTATTTCATTTCTTAATTTAAGTTGCTTCTATGCAAGTTTCTAACCGGTTCTGGCGTGCACATTTTTCTTCACATGGTAAGTAACATTGTGCATGCGTCAGGGACTTCTGTTTGAACAAACCTGACCTGCCATCTGGGTCAGCAATTTTGAAAAGGTGGCAACACTACTTTGGATGCCTTAATGATGTCAAATTGCAAATACTTGAAGTGCTTGGATATAGTGGTAACAACAAAGTTAATGAATTAACATTGTATTATTAGTAAGCACACTCTCTGAAAAAAAAATGCCAGAAAGTTGTGAAAAATAAAGTGATTACTCATATTTGTCATAGATAAAATCATAAATAAGCTGTTTCATATTTTATCTTTAGGTAATGCAGCTGTATGTTTTAACTTTTCTAAATTAATACTTCAAAAGCTGGTGCAGATATTTAAAGGTAGTAAAAACAGCCAGTATTCAGAGTGTAGTTTAAATTAGTTAAAGGTAGTTTGGATTACGGTAACAGTATCATGAAGAATTTTTTTTTTGTTAAAAAAAGAATAAAAATAATATCATAGAAATTAATAGAACTTGATATAACTTTGAGAAATGAACAAATCAGGATAGTTACATAGTTCAGAAAGCAAAAAACTTTAAAGCAAGAAATTTTTTTGTTACTCTTACATATTATATTGCACTCTTGTTTCAAAAGTGACAACTCAAAAAATTAAGTTTTCTGGAAAATGGAATAAACCTATTTTTCAACTAAGAAAAAAATTGTAGAAAAACCAAATATCAACAAAAAAAATTTCAATGTTAAAAACATGATCAAAAATGCCAATTTTGTCATTTTCATTTATAACCCTTTTAAAACTTATGACAATTTGATATCCTTCTAACATTTATTTTGTACACATTGAGTTATGACACATGATCAATGTTCTCTCTAAGTTGTGCAGCCACGCACTGCTAAAATTGTTGCCACACACGAGAATTTATGTGCCGCGCAGGCAAGTATGCACACGGATTTGAATTGTTGTTTACTTATTTCTCACTCTGTCTGCAACATGATTATTGCTATGTATATTTCAATTAAATACATTAAATCATTGAGAAAAGATAATATTTTGTATGGAAGTATGTTTTAAAATAAATTTTAATCTGTACTTTATAATTAATTATTTTAATTTTTATAGGAAAGAATAAGATTTTATATATATATGCTCAGCAAATTTTTTTGCTCAGAAAAGTATATGTTTTGCTCATCTACAAAAAAAATTAGGGGAAACATTGCACATGATGTATATTTGTATAAAACTATAAGAAAAAAAAACATCAAAAGTGTCTTAAAAGTGTCAAACTCATCATTTTGTGTTGTGAAAATATGTCATATTGAGTTGTTTTAAGTTCAGGAATTTTGAAGAAAAGCTAAAATTCCAGAAACAAGTTGCTTAACTTTCTCTGGCAACAGCATTTAGAAATGCGTGTGGTGCTATATGTTACAATATTTTATTTAAAAACTTAAATAATTAAGAATTATAAAATGGCAGAAAGCTTAATTTTGAGGGTAGAGATGAGTTTTATAAAAAAAACTGTAAATACTAATAACAAGTAAAATCTTCATTAAGTCCAACCCTATTCAAGATAAGCAAAACCCCCTGTATCTCCCACCTCCTTGACCATTAACCACCAAAATTTGATCGCATCAATAGCTCTAATACCCAAATCTCCCTGCAAAATTTCAGAAAATTTTGACAAAAAACACAGGAGTTATTAAGCTTCAAAACAGGTGAACAAGATTCTGTTCCCTGCACGCGCACACACAAATATTCATATATACAGGAAAAACTCCCAAATTTTTTTTTGCATTTCTTAACATTTTAAGATCCAGAACCCAAAAATGTAAGTCTTGGAGGGTCACTTTTTGACTGATTGCCATACTTTCCTCCTGTTACATATAACAGTCAGAAAAGTAAAAAAGAAACATACAACAAATAATGATTTGGCAATATTACATGGACTTTTTATTTACAAAAAGCATCAAAGTTAAGAAATAAAAGAAAATACCTTCATAAACAAAAATCATTTAATTTTTTAATCAAAAACTCACCTTAATTAAAAGTCAAAGTAATTTAACATCAATCAAGAACATCTTAAAAATTACAATTCAAAAATATAATAATAATTCATTTTTATCGACGAAATCTTGAAGAATAAAAGTAATGGCAAAAAAATAAACAAATAAAAAGCAATTTTCTACAGCCCACTGTGGAAGAAAACATTGCAAAGATGAAATGAAAACAGAAAGTTCTAACACAGACAATAAAATTTGGGAAAAGACTAATATTTTTATATTATACACAACTATGCATTTAGACAATTAAAATAAAAGCAGCAACAGCAGTTTCCCATCACTATGTTTCCTCCAAAAGACAACCTCATCAACATATAATACTCTTAGTTCCACTAAATATGATTATGTCAGCAAAGTATGCTTCTCCGGCTACTGAAATTTCAAAACTTCCGAACACTACTCATTGTGGTGAATACACTAGTTTGTATGTATTTTTTCTAAATTAGTGTACTCAATACAATATAATGAAATTTTGCTCTATGTATTAAAAACATTGGAGTAAAATGTTATTATAGTTTTAAAACAAAGTAAAATGTTGTTATACATTTAACATTTTTTTGTTAATCGTAAATTGGTACTTAATTATCTAGGAAATCATCAGGGAATATTTGGGGTGGAGCACATTTATTTTTTGCGGTACCTGCCGATAAGCAACCCACGTAAAACAAGATCATACCGAACTTTAATTACGTTCTACATATAATTTTATTTCATTGTGACAGGCGTGAACAGGTGTAAACAAGATTAGTCTAAGTTTATAAAAACAACACTATCTTTATCCGTCAAGTTAAACCTGCTGGATAAAGTGAATTATTTCTGTATCAATTTATCCTAATGAATATGTATTTGTGTGCATAAATTGACCAAAGATGTTTTGTATATTAAAATTTTTTGGTTCCTAAACTATGTAGTTATTTGTTTATTCATCTATGAGATCTTTTTAATGCATGCAGTTAAAATATTAAAGTTATTATGTAATGAAAATATAAATTTAACTTTAATACGGAAGAATAAATATTATTTTTGTTAAAATGTTACAGAATAAAATTCAAATCTTGTAAATTTATTCTTTGAAAAAGCATTTCTATAACAAACATTTACAAATTTAAAATAATCTTAGAATATTAAGAATATATTCAAAATGTTAATAAAAGCATAAAAATTTGATATCAGTATAGAATTATATCAAATATTAATAAAAGTAAATAAAATTATTCATGTAATTTGTAACAAAATGAACTGTATTTTTAAATTTTTATCTACTTTTAAGATCTACAAGGTAAAGGATCATTATTTCATACATATAAATTTGGCCAAGCCCACAACGGAGTAACTACATGGATATATCGTTTTATTTGCATCACTAAGTCAAACAACACTCAAAAATTTCTGAGGATCCATGCAGAGTTCAAACCTAGGTTTTTCAAAGGGACCTTTACTATGTCGGCAATTTAATCGTAATGCAATCTATTATCTCTTTAAAATATATAATAACGATCAAATTTATCATCTTAAATTTGAAATGTACGCACACAATTTAAATTGTACGTTCCTATTTTTTTAAGAAATTCATTGCACTTTATTATAATTAAAAATCTACATTTTTTTGGATTTATGCACTTATTTTAACCTTCGTTTTCTGCTAAAATATCAATAAGTTTCCGCACCAAGTTGGCGCGTATTCTTTCGTTATTTACCATTTAAACAAAATTCTACAAAAACATCCCAGACAATTTATTTGAATCAAATTATATATTATATAAAATACAATTTTTCATAATAATAATAATATACCGCATTTATTTCTTTATTAGTTTAAAAGTATATTTTATGCAAATTTTTCAAGGATAACTTTCTTTTTTGCAATACTATTCGAAGATTTCTTAGAGGAAGAGATAGCATAAATTATTTATATTATACAATTTGAATAGTAGTCCTTGAATCACTGAATAATTATGCAAACCAATTATTAATTTCCCTTTTTTCTTTTTAATGTTTTGTTTCTAAATTTTGTATCTAAATGTATTTAAAATTAGGTCAGTTATTACATTTAAAGATATTTAGGATATTACATAATAAAATCAGCAATTAGAACATACATTTTTCATAATAATTTAATCATTTTTAATTAAAAAATATGTTTAATTATAAAATTTGTTATAGAAGTGTAAAGTAAATGAAATAGATTATAATTTATCACGGGAAAATCTCATTATTCCCGGGAGAAACTGTAATCTATTTCATATATTTTACACGTGATTTTCACTTAAAGCTGAAGCCGAATGATCATTTTTTTTTTTAAATATAAAATTCGAATTAAAAGACCATTTTGAAATTGAGGAATTCGTTTTAAAATACTCACCCGGACTTGGAAGCATTGGTTGCTTTAATGCTGTAAATTCTAAGCTTGTTTGCAATATCTTTCAACTCTTGCAGGGTAACGTTATCGAGAGAAGCCATTTCTATTCGAAAAATTTGCTGGCAAACTTTCTCGTGCACTTACTTTATGGTAGAAATTTCGTAAAAGATACGCGCTCGCTAATTCGTTCTCGTGTCCTATTGGTGACCTTCGCTATTCGACTGACGTCACAGATAAGGTGACTTCAGGAAATAAGTGTAAAATAGAGAAACGTGTTGAATCACTATCGAGTTCTCACTGGGTCAAACGCTCTTTGCACAACTTAACCAGTTTTATTGGTGAATTACTGTAAAGAAACAATTATCAAAAGTTGCGTTAAATAACATTTAAAAATAATAATAAAAATAAAAATAATAATAATGATAGAATTGTAATTGCGTTAAACAGTACGAAATGTTTACATAAAAATAATTAACTTTATGGAATTATTACTTTCAACACAAAATATAATCGGAAATTTCACCGGAGTGATTTTTCCTGGAAAGAGTGTAGTGTTACCTCTTCCTTTTAAATAGAATTTTATTTATTTTTTCCTGCAGTTTTTCCCCAAAAAGTCTTTTCCGAGTGTAAGGCTAAACATTTACAGAATTTCCTTTCCCTTGGTATTACAACACACATTACAGAAAATATTTTAAAACTTATTATATTTAATAAACAGTATATCATGAAGACTGGATTGTATTTAAATCAAACAACAAACATAAATTCAATTCCTGTAAACTTTGTTTATCGTAAACGTTTTCGTCTTAACGAAAGGTATACAGCAATCTCTGGACCTTTTCTTATTCCCCCGAATTCTCTTGGTAATCAATGATATTGAACCTCCTTGGTTATGCAAAACTTCAAAATGACATCTTGGAGCAAGATTGGGAAGTGATGTGTGGGGCAAAACGGGGTAACTTCATATATCTCTCGACACCGAAGACCTTTACTGTGGATATTTGCATTCCGTTTCAATGGAACGTTGGATATGCTGTTTAACATGTCACCAATTACTCGTGTGTGTGGGTAAGATGAGGACAGTGAGGTTCACCATATTTGCATATTGTCTTCAACGAAAATAAATTGCAGTGGTGTAATAAATCCTAAATATTGTTTCATTGCAAATTTGATGTTTACTCTTCATAACCATGAAAGATAAATTTAATTTTAACAATTCCACATCATCTCAAAACACATCCGTTTTACCCGGTCTAGGGGACAAGATGGAGTATTTTGACGCGATTCCATAAACATTGTAAGAAAAGGAAAAAAGTTAATAATTTCAGTTTTTTGTTGATTGTATTGAAATAACCATCTTTGAGTTTTCAATGACAGAAATTTTTATCTGGGTTTAAATAATTGTTAAAAAAAAAATAAAAGTTCCTTAACTACCCCGTTTTGCACCACTTTCCTCTTTAAAATAATTCATTACTACAGTATTTTTCTTTTTTGTAATGACTATTATATGCACCGGTGCCGGTATCTTTAACACCTTCCTCGTTCCTCGGAGAAACACGGCTCTAGAAAGTTTGAATATTCCATTTATTTAGCCTAGAAAGACCCTTCAATAAGGTCGAAACTGTTTGCTCGAATTTTATAATCGTTGTACAGATTTTATATCTCTCACAAATATTTAATTTCATATCAGTGTTAATGATTTTATCAGTTAGAATTCTCACTTTATCAGACAAAGTTTCGCAATTTGAAATTTTATATATTTTGTAAAGAAATTTATTCAAATTTTCAATAAATAACCATTCGTGCTTTTTACGTAAATTATTCACAACATTATTAAGTTAATTGATTACGGTTAAGCACATAATGTAGAGTATAATCAGTTGTTAAATACTTTTCAATCAGTTGTATGGGGAACATAAGGAGGTGCATTTATCTTTCTTTGTCATCGGGTTAAAAGTTATCGGGTAAAAGTTATCCATCTGTATTGAAGCCGCTTTAACTCGTCAATTACGAAGTACTTTTTATACACAGATTGAACAAATTAACTTTTATTATTTTAAATAATGTTTTTGAAGCAATACGTTAGAAATAACAGAAAAACTACTTCGAGAAAACAAAAATTACTGTATAAGGGATTACATTTGCATTTTGGTCTAAAGATTTTTAGTATAAAAATGTGCGGATAAAATATACTAATATTCTAATCTGTAATATTCTTATCTGAACAAATATTATCGAGATTATATCCAAATTATTCTATAGAAGATGACTGCGATGATGAAAAAGTGGCGAAGGAGAAAATCAAGCGATGGCTTTAGCAAATGTTATGGAAAAATCTATACATAAATATCTTCAAGAACTTGAAGAAATGACTTTGCCCAGCCCTAAAACACTTAAAAAGGACTTTTTATCGATAGTATTAGAGAGTACAAACAGAAGAACGAAAAATTTAGATTTATTATTGTTTAATACTTAAATACTTTAAAGACGATTAAACCCAGCTCAGTAGCAAGTGAGTTTTTGGTTAACGTTACCTATGGTTCCAAAATGGCGGCTCGTCTCCGATTCCAGCAAGTAGAAGAAAGGAAACAGTGAGGACGCACGTTCTAACCTAACCTAACCTATTCTAATAAATTACCATAATTATTACCAACAAAATTATTAGAATAGGTTAAGTTAGGGCTAGAATGTGCGTCCCCACTGTTTCCTTTCTTCTATTTGCTGGAATCAGAGTCGAGCCGCCATTTTGGAACCATAGGTAACATTAACCGAGGGTTTTTTGCTATTTTTGGCAATTTTGTGTGCAAAAAAGGACACGGTTGAGCAACAGATCTATATACGTTCTTTGCTTTCTAAAATCATATTTTCTTAGGAAAAATAAGAAATGAAATACTTTAATATTTTGTAGTCATGCATTGTTATTCGTTTTTCTTTATGGTTTTATATGGAGTAAATTTTATAGTTTAATGTGATAATCTAGCAATTTCTTTTTTGTTTTGTTTTGTGTATACGTTGGTCAATTTTATTTTGTTATATTTTTGAAATTTTATAAATATTAAATAAATTAAAATGCTTTAAAAGAAGTTATAAATAAATATTCCTTATCTCCATTTTTGGGGGAAGGGTGAAAATTCGAAAACCGGTTTTTTAAAAAGTCGGTTTTTGTATAAACCCTATCTGTAAGAATTTTGTTTATTATAAACGTTGTTTTAAATGCTAATTACATACCAGGTCGTTTGTGGCACAATGTATCCAAGGTGTGCCATGATAGGAAAACAAACCTTTCAGGGGTATAATCGTGCTTGTATTTGGTTACTATGAAAAACACGACTTTCCCTCTCCCAAAAAACATCACATATCGAGTTATCTCAGCTTGCAGTGGTCATGGCTGCAATGATGCAGAGGTGGATGCGGAGTGTTTGCTTCTCACTCATCTGACAAGTGGTGAAATCCTATTAGACTTTAAAATTTTTGCAGCACAACCTTCTTGTTTTCCATTCAATTCCAAAACTTTCTTACTAAATTTAAATGTCTTATATTTGACGAAGTTTGGCCCGGTTTTCCTTTTTTGTAATGGAAGGTCAAACGGAATTACGAAATACAGATTGTACTAACGGAATAACAGTAAAGGGTTATGTTTGGCAAATGATGATCAATTCGATTCGTTGGATTCGGGTATCAAACGTGGCTTGCAAATATTACAGTATTTGCATTTGTCTGTTTGTCGGGCCCGAAGCAGCAAAGGCTTTTTGGGGCTAAGCCTCCCGAAGTACTCTACAGCTCTTCAGAGAAATTAGGGAGTGGGAAATAAGACGAGGAAATAGGTCCAACTGTAGGGCAGAAGTATACTTTTCGTACTGTACTATTTCGTATCACTTGCAGTTTACGTACTGTAACGTAGCAGCCTGACTGATTTTGCTTCTGTTTAGAGAAAATTTATTCTCATCTCCAGAATATTTGAAGTATTTTACAACTTGCAATGAAAACTTATTATTTACTGATTTTATTGTCTTTTAATATAAAAAAAACACTGTACATAAAGGGCCTTATAACAGAATTGCGCCTAGGGCCGTAAAGAAACATAATCCACTACTGAATAGGGTCCAATTTCTCATAGAAAATCCTCCCGAGAAGCTTCCCCGTTGGAAGATCGTCCACTGGTCACGTTGTCGTATACAAAATAAACAAAATAAACACAAACGCTTACTCTTAAACAAAGAAAAGAGATCGTTAATTAATGGAAAATGGCAAAGGTTAATCAAAATCGATCGATCAGATTTTGAGAACGAACACAATAAAAGATGTTTCGGCCGAGGGGACACGGATTCTTAATTGCATTTACGCTTAATTGAAAAAACGTGAAATGGCATATGAAATAATTTTCATGTCATTTCGTTTCGTAATACCAAATAGTTTTATTTTATAAATGATTTATTAATGATTGATAAAGCTGCGACCGATAATTTCTGAAAGATAAACTGTATACATAAATAATTTATATACTTTTTCAAGGTTTACATTTTTTAACACGATTAATTATTGACGTATTTTTCTTTGTTATATTAACTCCGTTGTTTTGTTCGGATTGATTACACGGATGTACTGTTGGAATCAATGACTCCATCCACTGTTTTTATTTATTTATTTATTTTTTTATACTTTTCACCCTTTAAGCAGTAAGGAGCCCATCGTGGATTCGGCCCACATACACCACCAATAACATATCTCGACAATGGGATACGCCACTTCCTCGAAAAATGTCTGGGGTTCCCCGTTCCGCTACACTCCCGGATTCCCTGGAGCTGAGGCCTTTACCGCCTCAGCTCTAGGGAACCCGGGCCTTTTCTCGCGTGGCCAATCCGTCCTGGCAAGGCGCGAACCCACGACCGAACTCCCGGTGTTCAGGGAACAGAACCGCTTGGCCTCTGGTGGGCCCCAGAGATGAATTTAAAAATATATACACGTATATATGTTCAAAACGGAACGTCAGTAAGATAAAAACCTGCCTAAATGCCAGCGCGATTATATAGAATTTATATTAACTTGGAAGTCAATTAGAACATAAATTCTTCCTCCGGATGACTAGTGAAATCTCCAAAGTTCTGAGTGGTGCTGTCTATGAATATGTGATTTGGCGATTTCGGCAAACTGCCGACAATGGAGGCCGGCTTATCGATCGTGCTGTTGCGTAGCCACACCCGTGAATTGTAAATTTTGAGGCATTTTGAGTTGATTGATTGAATAAGTTGCGTTTGGGGCAGCTACATGGTTATGTCGCCCCGACTGAATAGCAGATGGAGCAATTGATGGAGCAAAATGTACTCTCTTCACCTCAAATTAGTAGCGACTTGGACCGTCGAGAGCTTGTATGAGACCCGGTGTAGAGCAAGCCTTTTTGTTTAGGAGACTCCTTTTGCCATATTTATTTTAAAATATGGCAAAAGGAAAGTTTTTTAAAAATGGCGTACAGGGTTTCTTTATTAATAGAAAGTAGCCTTAAATAATTTTATTTCTTGCTAATAAAAATATAAGTAACTTATATTGGTAAGAAACACCCTATGGACCCCTAAGTTTTCTCAGGACCCGGGAAAAAGTCCCCAGCTTCCCTTTCTCGACGGCCCTGCCCAAAACTCGAAAAACTCCCAGATTTCATTGGCGGCTTGTTCCGGATATATCGGTCCTTGTCCCTCATTATCCGGCTGCCCCATTGTGGTTCCGACCGATCGAACGATTGATCTAATAAAAAGGTCCTTTTAGCGGAAGCTTATCGAAAAGAATCTCCCTCGGATCGAGTAAAAAATTCTACAAATTATAATCGTAAAAGTGATTGAGATGTGTAACTTTACACCCTCGACCATGGGAGGCTTCGATGCAATGCTGTAGTGTATAATTTACTTGTAAAAAATACCCCAAAAACTTAATTAGATAAAAATTTATTGATGCAATTATTTGTCTTCGAGCTCTTCTCGAGGAATTTTTGCGGATGCCCATTTATTTATTTAGTATAATTAGATCATCGAAGGAATCTCCACGGATTAATCATTATCATTGTGCTTTGAATAAAATCTTACCATGATTCATTTTTTATTTTTAAAATGACAATAACGAGTAAAAGTTTCATTAAGTCCGACCGCACTCCTGATATGGCACACGACGTTTTTTCCCACCCACCAGCATTATTTAATAGTATTAATGTTCCTTATATGCAAGTTACCACGCCAAATTTCGTTTATCTTTATCTTTATTCCAATCTGAGATACTAAACGAAATAGATGCCCACGTACAAGCGCACACACAAAACAAAAATACAAACGCTGGATGTCCTTTTTTTACGTTTTTTGGATTTAGAGAATTTCAAAACGTTGGGATTTTAAAAAATCCGGAGGGTCAAATGTGACACGATTACAATATTACACTATAAAGTAAAAATTTGAGTCGATTGCAATACTTTCCCGTGTCGTGCTGTAACAACTGGGAAAGTGAAACAAATATTGACACAAAAACTATATTGAAACTAGGAAATTACAGGCTAACAGCGGAAATACTTGCATAATTCCCATTTTTGCTACAGTTTTATTGGATTCACGTGCTGAAATTGGATTGAGTTCGTCACGAGAAATGATTGTATATTAGATTTTAATGTTATTACAATGTATCTATTATTGATATATTTAAAACCGCAATACATTTGAAAGTATTAGCTTAATATAATCAATAGTTTTCGAATCATACAGTATGTTTTAGAGGAATCCTCTAACATATCTGGTGGGATCATAAAAGTAGCTTAATCATAGAATTTTTCAAGAAGCCTAACAACCATAAGTTACAAATAAATTTAAAAAACAATACAGTGGTTTACTTGGTTCCGATATCCTACCCACTTTCCATATCACTTCCCCTTTTCAAGTGAACCTACAGTAGAACACAACCACAAATTTACTTCTGGCAAACAATAGATCGGGAGATAGTCAAATTCAGGGCCACATTAACTCATAGGCATAACCAGCTATGGGGGCCTCAGCTCACTACTCGTATTTTTGTTCTATATTTTAATTCATTAATAAAATTGCCAGGACGATACACTAAAGTACAAAAAGAAACACTAAAATGTCTTCATATCTTGACCTGTATCATACTTCCCTCGTGAACTTCACACTCGTTTCTTTTAATTTTTGTGAATCTTTTTTTAATCTGGAAGTTTTATTAACTTATCTTTTATATCGCGCCGTCGCCAGAAGGAAGTTTTTACCATGTCGAGGTGGACGAGAGCCTCGAGATAAAGGTCGACCCGCCCTAAAAATGTTAGTTACTGAGGCGCGATAAAGGAAAAACGTGATGAGATTTTAGTGTTTCTTCTAATTTTTGTGCATTTAAAAAAAGATATTCAGTTCTCAATTTCGACTAAATTTTTTGGCAACAAGTCTTTTATAATTTCTTTTAAAAGTTTATAGTTTTTACGGAACTAGAACCGTCAAACTTTCGATCATCCATCCATCATTCACCACCGTCCATTAATGGCTCTTCAACATCATTTCTGATAAACGATTCGCCATGTATCAGAAACAATGGTTAATAATCTTTCGAAAAACTATCTTGACATATAAGTTACCGAAATTTGAATTCCTTTTCCTAAATTATTCTTGTAAAAATAACTGTATATAACTCACACACTGTTATTATTTATAATTTAAAATTATAAGATTATTTTATAACCAATCTTTTATATACTCATTACAGTAGTAAGAATACAGAAATTTAAACTTGGTGCCACATCTGGAAACCCTAAATTGCTGTGGTGCAGGTGCAGCGCAGAACTTAACTCTCCAGAGGTCGAGGAAACCGGAGATTTCCCAGAAATTCTCCCGGACAAAAATGTCTGAAGTCAACCCTGTACTTGGAGTTCCCTAATACAAATCTGCCCAGGTCTCAAGAAGCTATAACGCGCCACTGATATTTTTACGGATTTTTAAATATCGAAAAGAGCAAAGGTTATTACTATTGAAAACCCGTCATTACTACTACAACGGAGCGTTCGTGCAAAACACATATCACTCATTTAATTTGCATTATTAGTTGTTTTTACGTAAAATTATTTTTCCATTACATTATTATTACTTGAATTTTACTCCTCCAAACTTATGGACCCTAGGGCGGGCCTAATGTTTGTTAAGTTACAAAACCCAACACTTAGGCATCTACTTAGGGGATGCCTTCCGGGAGGTCTTTTAAAGGAAACTGGCACCTATTTAGACGTTACAAACGTGAAGAAAACCCGAAAAACTCCACGTGGCCAAGCCCGTCCGAGCGAGGCGCGAACCCACGACCGAACTCCCAGTGTTCGGGGTACGAAGACCGCTTGGGCACTGGTGGGCCATTAGGGAGACTGGTGCTATTAAACTTAATAGATTGTCCGTCATTTGTTTTCTAACCAATTCGTTTTAGGACCAGGGTCTACGGAAATTTCCAAAATTTACAACTTTTCAGTCACTCTCATTGAACTGGAAAAATTTGTCTTTATTATCTAATATTATGAAGAAATCAGTCCCCACTGTACTCGGCTAGACATTGGTTCGGTTAAGCTTTTAAGTAAAATTCCGGCTCTTTCGGCAGGGTTTTATTTATGTCTCCAATTTCCTAATCTCTTAATTATTTAACTACTACTTAAGTAGAAATAAGTCGAAACCGGTTACTTTGTACTTGAATATCTGTAAAAGTGGAAAGACAAATTTTTATGACAACCGATACATAAATCGTAAATGTAAGGAAAATAAATTCTACAGCTGTTTTTGTACCATTGTACGTCTCATTCATTAAATTTGGTTGTAAATGATGCAGCCAAAGTAACAGTTAATTTTTTAACACTGTACTAGAATTGTACACGTTTTTCTGCATCCCCTTACAGATGGGACATACAAAATCGTAATATCACTGGTTTAACATTGAAATCCGTAAGTAATATAAGATAGGAGAGCAGAATAAAAATATAAAATATTTTAATGGATTTTTTAAAACTCCTGTCAACTATACAGAACTATCATAAAAACATAACCCAACCGATAGGAGTTTACTGGTAAGTTATAAATCTACTCGTGATTCACATAATCGGGCGAGGGCGGCTAACAGCCTAGGACCGGTCCTGGATAGAATTGGAAGCGTTATACGTGTGTAGCTTCCACCAGCTAAACCGGGTAAGGTTGGTGCTCTGTAAAGCGCATGCGCGAATGAGTATAATCTGGCTGTTTGGAAGCTGACAATAGAGCTTCTATTCTGCCACTGATATTCGAATATACAATAGCAATCTTATCGTTTTTTTCACATGTAGTATAGAAATTTGTAATAAGATACATAATGCGGTTGTAATAAGATATTAATTTTAATTATATGAAAATAATCGCACAGTATGTATTTATTTTTTAGGAAATACAAGGGAAGCGGCGCTTCCACTGACAGCACGCCACTGGTATTCAACACTGGTCGTGAGTTTGCGCCCGATCAACAGGCTGCCTGTGTAGAATTTTTGGAATTTTCTTCGCGTCTACACCTAATTAAAGGCTAATTTTCTACAGAAAAACCTTTCTTGGGACCCACATATTGCGTTGTATCCTATCAAACCTTGCCTATTTCTATTACACTACACACATTTACAGTTCATCATGATGGCTTCTTGTTAAAACGTATATAACAATTGCATGTTGAAATGGAATATTAAATACTTATATACTTACTATAGTCTTTTCACCGGGTAACACTTTCGATTCCACGCAGGCAAGTGCTATGCGCTACCAGTTGCAGTATCATTGTCGCAATAATTAAATGAATATAATATAAAAAAGATATCATTTAAAAATATATATAAGAATTATATTTATTTTACTTCTTTGCTAAATTTTTGCCAATAGATGGCGTTATGTGTAAATTAATTTCTATTTAAAATCGATTTACAGAAATTCAATAGATATTTTGAGGTGGGATGTACGACATTATCTAAGTCCGAAATATGTGAACGTAATTGCCGAGTTTCGTTCACATAAAAAAAAAATACAATTATTGCAGAATTAAAACAGAATCAAGTGGCATTATTATTCTGGGGGAGGCTCCTGCATATTGTACGCTTAGGGGCGCCATATTTGTAACTGCATCATTGTTAAAAAGTAATCATGATAAATAAAATTTGAGGTTATCCTTAAACAATAAAAAAATATTTTTATAACAGAAAAATATTTTCAAAATACTGTTTATGTTATTTTAATTATCCACATTTAAAAGGATGATAATACTAATATATTATTATTATCAGTTTTAACTTATTTAATTCTAAGATAAATTGCCATGTCATATCGATAAACTATACTAATATAAGATCATAAATTCCTAGTTGGAATTTACAGCTATTTCGCTCTATCGGTCGTTTCCAATGCAATAATGATCTCATTAAAACATCCGCACTTATCATATCTTACGCTCGACATATTCCATAGTCTCATTATTCATTTAGAAAAGAAACTTTTCTTTTCTAATATTTTATTACCTATTTACGAGAAGTGAAATTTAAAAGAAATATTCTAATTTATAAAAGCATTGATCTAATATTGCCTAATATTGTGAAGCAATCGACAATTACTAAACAATAAATTTTATTAAATTTACGGCTACTTACTATTACAAAACCGATTTATTTATTAATAACAAACTTATACTGGAAAGAGAAAAATATATTTCGACGTATCTTATTTAAATATTAATTAAAATAAATAATCGGGACAGATGGAAGGGGGGTAAGCGAGGCCATTTTAGTATCTTAGACACAGAGGAGCTTCCGAAATTTAATCTTTCATACAAAAAAAAATCTCTTTTTATTTGGCTTTTGAAGGATGTAGGGCCACACCTCTTTATGGATAACATTAAGGGTCAAAGTTGAGGTATAATTTTTCATCTACAAAGTTATTCGTATCGTATTACATAATTAAAACTAGATCAAATTTTCGGATGATAAAAAAAAGCCATTAGATTAACAATGGATGGCCGAGGTTAATGATTTCTCTTGGAAAAATAAAAAATCGAATTTCTACCTAACTTCCGAGAGTTCACATTCTCGTAAGAATTATATTGCAAAGTCAACAATTATATAAAAATTAGACATAATAAGACATTTTTCTATTATTTTTCAATAGAATAAACTTTTTATATGGCTATTTTTAACTAAGGAAACAGTAAAGAAAAACATTTAGTATAAAATATTACCGTACAAAATTAGATACGTTAGCCAATTAAAACTTTATCTTACTACATTATACGTTTGTTAAGTACAGTATTATATAGGCATATATCATATTGTTTCATTTCATTTATTCTAAAGTTTGGCTTCTTATTTATTAAATTGAAAGTATTAGGCCTTACGTATAGGTATAGGAAATAGGTTGGAAATAGCCTCACTTAACAAGATTTTTCTACATCTACGTGGACCACCCACAGGGCACACGTGTCGGAGATTCGTGCGAAAGCCCATAATAGGACCTCTATTACGGGCCAAATTATGATCATAGAGGCGCGATTATAGAATTAAGCGTCCTTATATGCTATTTTCTATTAAATTTCTTTCTGAATAAAAAAAAAAAAATATTAGGTAAAACTCATATTTTTCTTTCATTTCCTTAACAAATTTTGAATCTTATAAGTGTTAAATATATAATATACAGGGTATTATTACCTTACAAAGTAATTCATATTCAAAATAGCTTTATCAAACGATTCATTATTTTTAATTCGATAGATTTTTATCAGTTGACAATTATATTTTTCTTTCTGTCGATACGAATGAATTAAATTTAAACTATTTGCCGAATTTTAACCTCATAAATCGAAGTACAAGTAGCGAGATAAACAATGTTTTTCTCCATCTCATTAACAATAATTCTCAGCATCAACGACTAAACAATTTTAATTCTAAATTTAACGTATAAGGATTGATATAGATATTTGTTACGTTTTATCATTAATTTGTAAACCTACGCCGAAGTAAAACGACACTTAGGCTAATTCAGTTTAACCTGTACCTTTACACACAAGAACTATCCACACTTAACCGCTTTTTAATTGCGAGGTGTTCGGGTTTAATTTGTTGCGGTTATATTAAAAATATATTTATCGATCGAAAGGAGCGAGTCTCGAATTTTATTTGTCGGTTTAATTTGCCTAACAAATTATTCTCACGAGCTATCAAAATAAATGATTTATGTGACATATCGGCGAATACAACGCTACTAACCCGTACTGTACCTACGGATGTAAACCTGTACATAGTTATAGTTTAGTTTAAATATTTACAACTGTATCAGAAAATCGTGTAGTTTTTTAGTATTCGGGTTACTTTTATATTTTACTTTTTAAACAAAACGATTTCGGCAGCCATTTTACGGTACGTAAATACAAACTTTCATTATTTAGTTTAGTTGGACCGTATTATATTGGATGAATTGTATCTAATCGACGTATAAATCAAGATCTTTTAATTGATAAATCGACACTTCATACTTTAAATAAACTTCCAAGTATATAAATTACGGCCTTAGATAAATATTTTAATAACAAATATGACATTGTCCCATATACTGACATTAATTAAATCTTCGAAAATGAAGAAATTTTGACCTATAAAATAAAGCAAGCAGAAACGAATTATGTTAACTTTTTAGCGGAAAAAGTTCATTTGTAAATTTTGCAATACAAATTGGGAATTTTACTTTAATTTTCCCCGCCGAAAGATCTTAAACAAGTACCGTTTTTTAAATAAATATATTAACTGGTACGTTGGTACTTCGATAGGTACTAAGATATTATTGATAGAACGGTCGATATATAGTGTGTATGTATATGCATATATATATATATATATATAAAATACATGCCACATATGCATATTATATATTAAGTGAGAATTTCCAACGATATCGAAATAAAAAAAGGAGGAAGATGGGTTCGAGTCGACAAGCAAATTATGTTGCAACAAATATAGTTACGTGAATGAATCAAGTAGGAGTGTATATGAGAGGCAGGGTGAGACGGGGAAATGTTTTGATTTCAAGCGGAACTACACATGCGTTACCATGACAACCCAAGGTTTTTCGGACGTATTTGAAACGAAAAACTCATTTCCATTACTTTATAAAACGGAGCGATGTATTAATCGGTACAATGTTCGATAGTAGTCATAGCTTTTATCTAAATAAATATCTTTTACCGACAGTTTACGATACCATTAGGCTGCTCTTTTGAAACTTTACAAAAAGATATGGAGTGATTTGTGTTGTCAACATGATTTCCACTTCCATCTGAAAATGTTCATAATCCAATGGAGTATACCATTAATGTTATCGCAACTTATTATGTGCGATGTTACGACGGTTGCGAATTATATGGATGCGAAAAAATTCTCCTACCATTGGAAAATTAACAATTTCTCTAATAAATCGCGTACTGCCACTGAAAAGTCTTCGCAAGCTTCGTTTCTTAAGGGTATTCGTAAGTTCATTTATTTTATTTTTATTAATTTAACTAATTTTTCGTAGATCTAATATATAAAAGGCAATTTTTATCGTCGTAGCTTTATCTATATTTCTATAGAAACGTTAATATCTTCTTTTTTCCTCCCGTTATTTATCAAATTTCAAGCTTAAAGGTCGCTTAAAATAATATTGATTTATTTTATTATATTAATTTTTAAATTATATCAATATTAAATAAGAAATTTAAACTAAAAATGCTGCTTAATTTGTTATATCTAAGCAATTAATTTAAAAAATTTTTATTTAACGTTAAATTATTAAAAAAGATTTAAATTAAATTATTTGTATTCTCTATTATCTCATACATTTAATTGTTAACTATTAGAAAAAAAAAATATATATATATATATATGGATCAATAAGCTGTCCTTCATTTTAATTTCTATAGATAACTATATATTGAATTAAAGTATAAATTATACCATTATATAAAAGAATTAATAAATGTTGTACATGTAGAACAGAAAAATTACTTTAAAAATAACATATTTAACATAAAAACATTTTTTAAATATTATATATTAATTAATGAATATTTAAATTTTTATTTTAGCTTTTGAATTTAACTGTACTGTAAAATCAGACTGTGAAAATATCGATAGGAATATGATTTGTTTTAAGAATACATGTTATTGTGGACAAAATTATATCTACATTTACAGTAATGAGAAAAGATGTTTCAAAAAAGGTAAAGATTTATTCTAATATGTTACTTTTCTGCTTATAAGAGCTATTAAATTATTTTTTTCTTTCTTATAATGGACTAACTGCTTTTGTATTCTGAAGACTGGCACAGAACATCCATATGTGCTTAGTCTGGTGGTTCTCAAACAGTCTGGTGTGCCACAAGAGATGGCTAAATGTGCCACAAATTATTACGAAAATATGTTTTAAGAATGAGAAGAAACTATGTACAAAGATTTATTACATCCGTGTTAAATTAACAGCTAGGTTAGACCTATAGTGGTGTATTATAGCTTCACGTGGCCCTGGTGAATTTGAATTAGGGGGGTCCCACGTACGGTGCTGACTTTAGACATTTTTCTTCGAGAGAATTTTTTGGGGGAAATATTTTCTTATAAAAGATTAGTTTGGGGCACCCTGTTAACAGGGCAGCAGGCAATTGCCCTTTTTTGTCCATAAAATAATACACTACCGAGCAGTTATTATTGTACACAGCTATTTATAATTTAATATATTTTTAATTTTGTACACAAAGTGCACCAAACAGTTGCTTTATAGTGTGCCAAGAACCACTGGCTTAGTCATTATAGGAAAGAAATAATAATTTAATAACTCTTGTAAGCAGAAAATTTAGTATTTTATTTATGATGCAGAGTTAATTTTTTATTTTAATAAATTTTTTTAAAAGTCAAATGACTCACTAGTGAATAAATACATTTATTATTTATTAAATTAGCAAAAATATATGAAGAATGTGTATATAATTTTCAATGTTCTTCCACAATGCATAATACAATATGCAGAAATGAAAAATGCCAATGCTTGTATGGTTATACGTTTAATGGAGTAGCATGCACCATAAGAAGTAAGAAATATGTTCTTTTTATATTTAAACTGTTGTTATTCAAAAATATGTATGTATGTATATATAAACTTACTTTTCGAAAAAGGATCCAAATCTAAAGGTGAAGAAATATACACTGCTGCTCTAGTAGCAGTTTCTTGCATCATGGTGGCAGTCACCTGCATTCTTATAGTATGCGTTGTAAAAAAGTAAGTAAATTTTATTATTTTTTTTTAATCATAAAACTATTATACTTATTTAATTAAAATTAAAAATAATTAAAACCAGATCTTCACAATTGAGGAATTATCAGCATAGAAATTCTAGAAGTGGTCAGCCCAACGATGTTTTCACTATAGCGGACGAGATTGCGGCCGTCAGAGCAGCCGATAAACCTCCGACGTACGAAGAAGTAATGAGGAACGAAGAAATGGTAACGAATCTATTCCTTCAATAAAAATTATATTTGTTAAATGATAATTTTAACCCAAGCCAATAGTTCTATATATAAATATGCAAATATTTTCTGATTATAATTGATCACTATAATCATTATCTTGCTTGTTTGGAGGGTAAATAGAGATGTGTAAGGATAGAAAAATTAAGAGAAAAATTAAGAGTAAAATTAACATTAATGATTATCCTAACCAATGATCTCTTATGACTTTGATAACTAAAAGTGATATTTAGTTCAGTGAACTATCGATGATTATCACTGCCTTAATTCTATTATTTGTAGCATCAATTTTAATATTTCAGTTGTCACAAATTGTGTTGAATTCCAATTAAGAAGTAACGTAAATAACAATTGGATGTATTAGGATAATCTCTGAAGTTAATAACAATGGTTATCGTTAATATAAAATTATATAAAATGTAAATTAGCTAACACTATGTAGAAGAAGGCAATAATAAATCATTTCTATGGTACAAGGAAACAAACAAGATTAGAGTAAATAATAGCTTCCTTGAGCTAATGAGTCACTTGATACTTCCAGAAAAAGCTTGAATATAGCTGACTTTAATTTGCACTGTCATTAAATGACATCGCAAATAAAAACCGTTAAGATATCACGATGATTCAAGTACTAGAGAACACTACATAACAGAGCATTTCATTAGAATTCAAAAACGTGTGGAGTGTTATACAAATAAAAGATAATAAAAATGGAAACGGAAAGGGCAAAAACAGAAATGTTCAAAGTAAATAAACTGAGATATAGATATAAGAAATCACAATTTGAAATATTTGAATAATGTTTTCTGAAAACAGTTCAGTCGGAAGTGATAATGATATTATTCTAAGATGAAGAATTGCTTCATTTTTTTAATTATAATTTAACGAATGATATGACGATTTCTATCATTGATATTCTGTTAAGATTTCTATTATTTGATCATATCTGTTACAAATACTAAAGAAATATGTCATTGAAAATTTCTATAAAACATTGCAAGCAGAAAATAATTTCACATCGAATGAGTTTTGTTTATCATTTATGATCCTTCTAGTTACATAGAACAAAAGTTGATATCAGTATAGACTGATTTCAAAATTCTTAATAAAACAAGAACAGAATAAACTTGGTAAAGTTTAACTCACATAATAAAAATAAATATGAGGAAGACAACGAGATAGCCAAAGCAATTAAGGTGTTAGCCGACTACACTAGGAACCCAGGATCAAATCAGGGAAAATAATTCTCCAGGAATTTTTTCACGGGTAGTCTTTCCTAAATATGTCAGGTCCCATCCCTCATCATTTGGTCACTTTTTTTGTGGGCCTAGCCAAACCCATGATGGATACGATTAAAAAGGCTCTTTTGGTGGGTAGAAAGAGCAAAAAATGATACAGGGAAAAAATAAGAGGAAACTTCATCTAGAATTCCAAAACATTCATAAGATTATTATAGAGAAAATGGGATTTACTAAACACACATATAATTCGTAAGAAGCAAAAATATGGCGTCAAACAAAAACATTCATTAATAAAATACAGAACAAACACCGATCTTACCCATGCTCTACTTTCTTTTGTTGAAAACACATTAAGAACATGTTTGTTTATGGTTTTAGATGTGTTTTGTTCCTTGCACATTAAGAATAGACAGGAGGAAATGATGATAATCAAAATTCAATATTGATGAATCTACTTTTTTTTTAATCTGCTTTTCAAAACAATTACTGTTATTTCATCATCATTAATAGTAAATCAAAAATTATTAACTGATCTACAAGAGTTTATAAAAGATAAATCATTAGGTACAACTGGGAAAAAAATTAGCACTATTCAATTATCAAGTCATGTGTATCACTAATAAAATTTATAAGGAAAACAAATAGATTTACATATTTTAAAATGCATCTTGACAATTCTTATAATTTATCTTTTTATACAAATACTGTTAGTGATTTATGACAGTATTAAAAAAGAATAATTTTATTTTATTTATCAGAAAAAGTCAACCTATAGACTAGAGATTTTTCTATAAGCATTCAAATGATATTGTCTTATTTATAGTCAAATGATACAATTAAATTACATTATTTCTTATTAAAAAGTCATTAAATCTTATATCCTTAATATATGTATTGAAGCTTTTGCATCAATTTGCTTTGATGTATGAGTTAATTTAGTTTTACTTTCTGACTGTTGTGTATACATAACAAGAGAAAGTATTGGAATTGTGTCAAATTTGACCCTTAGTTTTTTGCAAATTCCACATTTTGAGACTTCTGAACCAAAAAAGGGGGGAGAGGAATAAAAATTCCATGGATGTGTCTATTTTGTTTAATATCTCAGAATTGGGTAATGATGAAGAAATGAAATTTTACAAGGTAGCTTACATATAAGGGGCATTGATGCTATTAAATTTTGGTAGTTAAAGGTCAAGAGGGTGGGTCAAGAAGAGAGATAGAGGGAGGTTATGTATCATATGTTAAGTGGGGGTTGAACTTAATGTCTTTGTAATTAATAATATAAAAGTTATTTTCTCAATAAAATCTTCTAACAGCCAGGAAAGTTACACAATTCCCTGTTGGATTTTTATTAAATTTAATTGTTTACAAAAAAAAAAAAGAGCTAACGAGAAAATTAATTTAAATAATTATTTAAGATATTGTTGGCTTTGATTTTGTTATTTTGAAAAATGGAATCAGTAATAAATCATTTTTGGTAACAAACTGTTGGAGAGTATTTTCAAAAATTATAGAATGATCTTTCGATTATTATAAATGTAATTGCAATAACGTAAAATATTCTGTATCAATATGTACTTAGATTTAATGTTCAATATCAAAGTAGCAAAATAGTTGCATAAAATATTGTTTAATTTTTATCACTTAGTACTAAATAAGAAAATCTAACGTTAATTTCAAGTTTCTTTTCTTGAGATGAAAACATTGAAAACTCAACTGCTTTCAAATTTTATAGCTCAAGAAAAGACACCAGATTATCATTAATGGCTATTATTAGTAAACTGGCATCTTTCAAACTTGATTTTCTTCTTGTTTATTCCTAGCAATGACTGTAAATCTTGAAAGTGGTTGAATTTTATCAGTTCTTGCTTTAAGAAAATCAATTTAAAATGACATTCAAGGAGCTTCCTTAACAAATATATGACGACGAAATTAAACTTTCAACATTTAACTCATGCTTGTCTATTGTATTTGTACACAAATACAGTTGAAAGTATAAGGTTACATAAATATGATAACTGATATTTTGATCATTTTTAGATAATGTATCATTTAAGCCAAACCAGACATAGTTTTGTAGTTTATGAATACTTTAAAGTAATTGTATAATTTACATTTTTAATATTGTATAAATATTTATTTTACTGTATTCATTTAAAGTATATATTTAATATTACAGTTGACAATATAAGCCACTTATTTGCAACATAAAATACATACAAAATATCATTTCTATGTAATATTATGATTAAAATTCCAGCCCACATTGTACAGAACAATATGTCATAATTACTTTTGTGGTTGGTTGCATATATACTAGCATAATTATAAATATTTAAGTATTATATGTAAAAAATTAAATAACCATTAAACTGAAAATTTTGCAATTTTTTTAATTATGCAAAGAAAAATCAATGAAAAAATTGGCAGTTTATGATGTTTATCATGGTACTATTTAACAAGAAAATTGTCTAAATACGATGGTAAAAGATTTCATATGAAAATTTCAATTTGGGCAATAAAGAATAGTCGATAAAAATCCATTACATTATTTAACAAAACGGGAAAATAATCAAAAAACTGGAAATTATCCATGTTACTTAATACAAAATTTTTAATGTTATAGCAATTGCTATAACATTAAAAATTTTGTATTAAGTGCATTTCATTTAAGGCTGGAATAATATAATAAGCAAGTACAGTGGTTAGATACTAAAGAAATTGAAAGAAATTTACTACATGAAATTTCTAGCTTACAACCGATTATTAACACACAATGAAAATATATTTTTCTTCAAAAGACTGATAAGCCTAAAAGTGGTGTGTTTATAACAATGTTAAATAAGACAAATATAGTATAAATGAGCAATTATTTATTGTGACATCATCACAATGCTGGAATGTAATTTTTAATCATATTTTTAATTTATTCAATTTAAAATATATGCTCTCCATCTGAAATTAGTACTGTAGTATTTTGCCCTTGTACATCATAATTTTCTTTTAACAACAGAGTCATGCCAGTCATCTATTAACTGCTTTCAGGGGAAAAGTTTTGAATTTGAAAATTGCAAGTCATAAGGCAACTTATGATTTGCATCGGAAGTACAGATAATCAGACCATCTTGCCAAGGTTTTCATATCTGATTTCGTCTTTCATCTATCTGAATCCATTCTCAAGATTAAGGAAAGATGGATGGACAGACAACAGTGGGAATTTATAGGTCTACAATATTTTCAAATTGCAGCCCAATTACTAGTAAATGTATACATGAGGACTTATACCACAATGTTATTACAAATATATTTTTCCAGAATTAGTTTTTGGATCCTTTTAGATCATTCTTATCTTTGTAAAGCAGTACAAATTGATCTAGTTCAATTAGAATACTCTCATTTATCCATCTTATTTTCTCCAATATCTGAAAAACTATCTTAATAGAAAAAGTATCCAAAAATGTGGAAACCAAAATGCCAAAAGTTCTGCAAAGAAAAGAAAGAAAGAAAAAAAAAAAAAAAAGAGAGAGGAAGAAATGGAGTGGAAAATGAACAGCCTTTTTTACAACTTCAACGTTAATAAGCTGATGAATGGAAAAGTGTTATAGAAAGTGATTCATATTTTATTTGATGATTCTTTTATAAATTATATAAATAAATATATAAGTATAAATCACTTACATAACTGTGAAAATCTGTTTTTACATTCAAATTAATTTTATATGAATTTTATCTTAATGAATTTCTAACAACTTATTAAATTTTAAATAATTGTATATTTATCAACAAAGGCAATATTACTGCTCTACTGATAAATCAGTCCCATTTTAAACATAATAATATGTCAAGATTGTATTTTCATTCTAATAATATACATATATATCTGAAGATATGAACTTTATCATACTGTAAAAAAGAATTAACATTTATTATTTTGTTTTTAAACCATGTTTTTAAACCATGTAAATAAACCCTTATCTCTTTATTGTGCTCCAGTTTCATTACCTTAATTAGATTAGATCATACACAAATAAAATTAACACTTATATTCACAGATTCACTTGATCAACACAGAAAGATGATAAATTATTTAAATAATAATAATTATTTATTTTGTTTATTACATTAATAAAATAATTTCTTAATTACAGATGTATGGAGTGCCACCTCCCGATTATCCTACTTCGTCTACGCTTCCTCGTTTCGATTCTACCATTTTCTTACCAGGACCATCACATCTAAATACTGTATTAACAAATACTATAGAAAATGAAATAGGAAATATAAATAATGAAACATCAGCTAATTTTCATCAATATCCATCACTTTCTTGCAGTGAAGACAATAATCAAGTAAATATAAATCATTGTTCTAGTGAAAAAGATTCAGAAATTAAAACTGATAACGAAATTACTATTGTTATAAACCAACCAAATACTGATGTAAATACAAGACAATCTGAGCAAACTAATTCTACTTCAAGAGAGGGATCATCTGAAGCTTATACAAATTTAGCATTTGAAACTGATATTTAAATTAATTTTAGTGCCTTATATAAATCAATTATACATGTATCAAAATAAAGTAACTTTTCAATGAATTAACTCTTCAACAGCAAATTTATTTGTAAAACTATTTATTATGATTTATTTATTGTAAATTTTTATGCAACACTTAAAATAAAAACACAATTTGTTATAGTTTAAAATGAAACAATCAGATATTTATGGGAAAAATCTGAGAATTAAGCTATCAAGCTGCATGTGGTTGGTGTTGCTTAGGCTTTTTAAGGGATGGAAGATTGGTGAGGTTGAGTTGAGAGAGGGTGATAAAAACAATGGTCTTAGCAACTGAAATGTATATTTATTGACCTCAGTATTTACAATAATGAAACTGCAAAACAAAAAAAATTGCACCTAAAGTAATCAGGATGGCACCCGAACAATGTTCCATAAACTTAACATTGTACCTTTATCGCTTCACCACACCTGAACCATTGCACCTTCTCCACATCTCTCTTCAGCTTTAATTTTACACCCAAACCATATTTTTAGCCCCAGCAGTTTACTCACACTAAGTCGGACAAATTGAAACTATCTTTCCATTAATACAGTATATAGATTATTATTAACTCAAAAATATTATGAAAATAATTTTAAACGATTAATTGTTATATAACTTTAAGAAGTATCTTAATTAAAAATAGTGAAAATACAATTTTTTCATTTTGAATAAAATATGCAAAGCAAACATTTATAAATTAAAAAAGAAAAAAAAAATCAGCATTTTTACCAAAATTTACAACTAAAAATATGTTATTTGCTTAAACTGATTTTTAATCCTATAAATTACAAATGCATTTTTTATCCAGAAAATATTTATGAAAGGAAATTAAACTATGATTATAAATTTAATTTAAAATGTTAGCTTTACAAACAATGAATTATCATCTTTTAAATTGCAAAATCTTCTGTAAGTTTTTCTATATTTTTTTATTGTTAATTACTTTTTGAAAATAATCATTTAATAATTGATAATAAAAATACAAAAGTCAGATAGTATCTATTTAGTTAGTGAGATAAATAAGCAATATTTTAGTATAAAATTATGACAATTATCAAAATTGATTAAAACTATCATAAAAAAGTTCTCTTAGTAATTATTTGGTTTGATGAAATAAGGCAATGAAATATGAAGGCAATCTGCCAAGTCTCCACGACAGCTTTTAATGGGAAACTGGCTCCTATTTAAGTGTGAAAAAAAACTTTGAAACTCTACATGGCCAATATGTTGATCATGCATGAACTTGACCAACTGTTAGAAAATTTGATATGTAAACTACTGAAAACTATTATGTTCCACATTAAATAAAATAAAAATAAATATTTTCAACTATTTATCAGAAATAAACACAAAAAATATCATTCTATACATGTTCATTTACGTTATATTGTGAAAGAAAGTAAAAATGTAATCCTGTGTGCTAAGTCACTAAGACATATTTTGTATTAGACAGCACTATGTTGGCGAGCTTCACACTTTTTTGATCTGTCTTGTTTGGTCTGCTAAGTCTCTGTGTGACACGGTGTCTCCCCTCGTCCAGCTTTTATTCGTGTCACACACAACTGTATATTTCTGTGCATTGTTAGATTTGTTTATTTGCTTCATTTTCTGATATATATATAAATTTAAATCTTTCATATGAAGAAATATACTTTTCTTCACATAAAAAAGTTAAAATTATGGGAACAGTTGATTTTACACTAAATTTTAGTATAATTTGATATTACTTTGGTTTTGTCTATTATGGAAGGATCTAATAACAGACAATAGGGTCAACAAACATGGAAAGGAATAAAATAAAACACTGACATGAATTATCTATGTAAAATCATGAGGATTAGATTAGATTTGAAATGAAAGCTTTCACAGTCATCTTACAAATTATTAGAAAATACTAAAAACAAATTTCAAAAGATTTTCTATAAAGAAAAAATATATACATTTTTTAATTCAATTTAGTTTTCATGCAAATGATCCCAATTTTAGTTATAAATTTACAAAAAAGGTATGAAGGGAATTCTTGATATAAATGATGTATAAAAAAGCTGTTATAAGCTCCTAATTAATCCATAAAATCTAAGAAAAAATATTAAGTTAATAAATATCGTTTTAGTGTCAAATTTTAAATAATTCTCTCTTATCTACATATTAACATTCTTACTAAAAATCATCTCTACTAATAATGCATTTTGAATCTGTAAACAATAAATCATCTATATAAATATTTTTCTTGGTAATATGAATCATCTCTTCTAAGCAGAGGAAATATAAACAATAAGAATTCACAATGTAACATTTTCAAGTAGACTTCTAAATGTTTACATTAGATAAACATCATTCTTTGAAATACTACTAATTATAAAATAATTATTTGGTTACAAAGTATCCAGAAGAGGAAATTTTTAAACTTTTTCTTTACAAAAAGAGGGGTATGTTTTAAATGTTTGGTAAGAAACTAATAATGAATAATAGTAATTATTACAGAAGGTAATATATCAGTGGTTCTCCAATAATCATAATCAGTGGTTCTCCAAATGATTTAATCTGAAAATCTTCTCCACTTCAACTGAGTCACAGATAAAATGTAAACCACATACATTTCTCCCCTTCTTTATCCTGTAAATATTGCCTTAAATGTATGCCAAAAAATTTATCTACCTGGTAACCTTCTGTAAGAAATGTTTGATGCATAAAAATACTCTTTCCTCTGGCTAAACAACTTAAAATTGTATATAAAAAATGACTAAATCAGTCTGCAAACTACCTGACGCATGCTTGTGTGAATCACCAGTAATCCATAGACCATACCGATGTCCATTTCTATGCGGAGGGAATGTAAACAAACTTAAAATAGAAAATCTTTCAAATCAAAAATTAGTTTTATTAACATATATATTTTAAAATAAATTAATATTTAATTTGGTATAATCATATTGTTTAGAATAATATATCTTTTAAAATTAAAGATATTAAAAAAGATTTTGCTATGCTTATTATCAAACAATTTTAAGTAATTCATTAAATCTAATGTTTTATATTGCTTTGAAGATTGATTGAAATAAAAAAAATTTATTAAAATATGCAGATAAAAACAAATATACAGGTCATCTATAGATAAAATATTTATTTAAAAGACTCACACTTAAATATAGCTACCATATATAATTTCAACATTTCAATATGAAGACTTTCTTAGAAGAAATATTCAAGGCAAGTTCTTATTCCAGACAAGAAACTCCATCAACTAATGGAAGTTGTTTTCATGAAAGTTTTATATGCTAAAACATGCCTTTGGAAAAAATTTTTACAATCAACATATATGTAATAATACTAATATACAATATTCAAGTATACATATTTATATAAATAAAGAAAAAGTATATATCAAATAAAATTATAAATCTGATGAATACTTGAACAATACAACATAAATTTTTATCAAGAAATATGCTAATATATTTATAATTTTTTCAAAAATTTTTACATGATTAAAATGTAAATTTAAGTTGAAATCTTTTGTACCAGATGTGAACAAAATAAAATAAGAATTCATTGTATCTAGCTGCACATTATTATTAAAAGATTGGTTATTATAAATTAATTTTAAATTTTAATTTTATGTTTAATTTTTAATTATAGCTTTATTTCATATAGTAAATGCTATAGGGATTAGCACATCAGACATTTTCTTGTTAAATTTTCTTTAAAATTTTGCATATTTTATTAAAAAGTATTTATTACGAATATTTTAATTGTATATTATTTGCAAATAGATTAATTTATAAATTTACCTTTAAACATTTTAATCAAATTAACTATCTTACAAAAATTAAGTTTAAAATAATAGCTTCATATTTTTAATATCAATTACATTCAAGTGTAATTAACATATTAAATAAAATATAAATAAAGATATATGCAAAAAAGTAAATTTGACAAGAAGCAGCTGATGTGAAATTTAACAAAACATGCTGTATGACTATTAATAATATCTTTAGATATTAGATGTTTTATTAATATTATGAGATTAAATTATATGAGAATATAATAAAAATGTATAATTTCAAGTTTGCATAAAAAAGTTAAAAACTATAATAAACTGAGTCATACAGACTTTTTTTATAGAGAAGAATGAATTAAGACAATTATTAATACTGCTGTTGCTATTAATTATTAATGTATAAAGCTATATAAAAATTATACTAAAAATTCTGGCTTTCCTGTTGTAAATTATGCCATTTACTGTCTTTCTTTTTTACTCATAATTTTTTCTAGTAATTTGTCCAATGTATTCCTTCAAGATAATTATAACAATATTTCAAATTTAAATATATCTTATATTATAATGAACAATTAGTTGGCAGTGCCATTAAAAATTCACAATAATTCACATTAGCATCCTTCATACAAAACAGACTGAATATAAAATTTGATAACAGTAAACTGTCAATGATTAACTTTGAATAACAAATGTTTTACATTATAAACATTCACACATTTACACTCAAGTCAATATATAACAATTCAAGTAGATGATGAAAATGATATAATTTGTAAAATTTTAGTAAATATTCATGAATATACAATACACTTTATAAATACAAAAATGAAAAAAATCTGTTGTAAAAAAACATAGTTGGAAGAGCAATTTTAAAATTTGTTTTAAAAATTCTATTTTTAAAACATAGATTGATTCAATATAAACAACAAAATAGCTACTTTCCAATTTGACACTAAACATGTATTTTAATTGGACATCTAACCAATACTGTATACAATAATATTCTCATACAGACAATAATGAAATATTTATAATATACAAGAAAATAAACAAAAATATATGGACAAAACGTTACACTTTGACTATGCAAGTGACTGAATTGTTGACTATCTTGTTATTTCCTTCTGTTCAATAATACTGTAATAATCAGGTGGAAGAGAACCAGGATTATTAGCTGTAAATAAAAAAATACAATATACATATTTGTTGTTGTTATTATTTCTTTATATTTTACATGACTAAGTTGAATAAATGAAATCTGATAATGATAATTCATAACTCATTATTCACTAATGATTATTAGCTTTAGTATTTTAAATATGTAAATTTTATATTAAATGTGAAATTATAACAGAATAGAATAGTTTCTATTCTTTTGTATAACAAAAAATGGTGGTTTTCAAATCCAATAATTTCAATTTACTCACCAGGATGTTAAACATTTTTGAAATCTCATATCTTAAATCCTGTATGTTATTTCATTGTATTATAGATTTAAAAAGCAGGCTGATATTACATAATTTATGAAAAATAATTTTTAAATATAGAATATAAGGTGTTTTATTTTTATTAATTTGTCTTCAAATACTGATAAGAGACCTGACTTCAGTGGATATTTTCAGATGACAAAATTTCCAGTCCTGGCATGTTAACAGTACTATTGACATACTTTTATCTTAATCAAGTAGACACTACTTTCTGCAAACAATGAACTAAAATTTCATACCATTCCTATTCTCTAAAATCTCTATTAAGAAGACAGTACAAAATATTAAATGTCTCTCATGAATATCATTTATAAAATATCACCATTATGTTCAGTGCTATCCTTTCATAGAATTTTTTTGTCTTAAACCTGTTAAACAAATTCTTGTTCTTGCCATGATTCTATTTTTAGATAATATTCTGATGTTCTTTTTACCAAATGTAAGACTCAGCCTTGTTTACCTGACCTAATTTTCTAACCCTCCCAGCTTAACGAATAACTGTCAACTTCCACCCCTGGGAGTTAATCATTCAGTAAGTTCTCAGTAACTAAAAGACACTTTCTCATAACCTCCCAACCTAGTGTCGCAAAGTTGTCAATTGAATATAACTAGAGACGGACATTCCGGTAGTCGTCGTCCTTTCTCCTGATAGTGCCATCTTCACTTGGTTTCACTACACATCACCTCCGGCTCTTTCTTCCTCTCGTTTACCTTACAGAATTAGTGAGTGCCCCAGCTTTGGATTAACCTTGCCCAAGTTACACTGGGGGCAAGGTTAATCCAAAGCTGGACAACCAACTACTGTCCCATCATCACCAAACTTTCTCACTCCTGTCAACGAGGTTGCTCCCGCCCAAGGAAGACCCACCACTACGTCAGGTATTTATCGCCACACTAAATTGTTGTAAACTCTTTCTCTCTCTGACTGCAAAAGTATCTTAGATATTTCCCTCTTGATCGAGGACCACATGTATTCTAACATCATGTTTCAAATAAACATTGTTTCGTTACCCTAACCTTTGCATGAGTCACATCCGGTGCGCTGTTTCTTACTCGATACCAAATCTGAATTGTCTGTGCATGTGGTCGCTCATGTGACCTATTTCCGAACCACCATGGGTTTCATGTCAATCGAGACATGGTGGTGTCAATCCTGACAAGGCATCAAAGAGGTGCCGACCCTCTAGTCACACAAACATTAGCAGATTGATATCGGAATTTCTTCCATGCATAATAGAAGGGAAGCATAAAGAAGCAAGAATTTTAAAGAAAAGAAAAACAGAATGAATCAAATGAATCATGTGTTTGAAAAATTGGCAAACATCCTGTTTGGAAAACCTAGATAGTGTGATCAGTAATATATCTTGCCTAGCTTAAAGTAGTTGCAATTTTGAGTCTTCCTCTAGATAAGACCTTTTCTTTTAGATTTCTGTAAATTAATTAATCATTAATTTCAGAAAGTATGATGTTTTATGCTTCTAATGTTAAATTATGTTAATTAATTATCACATAAAAATAGCCCAATTATTTTAGAATTTCTTTGGCTATTTATAAAATTTTGTTTTATTGCACATTCTTTTACAAAACAAAATTGTATACCAATTATTTAAAACTTTGTCAGATATTGTAAAATATACATCAGTTTTTTTTTTTAACAGATACTTGTCTTAAACAGATACTTGTCCTAAGCATACAAATCTTCAGTATTCGAATTATTTCATTTGATTATATTTCTACTATTTATACCAAGTAAAGTAAAAAGATAAAAATAAAAATACTTGGATTCTTTTGTTTAATTTATTTTTTCATAAATTATATAGTGATAGTGTGCGAAAGAAATGGCGTACCCAGAGGTGTTGCCAATAAGAAAGGGGGTGATAGAGAGGGTGAGAGAAGGATGGGGGGAAGGGAATGGGGTGGGGGAGAGAAAAGGAGAGGGAAAGAAGAGAACAGTAGAGAGATACGGAGGGACCAATTGGATGGGATCCTGAAAATAAAGAGTGGTGCAAGCAGTACAAATGAGAGACAAAGTGTAGTAGACAGAGAAGAATACGCTCTGAAAAGTAACAGTTGTACAGTAAAAAACAGATGTCCGCCCACTAAAAACAGGATTGATAAGCAGGGACAGATTGGAGGAGGACACAAGGGGGCTAGCCCTTATAATGTAAGCAGTAATAAGTCCGACAACTAGGTTATCGTTCTGTGTCCGTTGTAAAAGTTCATTAATGGAAGATGCTTACAGAAGTTTTTAGTCCATGGAAGATCCATGTTAATTAAATTTCATAAATTATATAATGTTAAACTGTTTTTAAATCTTATTTAAAAATCTTATATTTTTTAATTTTAATTTATGTTAACAAAAAGTGGAGTGTTAATACAAATATATTTAAATTCAAAACATACAGAAACAAAAGTTAAATAAAGATATTTTTTTGTAGGATATCTATTATGTAAACTTTTTAAAGATTAACACTAACATTTTTCAAAGTGTAACCTCAATGAAAAAGTAATTTAGTTTATGTAACCAAAAAGAAATTTATTTTAGAAATATTTATCATAGGTTAAAGCTAATGATAACAGAATGAATTTAAAAACAGATACTTGTCTTAAACAAACACCTGTTTAAGATATGTATCTGTCAAGTATCAAAAAGAGAACAAGATGGAAAGTATTACAAAACCATCCATGCTTTACAAAAATTATATGCATCACATATGTTGATATGATTAAAAATTAATTAAAAAGAAATATGGTCTACAGTTTTAATTAGGATTATAGAATAAATACAATTATCTATAGTTTTAGTTTCTTTTGTCTATTCATAGAAATTATATCAATAAGTGTCAAATTCTATAAATTTTTTCAAATAGCATTGTAAAGGAAGTATGCATTGTTGCTCATGCTAAACCAAAATGAGTATTTTTGATACTTCAAAAATTTTAAAATAACTTCTAAAAATATTATGGAATATTGATTATTTTTTACTTTGTTTTAATTATTTAGATAATAATATAATATAAGTAATATTTACATTTTAATTATAATAAAAGAGCTAAACGTTTTTAAAAATTATTTAAATATGAATAAATGTAAAATTTATATTTACAGTGCATGAAATTCAAACAAATTTATTTATTTTTATAAAATCAAGTATATTAATAAAATATTTTTAAATGTAATATAAAGTTAACATAATTTACGTTAAATTTGATTAATTTAAAAAGAGATAATCATACCAATGGCAGCGGGTAATTTGTCATGTCTTTTAACCAGCAAAGAAACTGAATTGCCACCTTGACGAATAATCTCAATAGCTTCTGCATGTGTCATTTCACTTGTGTTGATTCCATTAATTTCCATAATTTGGTCTCCAATCTAATTCAAAATAAATTTATAATGTTAATTAGTTTATCTATATCAGTGGTTCTTAATCTTTTTATACTCATGTCCCACCAAATATTTCATAATTTTTTTGTGACCCCCATTTTTTAATAATAATTTATATTTGTTAAATTATCTATAAATTGATTTTTTTATTATTACTTTATTTTTTATATAATAAATGTAAATCATAACTTTATTATTTCATTATCTATTTAAATAACATTCAAACTTCACAATTAAACATGAAAACTCTAATTTTTAACAAAAAATAAAATAAGAAACATGTTGATAAATCAATCCAAAGTCGATGCTAAAACTAAACTAAAACTCCCACAACTTGTCATAAAGATTTTGCATATCTTTTACAAAAATATTTAAATTTTCAAAGCCTACTACCAAACCTACTATTTTTCCTAATTATTTTTAAAATTCCATGCATTAATAGTTTCTTAGAATTACTTTGGAATAAAAAAAGTAAATACTGCAGTGTAAGTAGCATATTTGTATTTATTTCTTCTGTACTAACAAAGTTGTATTTAGGAAGAAATAAAAAATAAATAAAAAAAATAAATAGGAAAACTTTATCTTTCTTATTTCACTTTTCAATACAATATTCAGTTATACATCAATTTTCTTTTTATTATATTCTGAAGAAAATTTTGCGTAATTCGGCAGCCCGCCAGCAAACTACTTATGGACCCCTGGGGCTGCAGCCCCCCTGTAGATCAGTGATTCTTAACAGAATCACTTAAGAATCACTGATCTACAGGACCAAGTCCTCCAGTGGAACGACTGTCTTGCGGATGTTGGCTTCAGACTCAACATCGGGAAGACAGAATACCTGGAGTGTTGGGCCTAGACCAATGGGTCAATTAACATTAAGGGACAAGACCTCAAGAAGCCTGCTCAGTTCAAATATCTTGGCTCACTCATCAGCAATGATGGTGAAATCATCCTGGATGCAAAGGCACAAGCCAGTGCAGCCTGGCTAAAGTGGCGACAATGCACTGGCATCCTCTGTGACCGTCGAATGCAGACCCGACTGAAGGCGAAAGTCTACAAATCAGTCGTCTGCCCAGTGGCCCTACATAGGTTGGAATGCTGGCCATCAAGCACCCGCCATGAACAAATTCTCCATACCATGGAAATGAAGATGCTTCGCTGGTGCCTCGGCTTTACCCGACTTGACCACATCTCGAATGAAGACATCCGAAAGATTATGAAAGTGGGCCCAATATCTGAAAATATGCGGGAAGCAAGACTCAGATGGTATGCACATATCATGCATAGTGATGAATGCTCAGTGGCGAAGACAGCATTACAACTCAGCCCACCTGGACGATGACCCCGAGGACGCCCCAAAATAAGGTGGATGGACAGACTGCAAAATGACATGAGAAGGGCAAATGTCACCCTGGCAGATGCAATGGGTCCTGCATAAGGGAGAATGGAGAAGGGCATGTAAGAAAGCGGATCCTGCATAGAAGCAGGACCTCAATGCTAGGAAGAAGAAGAAAATAATATTCAAATAACGGAATCTCAGTTCCACAATATATTACATTAAAACAAACTGAATTATAGGAATTCTTTCATTGTCTACATATAAAATTAATTATATATTTAACCAAAGCTATCAGTATAAAATTGTTTAATGAGTTTTATAAAAAAAAAAATTTTAAATCACAATTAAAGTCACTTAAGAAGTGGTTTTAAAGAATATAGTTAATAGTCAACAACCATTAGACCACTCATCGTCTACTTTTGTCAAGTTTATTTAACAGAATTAATTTCATAAATTTTCCATCATTACTTGTTACAACCATTCTACAAATCCACTTTTATCAAAACATTTCATTCAACTTTTTATCAATTATTCTTTTAAATATTTTCATTTTGGCCTTATATACAGGTTATGGATATTGATTTTATAGCAAATTATTTTGATTCTAAATCATATTTACAGTAAAAATACAAATAGTAAAAACTTAAATATTTATTTTTAACAGAAAATGAATGTACTACTATAAATAATTCATATTATGTATGATAAACAAATTGATACTTACCTGTAATTTTCCACTCTGATGAGCTGGTCCATTCTCTGCTATTCTCAAAACATATAGAGGCATATTTTGAAATTCTTGTCCTCCTCTGATACTAAATCCAAAACCTCTCGTTCCTCTTAATAATTCTACTGAATGGTAACATTGTTCTGTTTGGGATTCTTCACCCTTTGTTTAATTAAAAACAAATTATTCAAATAAAAAAAAATTCATAATGTATTATTTGATGAATATTCTAATTTAATTTTATTTATTCATGACACTGTGGCCATTAGCCTTTTTCAACTGTAATTTACACTGTTTATTAAAATATTAGAGAATATTATATTATATAATATATCAAATACAATAATATAACACTTTTATAATTTACTTATTAATAATAATGATCAAACCATAATCTTAGACAAGAAAAAATCCATTATAACAAACCAGACATCATAAACAACACACAGTCACATTTATCATGCGCACAGCCATTCCAAACACACTCAACAACTATAAAATATACATTTTATGCATGCATAACTTATCAGGTCCAGTACTAACATTTAAACTGTATATTCTGGAAGGTTTTAAATTTTTTGTTCTATTTGAATGCAACCATCTTTCATTTTGTAAGTTTATCCTGAATGTCAGTTAAATATGACCAAAAACATTAGAGATTAAAGTGATTAAAGCAATTTGAAAGTATTTTTGAAGTGTTTTAGTATTCAGCATTGCATCTCTCAGTATTAACATATTCCACTAAAAATCTAGAAACATTGACCTTTAACAATAGCATAAACATCAAATTTTAGAAAATAACCATACTAAACACATCACACAAGAAATTCTTAAATACAGATATATATACAAACAGCACATAACCACAAAGTTTTGGTAGTTATGCCTTGATCCAGTACAGATACTGGACCAAGCACCAATATTAACAAAGTAAAATAAAATTCACTAAATTATTTATAAAGTACAAAAAAGAAAAAAATATTAATTTTACAAAATTAAATAGGAAACATATTGCCAATGGATAAATTATAATTACATCAGAAATATAATACTATTAATACTATATTATTCTGATAAAGCACTTCATATTAACATATTAAAAAATATATATACAAAATTTTCCATCTTATCCTGCACTAAATAAAATTATCTAATTGACTAGACAAGCAAAATTTATACAAAAATTCCTGTGCTAATGTAAGCAGAGTATTTTTCAAATAAAAAAAAATGACTAAATAAGCTTCATTAGTAATATTTTAAATTTAAATTTTAGCTGTTGATCATCTTTTACTAGACATTTTTACTTTTACTTAACATCTTTTACTTGATGTTATATATCATATTACCAACATAATACTTTCAGTTTAATAAAATAAAAATAATTTTCTGAAGACAAAGTCCTTTCCGGAACATGGGACCACCATTTTTAAGTTCCAAACATTACACTTTTGGCGACTGACCTTTCCTTTTAGGCTACTGGCCTATCGCCATCGGACGAAAATTAACAAATATAATTTTAAAATATCGTCGCCAGGGGGTAGCTTTCCTCATCTACATTTTACCAGCGCTTATTTCGTTGTAGATAAAAGCCGAACCAACCCCAAGAAGGCATGATGGAGAATAGAAGACGTCCGTACTTTACCGGTTCCTGCTTCTTTACAAATGTTAATATTTTTAATTAGATATATGTTTGTGTTTTTAAAGGACTGTTTGGCGGCCAGTAGCCTAAATGGAAAGGTCAGTCGCCAAAAGTGTAATGTTTGGAACTTAAAAATGGTGGTCCCATGTTCCGGAAAGGACTTTGTCTTCAGAAAATTAATTAAACATAATTATTGCCATCGGACGAAAATTAACAAAATAAAAATAGATTAATCTTACCCCATTCTGTTTAACATTTACATAAAATAATTCATTAGAACAAATAAAGAATCTCAAAGAAAGTTATTGATTTTGATGATTTAGTTTTAAATTACATATTTAAGTAAAATACATATTTGAGAATTTGTTGGCAGATGACATTTATATTTCATTTTAGATTATTTGCATTTTTACTTTGTTTTGACACTTAAGACTGATCATTGATATTTGGTCCAACAGTTATAGAAATGGACTTGTTTATCAAGAATTTGCATAAATTGAATACAAAATAGATACTGATCTTTAAAGTATTCAAAAATATACAATACAATCTAATTTGTAAGTGAATATATATTACAAAATTTAAAACAGTTCAGAAATAATTTTGCAAAAAGTTAAACCTTTGCCACTTGCTCAGTGCCAATATCATTTTTAATAAAACAATATTTTGGTTTTCAAATTCGCATTTGGCAGAGCAGTACAGATTTATTTCATTAGTAATTAATTCATTTTATAAGCAATTATTTATGTAAAATGATCAACTAACAAAAATATATCAATAAGTTTTACTTAACTTTAATTTTTTTATTTATGGTAAGTGAGTCTGAATCCCTTATATAAATATATACATGCACAAATGGATTTTAAATGATTGTTTCATCAGTATTTAGTAAAATTTGTTGTTTATATGTCATATTAATAAACTTTTAAATTACATAGAAAGAGCACGAAACAGATAATAGATTAATTAATTTTTGTTTTGTCGAAACCGTGTCTTCTTTTTCTTGTTTTGTTTTGTGTCACGACTTGGTGAATTTATAGATTGGAATTTATATTATGGATTAAATAAATGAATTTGCCAAGTGTGTATAAATTCACCAAGTCGTGACACCAAACAAAACAAGATTAATTAATGTTAAATAATACATTTTTATTGTTTATTATGTTTGATTATCTGGTAATGATGAAAATAATGTTTAAAAACAGAGAACTAATTTAACTATAAATTTTTCAAAATGTTCAAACAGTAGAAATATTGAGAACCTTGTAAATGCTTAGAAACACTTGATTATTTACAAACTATCAATGTAAATATTATTGCTATGTGTTTAATATTTTTATACATTTATATATTTTTCCATTAGTGTTATGTAAGACTATAAAGTTTTAATATCATATAGACATTATATATATATGCTGCTTAATCTGAAAATGACAGCTTTAGATGGTGAAGACAGTCTTCAATATTATGAATTTATGGCTTATTAAATTTTTAAAAACAAAGTAAGTATTGGCTTTTTGAATATATTTTAATATTATAGCTAATAAAATAAAATGTCAAATATAAATATTATATGTAATTATATAATTTCAAATAATTTTCATTATAACAACATTCAAATTATTATTCAAATATATTTATACCTTTTGAGAATTGGAAGTAGTACTTGATTCATCATCATCTGAAAATAAGATATTCAAAAGTATTTAAAAAATATTATTTTAAGTATTAAGATAAGTAAACATTTGTTTACAAAAATTAAATAACACAAAACACAAATGAAATTTAAGTAAAATAATTTCTTGTTCAATGCAATTTTAATTGTATGTTATAATACACATGCATAACCAGAACTTAAAAATTTAAGTTTAGTCAGAATTAATTTTATACTATAAATGAAAGAAATCAAAACAGACTATCAATATGATAAACATCAATTTACAATTTAGATTTCGTTTATAACAAAAAATAAAATAATAAGTAATGTGGGGGTTTTGTATAAAAACTGTATGAAAGAACAAGTTGTCTGAAAAACAAATAGTGCCTGTTTTTGATAATTTATTGTTATTAAATTTTACTCAAAAATAAGATAAAAAGTCTATAATAAAATCTAAATAAAACTTAATAATTAACATTTAATTAAAAAGTTATAAAATTTTAATAAATTTGATAGGAAAGTCTGTAATCTCTTTCTTATCAAAATGTAATCTTATGAAAATTGATAAACTAAACTAATAAATTAATAATAATAATAATTCTCCATTAAAAAAAACTAAAATTTTTCTAATATTTTCTATACAATTGTAATTGTTTTAAAGAAAATCTTATAATAGCTAATACATTTCATAGTTAATACTATAGGATTAAGTAAATATATGATACGGTTTGTCCTCTATATGAAACTTTGTTTTTGATGAAACTGATTATAAGTTTTCTTTATATTAAATTTTATTAAATAATTTTTAATTAAAGTACACACACACACACCTTTGCCATATTACTAAAACACAACATAATGATTAAACTTAGAAATATAATACATCATTAAATAATGAAAGAAAATTAAAATTAGCTAATTATTGTTAAGATTTATTTAGTAAACTACAATCAGTGTTTTCCTATTATTTTCAATGATAAACCTTAAACGTAATAAATTTAATACCTTGTGGTGCACCAATAGTGAGAGTTACTGAAAATCCCGAATCTTTAATCAAATTCACAATATCTCCATGATGCATATGTATAATACTAATGCCATTAACAGCTAATATTCGATCTCCCACACGAAGCTGACCACATCTTTCTGCAGGACTGTTTTCTAGAATACGTCCTGTAAAGAAAAGGGTACATTTTATAATATAAATCATATGTTATAAATTGTATTTAATTTGTTAAGTTTGCTTAAATAACCAAAAACAAGATTTCTCTAGGATCTGTAGTCTTTAAACTTTGGAATTATCTATAAAGTGATAATTTTATGTATTATAATAAATCCATATCATATTTTCACACGAATAAGAATATGCTGTTGTGTGGTAGTTTGATTTACCTTAGATCTCTGTACTATTGTGACAATGTACTGTACATTAGATGTAAATATACTGATGCAGTGTGTATCCAGTGACAATTGTGTAGTAACCATCGTTAAAACATAAAAAGTCAAAATAAAAAAAATGCTTTTGATACTATAAAAAATGCATACTCTTTTACTCAGATATACGAACATGCTCATATATGTGTTATGGACAAAGTGATTAATCGGGCATTATTCATAATGCCCGGGCATTATGAATAATGACCAAAAAGGGCGGGCAGTGTGATAAATATTCATTCATTTATCAAATTGACCGGTCATTATGAATACTGCTACCACCTAGTCGGGCAAAGTGATAATAATACATTGAGGAGTGATCATTCGACATACGCTAGCCAATCGGCACTCAGTTGTGTGTGCATATCGTGTTTAGTACCGAATTTTAAATTTGATTAAAAAAACTTCACTTATTTCGTTTAGAAATATTTATTTTTTGTAAATTATTTCAAAGTACTATTAACTATATAAATTAAACTAATATTAACAAAAAGTATTTATTAACAAATTTATACTTAATTAAAAAATTAATTTACAGGAAACTTCTGGAGTTTCATTTTTGATATAAATTATATAAAATATTAAATGTTTTATAGTTTATTTATTTGAGCAATTAAGTTTTTGATGACATTTGGAATGACAATTTTTTTTTTGTAGCATTTGCATCTATTAGATTTGCAACCAATTTTGCAGCAGCATCGACTATAGCCTTGACCTCCAGAAATTGATGACATTCTTGCACATTCTCTAAGCGAAATTTCTTCACCTGGTACATCTTCAACAGAAATGAAGTTTTCTTTACAAACAGTAAACTGGTTTCTTGAATATAATACATTTAATATGCCATATTTGGTACCCAGTTTGTAAAGGTTTTTATCTTTAACCGCAACGACGACACCTAAAATATTTTTTCCATCACTGCGGGCTCGATTTACATCAGGTACACGAATCCTTACTGTATCACCAACATTAGCTGCTGTGTATTTGGAATTTGATGTACCAATCATTTTTTCTGCTTGCTTTTTAAGATTTAACAAAGCCATCTCCCTTGTTTTAGACACATTTCTTATTTTTTCTTCTATTTTTGGATCAATTGTTTGGATTGTTTCTTCTTCACTCATCAATTCTGTAATACTAATAACATCCTGGTTTAGATTTTTTCATGTGAAGACGATGTAGATCTTTGAACTTCATCAGTTATATTGCTATGTGAGGATGGCATTATCGAATAATCTTTTATAATGTTTTCTTGGACGGTACCTGAACTTTCAGAGTTTGAACAACTTTGACTTACTTCGTCGATAGTTTTAAAATGTCGGATGATCACTTCTCAACGTGTTATTATCACTTTGCCCGACTAGGTGGTAGCAGTATTCATAATGACCAGTCAATTTGATAAATTGTTGAAATTTATTACAATGCCCGATTTTGTTGGTCATTATTCATAATGCCTGTATTAATCACTTTGCCCATAACATATGCATAAAAATTGATAAATATTTATCTATTTTCTATTATTTCTTTTTGATATTTTTATAATAAAATCACTTTCAATTCAGATTATCATATATTGTGGAGATAATGTTTGCTTACAGTTAAGAAGTTTATAAAATGCTTCTCGCATTTATCAATAAAAAATTTTACTAAATCTATTCATACTTTTTTAAGAACAAAAGAGAAAAGAATAGTAAAACAGGTTCCTAAATTTTATTTTTAATATTTTCAATTTGTAAATAATATTTCAAGATAAATTTTTAAAATACCTATTGTTGATCCAATTCGATTAACTGATGATATGATTACAAATCCAAATCCTTCATTTTGTTTTCTTGTAACAGTGATATTATATGGATATACAAGGTCTGTAAAATGATTGGCATAAGAATCTAAAAGAAAAAAAAAATTATGACAAATGTGTTATAAGTTTATTATTAAAAAATTAAAATTTTAAACATTATGCAATTTTACCTGGAAGAGACTCTATATTCCTAGGAGGAATATCTCTCTTAATCCCAAGTGTTACTATTCCATTTATAGAAGCATTACCCATGAGCTGAACAACGTGATGATGAGTTGTATTAATAACACTTTGTCCATCTACTGATATAATTTCATCCCCTGGTCTTAATCTTCCATCTAAATCTGCGGATCCTCCAGGTACAATATGACCAATTGAAACCTAAAAATAATAATAAAAGTTATTTTAAAACAGTTTTTGTAAAAATAGGCATATATATATAGCTAATATTTGTAAATAATTTATTATTTTATCTAAATTTTATATAATAAAATAGTATTATTATGTAAATAAAATTAAAAGAATTTAAAAAGGCACTTAAATATTACTTCTGATAAAGTTAAAAAAAATCAAAAATAAAATTTTAATCATCTAAGACATTTTTTCAAAAAGAAAAACTCCATAGCATTTCCTATCAACTACATAAAATAGTATTACTTTTAACTCTAAAATCCTTTTATATCAGGTATAGTATTTCATACAGCAAACGAATATCCAATGGTTTAACCACATACAATTTATTATTCAATTTTCTCTTCTACATATGCATTTCAAGCTGACATAAATCCTCAACACCTCTTCACAGCCATTGTTGAATAATAAATTGTACCTGGTTAAAGAAAAATAAAATGAAAAATAAATGAAACTACTCTATTAACATTTCTTTCCCTTTTATGGCCTCCTTTTCTTTTTTGCAGTTTCTCAGGCCATTTAGTTCACATTTGAAAGATTGTGGGCATGCTCCATTGTTGCCATTTTATTCTTGTCATTGTGTGGAAATGTCGCGTGTTGAACTGTCATGTGTGCACCAACTCAAGAGAGGTGAGAAAAAATGAGAGATAAAGTTCAACCTGTTGAACTTTCAAAGACAAGGGAAACTGGTGATTTTTCATGTGCTATGTGTGCCTCTTCTGCATAAATTGCACAGTGAGTGTGAATTCTGATTCCAAAAGTTCTTTTGCCTCTTTTTCCCACTTCTTGCATAAGCATAAAGACAGCCTAACACTAGACTGAAAAGTATATTATATATTATACGGAGCCAAAGCATAGGGAATATCAACAATAGATATAAGAAACTCGGATAAGTGCAGTTGAAATGGATGCCCTGACAAGATTATGCAGATTATTATTTGTGTATAAAATAAGAACAAAAATAAAAAAATTACAGAATTGATGATAAAAGAATTAATCATTGATGAAATAAAAAGAATGCAATTGATATGGTGTGGTTATGTGAGGATGCAAATTGCCAAGAATAGCCACATAACAAAAACTACAAGAATGAGAAGACTGAGAAAGACCTAAAAAGAGGGTGTATAAAAGATAACAGAGGACAGACATCAAGAAAGAAATATGTATGAATAGAAAAGAGGAAGAACTGTCTGTTAGAAAACCTCAGATTCTAGAAACTGATTTTATATATTTATCAAGTTAGTTTCTAGAATACACACGTGTAAGTTTCTAGGTGTGTGTGTGTGTGTGTGTGTGTTTGTTTATAGAAAAAGAAGAGTTGTATTTACAAATAACAGAGAATTATAATATTGTGCAATAATGTTTTTTGGTCCACCTGTATGCTGCTTTATTCCATCTGGCAGATAAAAATTTATGGGGAAAACATCATTTATATTTATTAATTAAAAAAAGCCTAGCGAATTAATGTTCTATATACTTAATTCTTATTTTTTTCTTTTTTCATTTTCTGGAATTTTACAGTATGTATTACTAAAGATATGTTAGTTTCAAATTTTTATTTACTTCTATTTTCAATCATCTTATTTATTTGATATAAACATTCTACAAAAGATTTAAAAAATATAATTTATTCAATAAAAGTATTGTACCTGAGAGCCTTCTTCTGTACCTCCTACAATTCGAAAGCCAAAGCCACTTTCTTGTCGATGTAAAGTGACTATCATTTCATTTAATTCTGGACTATCTGGTATAGTTTGTGTTCTATACATATTATACTCTGAGTCTTCACTTAACACTTTAGATAAGAGAGGTTGCTGTTCTTGATCCAAAGAATTATTAGTTTTTGTTGGTGTTAAACTTTGATTTGGTGAGTATTGATAATGAATATGACCAGGAATATTTTCTTTTGTAAACAGATGCTGACTGATATTATCTGAGGAGTTTGACAGTTACTATAATCTGAAGAATATGTAAGGTAACTATTATCACTTAAATACCTATTTGAAATAAATTTTGGATATGACTGAACACCAGCATTTATGTTTCCAAGATTAGCATGATCCCAATTATTTGTATTATATAAACCTCTATTATTAATTTGAATGGATTTAAGTTCATCTATTTCAGGAATATTCTTAAAATTTTGTAAAGGTCCATCACATTGCAAACAATCTTGATTCTTGTTGGATTCTTGAAAGTTCTTATTAAACCAATAAGGAGGCTGATCTTGAATAACTGACCAATTAGGTTGAGAATTTGGTGATTTAATTCTAAAACCTGTTTTCCACATTGATAAAAGCTCTTGATCCACAGAAGAATTATAACCTTGATAAGAATTTTCTTCTGGAGACCAATTCCTTGTATCCATAAGAGGAGTTTTTGGTCTATTAACAGATACAGTCTCCTTATTTTTTGAGCTATATAGATCAGCAGTGGGGGTTTTACTTCTGTAAGAACCAGGAACAGAGGGAATTGTTATATCTAATAAAAAAAAAAAAAAAACAAGAATTAAGTAAATGTACTCAATATTTAATTAAATGTACTATTTTAAATTTACCTTTTGGTTTAATTTTTTCTGAACACAATAATGACTGTGAAACTAAATTGCTATTTCCATCCATTTCATAATTATTACATTCATGTGACCTAAAATACTAAAGAAAAGTTTACTTGTGAAAATAATTCATAAAAATCATTTGATATTTAACATAAATGATATCAATTGTAATATTAAATTAAGAAATTAAAATTGTTAAATTTTCATATTTTCAATAAATTTAACACTGTTTTCCAGTGTTAATTTAGTTTAATTCAAACAAGAATAGGCATGCAAGTACTTTAAATACTTCATAAATGTCGTCTTCAGGCAGAATACAATATACAGGTACTCCTCACTTTACGACCTATCTGCTTAACGACCAATTGAGTTTCGACCTGCAATTCGAGGAATCCCCTTTCTCAGCTTGAGTGTCGGTCAGCGGCAAATGGTGACATGCGCACTAAGCGTACTGCGGGTATCGAGGAGAGATGACGAGGTCAGACTTCTGTGTAATTTCGGCTAACAAGTCAGAGGGACTTGCCCACGAGTCAGAGATGGCTTATTTGTTGGTAGGGATCCTGTAGGGACGGGACTACGTTTCATCCGGTCGAGTGTAGGAGGGAAGGTGGAGTCGTGGTAAGGCGATAAGAGAATATTCGAGCAAACAAGACACCATGTAACAGGATAACAACGATTTAATTTAAAATAAAATATGTTACAAAAATCTGACATTAAAGGGGTGACACATATAAAAAGCTATATATCCCTACCACGCGAGGAGAGAGAGCTCACATAGATGGGTTCCATATCTCTTAGACAATCCAATGTTTTATAGCGTCGTACCCGTATACCAAATCGGTAGGATATCCACAGTTTCGCACAAGAGACGTAAATTCTCTCGGATTCAGAGACGTGACTTATTTTTAAGCAAGAGACATTAATTATCTTCGGCACACCCTCTATCTACCGGTTAATGATCGACTCCCCTCCGAGGGGGGAGGAAGCCTTTTATATAGCTTTTTGCTGGGAAAGTTGGTCACGTGAATGTGATTAGGTCACAGGTGTTCCCGGGATTGGAAACAATATGGCGAATTCGGGTGCTAACTATAAACTTAAGTTGCAAGATGATCTGTACTCAGCGTAAGAACAATGGATAGTTGACAGTTATACGGCCAGGGACGCATTTTTTCTCGGCCAGGATCTTTTTGCATTTATAATAGGAAAATTCTCAATTTAATATAGGGAACGATTATTATAATTTTACGTTCAAGGGGATTTCCAGATCTCACAGTACTATAATAGGCTTGCGCATACTATAATAGGCTAATAGCATACTATAATAGTCTTTTTATGAATAAATTTGAAGTTTGTTGCATAATTTTTATAATTTTACAATGATCCTATATTCCCAGTGCAAGCTCTTCGCTTATCGACGTAGTCGTCGAAATGGAACTCGGTCATAAAGTGAGGAGTACCTGTATTTAGAATAAGAACAAACTTTAAGTGGATATATCAACAAGTTTTAAATAGGAGTTGTTAACTGAAACTTGCACTTTCTTAATGATTTTTAAAGAAATTTACAAATTTTTTTACTCAAATACAAGTGAAAGTAATGTGACATGAATAAGTAAATGATGTTTAAATACATAAAATAATATAATGAAAATATGACATACAGTCATTATAGTAACCACATAAAAGTTACTCCTAGTTTTTTAACATTGCAGAAAACATAAAAGGTGCTAAACATACATTCTATGACTTTAAACTTTTGAAAAGTGACACACACACATAGTTCAGGGAATTTAAGTGTTGGCTTATTACATGACCTTAATGTTGTTATATATAAAGATTCCCAGAGAAAAATAACTATGATGAATATATCACTGTTGGAAAAATTAAAATCAATATAATTTTATCATATTGCAAATTGTTAGCAAATATTTTATAACAGTTTAGCAATGAAAACAAATTTTCTCTTTATGTAAAGCTCTCAAATTTTGAAAAGATTTAAAATAATAAAGGTACATTTTGATTTCTGATGTAAATAATGATTATTATTTCTGAAGAACATTCCAAAAATAATACAGCACACATATACTCTTTCCCTTAGACAAGTCAGATATCATTTGAAAAAAATAAATTTTTTCATCTGTTGCAAGATTAAAATGTATTTTAATTATAAATATTACAGCAATCTTTTCTAAAAAGAATAATGTACTGAAGGATTAAGTAGGGAAATGTAAATAATGTTAAAAAAAACAGACTTTATTTTGGCAAAAATAAATTAATGACAAATGTTAATAGGCTTTTAAAGAGTGTATTTAAAGACATGGCTCTGACAATTCCTTAAATGATTATTTCTTATTGATTCATATTCTATTCATTATCTTAATAACTATCCTTTATACTTTTTCAAATCATCATCTTTCATCTTTTATTGTTCCTTCTGTAAATATGATGCTTCACTAGCAGAATTTTAATATTTTTTGATCAGAAAAAATTAAATGAAATATGTAAATGAATTTAGGAGTAATACACAATATATATAATGTTGTGTAATACTCCTAAATTCATTTCAATATGTTTTATATATTCTTTGAATATATAATACACATTACACAGAAAAATTATCATAGTCATTAGTAAAATAAATAACTCAGGTCTATTTTAAATATACATGATAGGTGACCAAGACGTTAGAATAAGAAGTTTATTATAATACAATATTTTACACAGCTTTCAGGATTTAACTTAGTATTAAAGATTTTAATTTTTGATTATTAAATCAAGAATATTTTACTGTATGTCATCATTATCTTACCTTATTTCCTTTTAGCATGCGCTGCACAGTTATTTTAGCTGCTTCTCCGCACGGACATTCTTTCAACGTTAATACAACATCCGTATGAGACGCATTAGTTACAGATTTTCCATTAATCTCAAGTAATACATCTCCTTCTTGGAGAGATTTGCATCTATTTTTGTCTAAAATCTTTTTTACCTGTAATTATAATTTAAATAAAATGTATTAAAAATCATTCAGTTTACTATAAACAAAATAAAATTCCTACCTTTTGTCCACAACCACTATCAGCAATAGTAAAACCAAAGCCATTATTTCCTTTAATAATTTCTACAGTAATATATTCCGAAAAATCATTTTGTTGCTGATTGAAAGTAGACATTTCTGCTGTAGGATTATCTAGAATATCTGCACTACTGTGTCTTTGTATTTTGGATGGATTTGAATTTCTTAAGTCAGGCATTGATTTAGCAGAACGAGCAGAATCTGATCCATCATCTAACTTGAAGTATTCTTCTTTTACAACTTCAGGGTCAGCGGTATCATTATATAATGGCCTGTTTTCAGGTGACTGATTAACAGACACAGCCATAGTAGATACAACTTCTGCATTGGGGTCACTTAGATCAAAAGGAAGAGGGTAACCCCGACATACTTCAAGTTGAACACTATCACCTGGAGACATTGTTTGGAAAAGTGTAACAACATCTTGATGAGTATAACCTAAAACACATGTTCTGTTGACGTAAACTAAAACATCGCCTGTTTTGATAAATATACTATGTTAGTAATTCTTAAATAAATTTAAATCCAAAAATTTTAGTAGTTATTATGGCAAATATTTATACCTGTTTGCAATATTCCATTTTGCCAAGCAGGACCATGAGGAACAATATTTTTTATTTGTAAAAATTCTTCAACATCTCCATTATCTCCACCAACAATTGTAAATCCAAATCCTCGTGCACTTTTCACCAATGTTGTTTGAATCATTTCTCCTTTCAGCTCATATGGATTTCTTGTAAATATGTAAGGTAATTTCTGAATTGTATCTGCAATAAAAAAAGTTATTAATGAAAATATTTATGACTTTTAATTTAAAACAGTAAGTTAAAATATTTTCAACATTCGAAACTCAGTGGCTTTAAAATTTCAATTGCATTAAATAAAAATGCATAATTAATATTTAATTGTTGTTATTAAAATAGTATTCAGAAATGATATCTGTGATTAAATTAAATTTAAAAGATTTAAAATATTACAATTGTTTAAACATATTATATTAAAATAATTCACAAGACACAAAAAAATTAATGAAAATAAAGAATAAGAATTTCTTCTTAAAATAAGAAGAAAATGATCTTTTCTTCTTATTTTAAGAACGAACAGTGTAGAAAGTATGAATAAGACAAATAATAAAAATAATGCTTTTGCCTTACAAAAATATTAACATGTATGATATAAAGATGGTTTCCTCATTATTTGTGGAAAATGCATAATTGTTTACAAAAAGAATGACAAATGAAAATTGACTGGAAACACATCAACCAAACATTGCTGTATTTTACAAAAAGAGATTTTACAAAACATGATTTTGAATGTCTAGATTATTTTCACATCACATTGTCAATAAATTTTCTACAGATCTTAAAAAATTCTGGCATTTCATACCTAAATTTTAAAAACCAAACAAGTTAATTCCTATACATCAGCGGTTGGCAACCAGTGGTCTGTGGACCACTGATGGTCCACGAGAAAACTTGGACATTGATCAACTGAAGGTTACACAAAGTATTACGAAAGAAATGCAAAATGCTTAGATTTTGCATTTCTTTCATTGCTTTTTTACACTCATTGGGTCATTGTGTTTTTATTTGAATCTAAAACCAAATACAATGTGACTGTTATTAATAAATAATGAACAATAAACAATATTGTGAGTGCAATTGTCATCCTTTGTGGAAAAGTGCTAAGAATCCATAAACATATTTTAAAACAAGCAGCAATGAACTTTAGGCCTGCATTAATTGGTTATAATTAAACATGTGAGTTTCATATTAATATAGTAAAATTGAACTTTTATGATCATTATTTTACAGATTTTGTATCATTTTAAAAAATTCACGATAGTGGTCCACGGGATTCAAAATTTTGAGTTTAGTGGTCCGTGAGGTCAGGAAGGTTGCCAACCGCTGCTCTACATTATAGTGATATATGCAATGCTCTCAATATAACCTACAAAGAATAAACAAGTCTTCCCATTACTCCTCGCTCATTGTTGCCACTTTTATGATTTTTCTCCATTAGAGGTACTGCATACCCTCTATCAATCATCACAGAGTTGCATGTAAGTTTGATAAACAGGAAGATTTCTATAAAATTGTACAGTTTTTATTTTTAGTGACTAAAATGGTACAATGTTGTGTTCCATATTGTACTGAAAACTCAAAAAATAAGTCACTGTTAGTTTTCATGAATTTCCCAGTGATTTAACAAAGGAAAAAGCATGGGTCAGTGTTGTAAGTAGGAAGGGCAATAAGATAACTTGCAAGTAGCAATGATTAGACAAATGCTAGTAGTGTTATCCAATCAATGCATAAAATATTAACAGCTGGAATTGTTAAGAGTTCCCTAGAAGTGAACACCAAATCAACTTGCAGTATCTGGATGTCAGCAAGCAGTTCACTCACCTATACTGATAATACCACCAGTAGTAACTGGAGAACTTCCATCCCTAGTTCATTTTCTACTAAACCAAGCCTAAATGAAATAGAAGAATTACTAGAAAAAGAGTTGAAGTACTTAGAATGCAAACCTTCTCAAAAAGCATTACTTCACCTAGTACTGCATATGAGGTATGTAAATGAAATAATGAGACTGGTTTCGTAATGAGCGATCTGACAACACTGTGGGGTTTTTCTTGCCAGTGATGAAAGAACAACATGCCATATAGCTTAAGTTCAAGTGAAAACCTTGTTGCATTAACTAGTAGACTATAAGTGTGCATTTTGTAAAGTGATATTTTGTTGTGTGTTCCAAAAATAAGTGAATGTAGTTAGGGGCCGTCCATAAATTACATAAGGTATTTTGGGGTGGGTGGGGGTCAAGGATTTCTTACGATTTCTTACTCAGGGGTAGGGGGTAATAGATCTTGTCTATTTTTACTTTTTGATCTCAATGAGTGGTGGAGTTTTGAATTTAGTTTCAATTTGGTGGTTTCTGTTAAGAACTCTTGTTGTACTAATGCCATCTCGTGTGACATGATAGAATAGTAACGCTAGCAGAATCACACTGTACTCATTTTTTATTATGGGAGAAAGGCTGTGTAGTGGTTTCTCTCTCTCTCTCTTTTTTTTTTTAGAATAAGTGCACCACTCCTATGGCTGTATAACACTAAGAATACATAAAGCAAAATACATGATACAAAGTAAACAAAAAATTAATATTTGGCTTTTAGTGAAAACTAAAATGTAAAACTAGAAATTAGAAATAGTATTGTCTTCCATATTTTTTGAACATAATTGTAAAAAGCATCAAACAGTGGCTTCTGAACAAGCTTATCAAGTGAACATGACCACCTGTAAAGATTTCTAATTTCAGAATAAGTCTATCTTGATCGTAAATTGGACAATGATAGATCATTTGGTCGATGGTGTCTAGGTTTTCTGTAGAACAAAAGCAAGAGGCAGTTTCTAACTGGTTATACATCGCCAGGTAGCGTCTAAAATTTTCATGCTCAGTAAGTAGTTGAGCAGTAGCAAACATTAAATCTCTAAGTGGTGATGAGAACCTGCATTCAACACTAGGAAAATAAAGTCTTGCTATTCTACCAGTTATTCCCCTTTTGTATAGCATTGTCATAAATATAATTTTTCTATTCTCTTTTGTTTTATTTTGTATGACGTTTCTGTTTACACGTGCACTATCTAGTGGATCTGTCAAAGTTTTTGCATCCTTTTGTGAAAATTAAAAATAATATAAAAATGAATATTATGAAGCTGATTAATGATAATAATAATAATAATAATATTGTTAATAATTAAAAAAAAACATTCTTAAAATAAATTGTTCATTCGAATTCATTAAATTTTTATATTTTTAAATTTTTCACATAAAATCTTTTATAAATAATAGTACATATTAATTAACTAATTAATAATTATATATTTTGGACCCAAGGTTTTAAGAGTTTCATAAAAATATTTATTTTTGTAAAAATCTTTGTATAAAATCATGCCTAAATATTACATAAGATAGGGAAGGGGAGAGGGGATCAAAGAAAATCTTATAGTTTCTTACACAGGGGTGGGTGGGGGTCTAGAATGGCCGAAATTGCCCTTACGTAATTTATAAACGGCCCCTTAGGAACAACATTCCTCACAAAACATCATTACGAGTGATGAAACATGGACCTTTGAGTATGATCCAGAAACAAAACGCCAAAGTGAGGAGTGGCATACAGCAATTTTCTCACAGTCAAAAAAAGCGAGAATGAACAGGTCGAAGATCAAACTCATGCTCATGTGCTTTTTTGACAGCAATAGAATTGTCCATAAAGAATTCATACCTCCAGGACAAACTGTCAATCAGCATTTTTATTAGTCACGTTTTTTCTGTTTGTGGGAGTTAAAGAATCTGTATAATGTTGATTTGCTTTTCTCTCTTCTTCAGGATATTTTGGAAGTAATTAAAAGCATTGTAATTGTACAGATCTCCAAGCCTATTAACCTCAACCTGGTTTAGATGCCATTCTAAGACCATTTTTCTGACATCCTTCCGCTTCTTCAAAAGATCTTTAATAGCAGATATCGGCATTAATCCTCTTTTTCAAAAGAAAACATATCTCGCCAAGTTTCTTGGTATTTTTCACTCAACAGTTCTTGGCATTCTTCTGTCGTCAGATCCATTTCAGGTTCCATTATGAGCTCTTCAATGTTCTTCATTTCTCAGATGTGATTTTTGTTACTCCTTAAGCGGCTTGAATCTTCTTGATTATACAGTATTTTTCTTAGATAAGATTGAACTGCGGCCTACTGTAGACCTGTTTAAGCCATACTGTCCAGCAACATCAAGCATCAGACATCTGCCTTTCTATCCACTCTCTACCTTTGCTATTATACTCTCACCTTTCAAAAATAAAAACCGACGCAAAACTTAATGAGTGCCCACCTGACAGTCTTGTGAATATTATAAAAAAAATTCTTTCTGTCAAAAAAATAAAAGTCTGGAATTACAAGGGAGAGTTTCAAAGTTCAGAGGAATACTATCCGATCAGTATATACAGAGTTGAGCATCAATATCGACATCTCCCATGCTCCAAAAAGTTGCGAATTGTTGCCTGAAGACAAGGGAAGACCAATTGGTATTCATTATTTTACATCGCTTTTTCTGGTGTTTGTTTTGTAAGGTGTTCATTGTCCAAACATAAAAATCTTTTGCGAAAGTGTTCATTATCTGATTTGTTCGTAGTTTGAACTATTCATTAACCGATCACCCACTGTATGTAATTTTCACCAGATAACTAATATTCCAAAACTACATCTAAATTAAGCTCAATTCAACATTTTAGTTATTGGCATTATTCTACTTCTAATTTAGTGGTCGTTCTAGACTACTTAGAAAAAACAACCTACATTTATAATTTAACTGGATATTAAAACAAACATTTGATTCTGTTATCCCCAGTACTTTACTTGATTTGTTGTAACTGGCCAAAGAATCCCTTTTTTATTGAGAAAATATAAAGTAAATATTAACTGTCTTGTGTATTTTTCATATACACATATGCTGTTAATCAAGAATCTAACAATGATGTGTCTTTGGTACTTTGTTTTTTGTTGCTTATGTAGATAAACTTCAGTTTGATATTTATTACTACTGTATATTTATTTTGTAATTTTTGTACTTTTGTATTGTTTTGGGCCTATTAATGTTGGGGAAGTATTATTTTATCCTTTGTGGACTGTGCTTGCAAGTTCTTGTAAAATAAATAACTTAATAATATAAGAACATTTCATAAAAAGTTGAATGTTAATTTGCAAACTTATGTTCATCTTTATAAATCCATTAATGAAACAAAGTTACTGATATATAAAGAGTAATTTATAAGCTACATTTCATTTGTATTTCTAATTAATAACAAAATTAACAAGATATATACCTTCTTGATTTCTTTGTACTTGTGACAGAGGACTTTCATACTGTGTTGTTTTGTTCACATGACTAAAAAGAAAAGCAATAAAAATTTTATATATATATATATTATTGATATATAATCTTTTATAATAATTACAAACATAATATTTTTCATTAATTATGAAAATTTGTTGTACTCTGATCTTTTGTTTTGATCTCTTGATCTTTTGTATTGTATTCTATAACATTAAGACTAACTTGACTATATACACTTCGTTACACTACAGGATGAGACGAATACATGTCTAGACGCTGTTAGTCATACACGAAAAAGAGTGGTCTAACAGGTTTCTTCTGTCCCCTTATCCCTTTGTTTTTGGGGTTTAACACAGTGTTTCCACTTTATATTCTACACATAATATATTTATTTTCTTTCCACTAACAAAATCAAATTAATCAGACCAAAGTTTTAATTTTATTTTGTTTTATATAATATTTAAAATTAAAAATAATTAAGTAAGATTTATTTCAAAGCAAATTTTTCACTCTTCTGTAAATATATTTTTGTATCTAGTAAGATGGACTACAACATAATCTGTAAATAAATAAATATATGTATATTTATAGAAGTCATCTTGAAACGGATTCCAAAGATGGCATTCAGAAATTAGTAAGTTCTATTGAATTAACTCATGAATATAATCTGTTCAAAATTTGAAATAATACAATAAAACTCAAGGTATTCTAACAAAGTAGTCCACTAGAAAATTAATATATTAGTTAAATGTGACAAAAAATGCTTCATTAAGTTGAATTTTATTATTCAAATCAATCCTAAAAAAGCATTCTAAGCAAGAAGTTTTGGCTTAAGAAATATATATGTAAACATTAAAATTTAATTAAAAACAATATTTTCACAAAGATAAATATGGCTGTAAGTGCAGAAATTTTAAATTTCAAATTTATAAATTAATTGCAAGAACTCATCAAAATTAATGCATCCCATTTTTTATTCATAAGAAAAAAGAAAGACACAACAATAAACTTTATGTACTCAAATTTTTGTGATTTTAACTGTCATATTCTTTACTTTATTTTATTATTAAATAAAATATTAATGCATTTAAATACAACAAATGAATGTAACTAATTAAATAATTTGAAAAATTGGTAATATTCATTAACATGCATTTTATTTTGATATGTTTTTTTTTTTATTTCCATAGAAAAGGATTAAAACTAAAAATAATTGCATATCAATTAAAATATTTTAAAATATAAATTTTACAAATATCATAAGTGTAGACAATAAACTTACTCGATATAATATGTTCCATAATGAGGATCCTCAATCTTCTCCCAACCATATGGAAGTTCACTCATGCTAACATCTAAAATTTTATAAATATAATATTTTATTGTAAATTATATTAATTTATTTATTATTATTTTCACTAATTTTCTATAAACTAATAGCATTATTAGTATTTGAACATTAAAATCCGTATACTTGAAATATAGACATAAAATTCAAATAAATATTTTAATAATTTTGGATATCCTTCAAAAACAACAAAATTAACATTAAAAATATTATAATTTTAAACTAATTATTATTGGATTCCTCAGTTTTGACTGAGATATCCAATAATTAAGTTTATTAATTTATCGAGTTTGAAAACTCAATAAATTAATAATTTAGAAATTAGTAATTTATCAGACCAAATTTATCCAATTTATCCAAAAGAATGCTTACCTCATCAAACATCTTTATTTCATAAATTGCCATTCAATAGCAAAGTTTTAAATCAATTGAAAATCCATAGAATGCATTTTGGCATCATTTATCCTCTCCTCTAATAATAAAATTTCTTAACTGGAATAAATGTGAAAACAAAAAGTTCCAGCCTGTTTCACCAAAAAGTTCTTTTTTTTTCCCTAATGTTTTCAGCTATCTGTGCAGCCATCATCAGGAACAAACATATAATGGAATAGTTATTTATATAACATTCTGGATAAACTAGAAAAAAAAAGCCATATACAAAAATACTGTTAAGAACACATGCATTAACCATAAGGACACAGCGTGCTTATCAGCAGCATGGAAATTTCTTATACACTGCGACGAGACAAAACTACACAGTAATTTATTGTTACATAGTCAACAAATCTAGTGTTTATTATTATTGTTTATACAGTAGACCCCCCTATAATACGGGTTTGTATAACACGGCAAAAAAATTGCTATCATATTCATATAACATGCTAAAAGAGACTCATATAACACGATAAAACATCATCGCCGACTCGTGTTGCGTCAGGACTTGGTCGAATCTGGACCAATAGCGGATATTGTACAAACAGTTGAGTTTAAACAAGCACTGGACCTACTTTAAAAAAATTTATTATTCAATGGCCATAAAAATTATATTTTTATTAATGATGTCTCCAAAGTTAAGTTACTTTTCTGCGAAAAATTTGCTGATCAGGAAACACGCGTCCGCCATTCGATGAGCCGCTCCGCGACGAAAACAAGCTTAAGCAATGGCGTCGTCAACAGTGCACACTTGGTAAGTAATCCCACAATTTTTTGTTTATAGCATAGTTTATATGGATTATTCCCAAAAATTATATGTGATTTGGAAATGTTGAGTCAAATTAGTCTAGAATCAATCAATTTTATGGAAAAAAACTTTTCAAACAGCCGTAGCCCCTAAACTGCACACGTGCCAGGCTGTGATTGGCTCATGTATTTAAGTGACTCATACAACACGGATTCATATAACATGGAATGTATCTACTGTGTTATAGGGGGGTGTACTGTATTTTATGGTATATTATTATGTATCATATATTTTTTATATACTTTATTATTATTATTATTATTATTTATGTTATTGCTATTACATGTTATTGATCCAAATTTGAAACACTATTGAATTTAAATTTTAAAAATTATTCCATTATATGTCCGTTCCTGATAATGACTGCATAGATAGTCGAAACGTTAGAAAATTAGGAAATTTTTGCTTAAACAGGCTGCAACTTTTTATATCCTCTCCTCATTGTGTGTGTGAAATTTTACATTATATCTATCAGTAACTTTTGCAATACTTTGCAAAGATGTCTTGTCAAGACTAATAGAAACAATGTAAAATTCCCTACTGAGGAAGTGATAAAGGTTGCCAAAAAGCATTTATTGCTACTGAATGACAATTTATGGAATAAAGGTGTTTGATAAGGCAAGCATTGTTTTGGACCTATCAATTGTTACCAGTAAATTAAATATCACAACATTGTTCTAGTATTGACTATTTGAAAAAGTTTTTAATTCAAAAATTAGAGAGAAGTTTTGATTTTGATTAACCCAAAATGCATATCAAGTAATTGAGTTAGTAACCATTTTTTCATAGTCCTGTGCAAACTTCTGTCATAGAGTACTATCTTTTATATAAAAAAAAGAAGAGTTCTTTCAATGTAATTTTAGTAAAAATAAAATTTTAAATCAATTCAGGAAAAAATAATCTTTATTTAAGTCATTAAATGCTTTCGAAAAGCTTAATTCTCAGGATCAAAACCTAGATGATCACAGAAAGAACAAAAAGTTACATGTACAAAACTAAACTTTTTTAAAAAGTGTTTACTGACTCTTCATTTAACACCAGAAATGCCATGAAATTGTTTTACCTAAAAACACAATTACCAGTCAGCATGACCAGTATAAAAATGCCCCCATTTATTTCAAAATGATATCAGTCATACATTGCAAATTCTTTTTATTTTACAGCACAGTTAGTGGAATAATGCAAACTTTATTAAACAAACAAAAATTATTTAAGTTATAGTTGTAACCATGCATTTTCTATTAAGAACTAAACATCATACAAAAATAAAAAAGATATTTCTTTTTTTGGTTACACACTATCCATACATGGTTTTTTGCATTTTGCACAACTTTTAGATTTTTTTTTGTGCACTTACCTCTAACCTTTAACACATTTTAAAAGTTGGCACCTATCCCATTCAACTCTAACAGCTGATTTAAATGTCCTTGATGCTGAAACTGAAGGTACTTTTATCATTAATGTGTCAATTCAAATGATTTTCTGCCAGGTCTAAAATGAAGGGACCACCAACTGGATAAAACCACTGAACATTGGCAGCTAACTGTAGATTTGCACCTCACTCATGGGCTAGCCACATCTAACATTTAAATAAAGACCAGTTTCCCAGAGAATATCCTTCTGGGGAACATAGCCTTGACAGATTGCCCATGTTTCTTTATCCCATCAATCCTAACTGAATTTTCAATTTTACAACTTTTCAAACAGTCCCATCTTTCAATTAGTTTACTTCTAAATTTCAAAGTTGCTAAATTTTTCCTTTGGCCACACTGATTTTCCAAAGTACCAGGAGCTGGCAAATTGACATCACTGTCCTTGTCTGAGATTGTACAAGAGAAATTCATTGATTTGTCACTTCAGAAAATTTTCTACTTTACCATCAGATTCCCCTTCAATATCCTGTGATAACTGTAAGTAGTGATTATGGGAGTCATTGTTTTCTATTCGTCACTGCCATTAACTTAACTTTTTTGAAAATCAACTACCTATCCATACCAACATATATGCTGAGACTTGTTCAGCCCCCTCTTCATAGCTATAAACAATGTATTCTGATTACTGATCATTATGATCATAATTGGCACTTTTAGTTAAACATGTGGAATGCTAGATAATTGTTAAAAATGCTTCTTTACACATAATTGTGTCACAAAAAATACAATTATATGTAAAGAAGCATTAAAATTTGAGGTTATAAAATCTTATTTCAGTCAAATTCACCAGTATAACACTTCTAGGGTTAAAGGCTATTTCTTTGTATTATTTTTTATTTGCTTATTTTAAACATAATATATAAAAATATTTTAGATAATATATTTTCAATACAGGGTCAAATAATGCTGGTCAACAGCCAAATTGTATCTGAGAAAATATTAACAAGTTCTTACTGTTTTTGCTGAAAACAAATTTGACAATTAACATTGATTGTTAGTTTAAGTTAATCTCTTTATACTGAATGAACATTTTTGGACTTAATATAAAAATTTATACATTATTTTTATCATAACATTTATTTTCTATTAAAGCTATTGTTATGAAATTTTTAGTTTTTTAAATTAAAAACATTCAATTATCCAACAGTATTTCTTTAATGATTTTCCAATAATTTAAAATTTTCTAAGATTTTTTTCCAAAGTTATGAACTTCGACCATGTTTTTTGATCAAACGAAAAAATTATAACTTGCATTAAAAAAAAAAAAGACACACTAATACAAAGAGAAAATTTCTTTGGAATTTATCAAATAAATATCCAGAAATCAGAAACTAAAAACTTTTTCTGTTATTTTTATTGGTTATTTACAAATGAATTTTATGTCCAACCAATTTGACAAAATTCTTGCATGAAGCAATTCTGACTATCATCAAAATATAAAAAAAATTAATAGTACATCAAAAGCCTATATAATAAATGTATGAAATGACTCAAAGATGCTCCAGAAGTTGAGTACAAGCAACAAACCAAAAGATACTACCTCCATCACATATTAAACGTTTTTTATGAATGATGCCTTACATTTACATTTATCTTAGAAACAGTAAGTAATCATAAAATTTTACTGTCAGTTTTGTTTTCAGCATATCAAAATTAATAAAGAAAAGCACCAAACAAAGGATACACAATGTAAGTGCTAATTGTGTAATTGGTTATTTCAGATTAATTTGAATTTACAATAAGTCATAACTTACCTATGACTTCATTTTCATTCAGTCCATGATTCTGTGTTAATAGCTGTGTGTCCTGCCATTGAGGTGTTGCTGTTTTATAACTGTAAAAATAGTAAGATAATTTATAAACAATTTTTTTGAAATTCAAAAATATTTTTTCATTCTAGATATACAAAACAGAACAATAAATAAAAAATTAATATTATCAAAAACCAAAACATATTTAATATTCAACTGTATACTTATGATTACCAATCTTATACAGTAACTATAAATCTGAAATGCTTTAATAAATTAGCAATGTTAATTTCTTCAAAAAAATAAATGTACAGTACAAATTTACATAAATATAAATAAGATTTTCAAAGACAATTTCCTTAAACACATTCACATCATCATAAGTTTAAGATAAACCTGGTACATTTAGTAGCAGGTTTATCATAAACTTAGTAGTGATAATAAGCTATGTGAAAATTTTTGGTTTCAATTCTTTCTTTTTACTTATTTATATTCATAAACATTTTGAGCCTGTTGAATTTGAGACTAATTTTGAGATTACAGTATAGTATTTTAATTCTATTAATTGTAAATTTATTTTACAATGACTATACATAACAAAAGACTAAAAAGAAATGAAAAAAATAAATATAGTAAAACCTCTCTATGTTGGACATCTTTGGTTCCATAAGAATGTGTCCAGTTTAGACACATTCTTATGAAGTGAGTGAGTAATTTTGTCCTGAAAGCATGGAAATTAATCTAGATTTGTAGGCATAGTGTGCATATTCAAAGATGTATCAAGTATGTGTGTAAGTGTTGAGTAAATAACATTATCAGCTTATTGATTTTTCTTCAGGTACTGTACAATATTAATATTTTAAACATAAACACGATCATAATAATTTAATCTTGCTTCAGCTTTAATGCTCTTTTAAATCATTATACTGTACTTTTGAGAATGATTGATTTAATGGAATATGGCAATGGAACATATGGGCAATCTGCCAAGGAAGATGCCTCCAAGGAAGATCTTCTATGAGATTAATAAGCTTTCATCAGGTTTTTGAAATATGATCCAATTTGAAACAATATTTAAAATTCCATTAATTTTATAACAATATTACATTTTCTTTAAAAAATATAAATGGGGTTATTAAGTAAGTTACAAATAAAATAAAATATGAATTTAAAAAAAATAATAATATACTAAAAAAATGTAAAATTAAAAGTAAATAAATACAACAAAATCATTTGAAGTGCTATGACAATGTCATGACACCCCAAATTTGGCAGATTTCATCAGGGTCCAACTTATAAAATGAGTATATGATGAACACAAATTAAGAATAGTGGAAATATTGGAATATTTAAATATACATTAACAGACCATTGCATTAACAGCAGACTGTGTGTTGCTATCCTATGCATGGAGATCACTATTTGATAACCCTTAGAAACGAAAGGCAGCAAAAATCATAACACAGTGCAAAACATGATGTCGTCATTGCACTTCAAATGATTTTGTTTTATTTACTTTTATTTTTAATTGTATATTTTTTAGTATATTATTATTTTTTAAATTTATATTTTATTTTATTTGTAACTTAATCAATATATCCCATTTATATTTTTTAAAGAAAATGTAATCTTGTTCTAAAATAATGTAAATGTAAAATTATTCTAAAATTAATGGAATTTTAAATATTGTTCCAAATTGAATCACATTTCAAAAAACCTGATGAAGGCTTATTAATAAAGCCAAAAACATTAGTTCAATTAAAGAGTAATTTGCTGGAAAAGTACATAAGTTATTTTGTATGTCTCTAATTACTGTCTGGTTCCAGCTTATGCCAATATCAGTCAGTCTACATGAAGGTCAGATGGCTAAGGCAGATAAGCCATCAGCCTACTGCTCTAGAGCAGTGTTTTTCAAACTTTTTCTCATCATGAACTGGTAAAATTATAGATAATTTTACATGAACCAAGTAATTATATATGACTATGAATTATGCTTGTTTACTTGCATATTTAAGCTTAGCTCTAAATTCCTATTTAAGTATCACCAGTATTCAACTGCGCTAGGGCCTGTACAGTGAAATATTTTCTGCAAACTAGTGAAATTTTTTCACAAACCAGCATTGGTCTATAGACTGGCTGTTGAAAAGCACTACTATAGAGAACCTGAAATCAAATCAGGATAAGTCAACAAACTCAAGGATTTTTTTTGGAAAGCTGTCTGTTCTAGTTATGTCAGACTTTATGTTCCTCACCACAAATGTTCCATTATGGGCCTGGTTAACCCATCATTGATTTGAATAAAGATCCTGTTAGTGCCATAAAACAGAAAAATTTTTTCAATTTTTATCTACAGTTTACACTCAATTGCTGACGCAAATTCAAAAATACGGTGAAACATAGATCAGATTCATAACAAAGCCAACTAGTGGCAAATAAAAGCAACCTATTTTTTCCTCCTAAGCTAAAAAAAATTAACCAAATTTGTAGCCAACTGTCAGCATAATTTTTGGGAACCAAAATGAATGTTGAAATAACCTAATAAGTCAGCCCTGATCGTTAGGAAGAAATAATGCCTGAGGCTATCAGAATGTGGAAAATCTCCCCAAATGCCATAAAAAGGATGTTTGTCATAAGTTTCCCTTAATTGATAAGGACATCAGATTAAAATGACTCAATGATTAAAAATTAGAGAGACAAATTTCAAGGCAGGGAAGTGTCCAAGATACAGACTATCATATATGTGTAAAAATATAGGGATTTGTCCAGTTCTATGTCAGTGTTAAAGATATGAAGGTGTTCAGGATTCAGATGTGTCCAATTTGACAAGTTTTACTGCAGAACAACACTAATATTAAATAAGAAAAAAACAGTAATAATAAAACAATTAAAATTACAGTACAGTAAAATAGATGATGATAAAAATTCTTTGCCAACTGTGTTCAAACACTGTAAGACTGGAATAAATTATGTCATAAAAAACACAAACCTATGACCTTATAAATTAAATTCCAGTATAGTTTAATGCAGATAAAATACAAATGTTTGTATTTTATCTGCAAATTTTCCATTAATTTTAGAACAATTTTACATTTACATTATTTTAAAACAAGATTACATTTTCTTTAAAAAATATAAATGGGGTTATTGATTAAGTTACAAATAAAATAAAATATAAATTAAAAAAATAATAATAATATACTAAAAAATGTACGATTAAAGAGTAATTTGCTGGAAAAGTACATAAGGTATTTTGTCTCTCTCTAATTACTGTCTGGTTCCAGATTATTAAGGTTCATATAGTTTAATGCAGATAAAATATAAATGTTTGTATTTTATCTGCATTAAACTATATGAACCTTATAAATGAAATTTATAAGGTTCATACATTTGCATTTTTTATGACAACTGTGTTGTAATCTTAAAACAAATCATTGTACTTGTTTCATGTGAAATGGTCTTATACTTTTCACTGAATGTTTTCTTTCAAGTATTTTGTTTTCTTAAGAATGATCAACATAATTATGTATGTATTTTAAAAAGTATATGCCATTAAATACAGCTGTAGTGTATTTAGAACATATTTTTCTCTTACATATTTTGAGAATCTCAGTAAATTGGCTATTATAAAATTTTAAAAAATTAACTCTTTTTGCAACAAAGGTGCTGGCTCATGCTATATAATGTTATAGATTTGCTAATAGCTTCAAATTAAAATGCACAGCCAAATGCCTTAAGTACTCTGGCTATAAAGTCACTAATTTTAATTTATAGCCTGAATATTTAAGGCAATTGTTTGGTTATATATAGGGCTTCAAATTGTTTAATACATTTATAAATTAAAATGCTCACTAACAGTGGTTCACTCATATAGCAGAGAAATTTTTAAAATACAGGTATCCCTTGATTAATGCAATTAATTAATCTCTCGATGCTACCATGTATATCAGAACTGCATTAATAAAATACATTGGTATCTTGGTACTTGAACTGCTAGAACAAATTTTTGGTTAGTAACAAATATTTTTATTTTAATTTTGTCATATGCAAAAAAGTTTTCTATGATAAAAATGAATAACTAATTTAAAAATAAAATGAAACCTTAGAGCTACTTACCTTTGTCAGACAAAATGATACTAAATCCAGTTTTGTTTTTTTTCACTTAATGCAAACAAAATACAATTATCATATCAGTAATACAATAAGATTTTTTGAAAGTTCACGAGTTGTTATACGTTCATTTTTAACAATTTCTTCTGAAATTTCTCTACAGCTTTTGGGTGCCCTGTACATTTTGTATTCTTTAGTTCAAAATTTCCTGAACAAAACTTTTAACAAAACTTATGGGGAAGATGTTCCTAAACTTCAGACAAGTCAAAACGTTTGACATGTCTGACATTTAGGAACATCTTCCCTATAAACACTGCAAGTATTTTTTACTCTTTGTATAGTGTTATATCCTTTATTAAACTTAAAAAGCATCCATAATATGCCCAATATGCATTTTATCTGCAGACATCTCCATTTGATTTCACACAAACAAAATGTGATGTGAAGTTTTAAAATAAGCTTATAAACAAAGCATACAATATCACATTAGCAGTAATGTGTTAAATTTCACAACTATCATAATTAAACTACATATATCCAAATCTATCTATATTTGAAATTACCCTCAGCACAAAAACAACAAATTCACCAACATCTTATTTACTGAGAGAAAAATATATCTATGTTAAGTAAAGACATCTGTTAAAGCTCTATTAATTAAAGCTTCTGTAGCATATACCAGGTTGTTCAATAAGTTTTGTCGTTCGATAAAAAAAAAAACACAATTTTATGGTTTGAAATACATTTTATTATTCAATATAATCTCCCTGAACTTCAATACACTTGTTCCAGTGATCTAATTTATGGATTCCATCCCTGAAGTGAGAATCTGAAAGACTGTCAAAATATACTTCCATGACTGCTATTACCTCTTCGTTTGATGAAAATTGTTTCCCCATGCATGAATTTTTTGAGATGTGAGAACAGCCAGAAGTCAGAGGGAGCTAAATATGGCGAATAGGGAGGATGTTGCAACAATTCGTATTTTAATTCACTGTTTTTCACAATGGTTTTTTTGAGCTGTATGAGAGGGTGCGTTATCTTGATGAAAAATATTTTTCTTCTTCTGTAAACCAGGTCTTTTCTCACAAATTTTTACATCCAGCTGGTCCAAAAGATTACAATAATAGTCTGAGTTTATTGTTTTACCAGTTTGGAGATAATCCACGAACAAAATTCCTTTTGCATCCCAAAAAACTGATGCTAACACCTTCTTGGCCTATTTCTGGACACTAACTCGCTTCAGAGCCGAAGTACCGGGTTCACACCACTCCTTAGCCTCTTGTTTTGATTTGTTCATGATGGTAGACCCAAGTCTCATCCATGGTAATGAAACGATGCACAAAATCCTTTTTATTTTTTCTAAAACGCTCCAAATGTTGCTGAGAAAGTTGCATTCGAATGTGTTCTTGCTCAATAGTTAGCGAATGCAGCACCC